>NC_137015.1:13524503-13582003 GCF_032717465.1 Coenobita brevimanus | reverse complement strand
TGTCCACTGGGTTCACGTTCAGCTGAGCCTGGAGTTGCAACTACTACTACGACTTTTTTTTTTTTCTATCCCTGGCGCAGTCAGATAATCCAGGGTTCCAGTTAAGGTGGATTAAGATTAGTTATTTTGCTTTTTTTAGATTAAAAGCTAAAAACATGTTTCATGCGTGACTTAAGCCTGGTATTGTGTACGAATACGACTGCACGACCTTGTCAGCTGGTGCCACAGAATAATGCTTCATGGCACGTGAAGGTGTTTTCCATGACATATCTTGTTGCTTTGAAGAGCGATTGAAATGATTAATTCATGTCTCATTTTAAAAAATCAGAATACAGAAAAAAAGAACAACAACAACAGTAATGATGATGATGATGATGATGAACAATAATTATTATTTATTATTATTATTATTATTTCCACAATCGTAAGGTATCATCTGCAGACACTTTCCACGTATCTGTCATGTCTGTTGATATCAGGCAAGTTCTGGCAAATGAGATGGCGACATTCACTGCTAAAACATGATCATTTAAGTTGTGATAACTAATGAGGAGATCTTCGACAAAACATCCCTGATACTCCCCAGACAGTGGTGGTGATGGGCGTCTTTTTTTTTTTTTTTTTTTTTTTTTTTTTTTAGCCTCGCGATGCTCGAACTAAATTTTGCAGACCAGTTATTAATAACGGAGTGTGTTGGGTTTGTCCCCTGCTGTGTGTTACATGTCGTGAAACACGCCTTGTGGAGTCATAAGCTTCACCCAGAGATAATTAATGATGATGCGTATGCTAGACTTATCATTTTCCCTTATCTTTATCAAACTGATTATTATTACAACTGTAAAACAAATAATACTTAGACCTGTATCCATTTTATTATACCTCTGGTTGTACTGATAGAGTTACTTGTATTAAAATAGAGAAAATAATCAACTTACAGTGCGAATATCATTATGATTAGATAAAGAAATGTCTAATTCACGTTGTGTGTTTTGAGATGTCCAGGCATTTGAAAAGGACCTTTTTTTCATCTTTCACTGAGATGTACAAGTTCAACAGGTCTTCAGGTTTCGATTTCTGCTTCAAATCAACAAAGTACATGAAAGTAAGTAAAAAAGTGACGTTAATGTAAATAAAATGAAACAATACGCATAAATATACAAAAAATTGTGTATTTTCCTAGCCATGTCATGGCTGGGAAGGTGAGAGGTTCCCACTGTGCGGCTCCAGCTCGAGTCCCAGCGAGAACATTAAGGAGTGTATGGGTGAAGTGACGCCACTCTCACCGGCTGACCTGACTCACTCACACCTGACTGGTGAGGTGGCCACTGACTGCTGGCTCGGACTGATCACCCGGGTGGAATACCGAGAACCAGCTGCTGCCCTTAACTGGGTGGCAGTGGGTTGAGTTGCTAACCCTAACTGCTGCCCTTAAGTGTGTGGTATAGGGTGGGACTTGCAGACCCTAATTGCTGCCCTTAACTGGGTGGGGTGGTATAGGGTGGGACTTGCTGACCCGTGATCTGGCCATCAGGGTGGGACTACAATAGCACTAAACAATAGCCCATACCACAGCCCAAACACAACACAGCAATAGACTCTAACACTAAATCACCACAGAACGGAGAAAGACTGTGAGGGAAGGTGCCACCTGGGGTCCGGGACCTGGGTGTGTTTGTATCCCAGAGCAGACCGTAACCCGCAAGTGGGGACTTGTTCACATATAACATTACCACATTTTACTGCATTGTCACAAAAGTCACTAAAATATCGGTCCACACGGGGTCCGATGTCTACCGAAAACATTCGATCAACTGCTGATGTTAACCAACGTCTCAATGTGTATGAACAATGTCTGTTTATATAAACACAACATTTGCTATGTTTGCAAGAGGATATTGCTAGTTGGCAATATATGACACCTCCCGACATCAGGGCTACCAGCGTGTGGTAGGTCGAACACTAATATTCCAGTGACCTTCGTTCTGTGGTTCCAAACGTTTACGCATATTGTGCACGATACTCCTGTGATCCATAGTACACAGTCGCGCCAGTAAATTTCTGACCAGGGACAGGCCAATATTTTCGCCTGACAAAGGGCAGCACAATTGAACATCTTGTCGCAGTCTTGTGAAGCAGTTGAGTGGTTGGAACTAGAGCTCACTATACCGCTGGCGCCTTTAACCCATGATTATTTACAGGTCAGAATTCAATACCGTCCACACGTTACTGGAAAAATATATTCCCATCATGTTAAGAAGGCAATTCTGCAGAGATTAGGAACTACATTATATGTGATTTGAGATAATAATAGATGTATTAGTCATATACGATGGAAGCTTCGGTGTATACGGAAATTTTGCCGTGTGTGTGTGTGTGTGTGTGTGTGTGTGTGTGTGTGTGTGTGTTTGTGTGTGTGTGTGTGTGTGTGTGTGTGTACTCGTGCGTGTGTGTGTGTGTGTGTGTACTCGTGCGCGGGGTAAATCACGTAAATAAAAATTGGCTTTCAATTATTTTACTATTTAGACCTACGGAAACGACTTGTCTATTTCACTGTGGCTAACGCCACGTGATTTTACTCGACACCGGGAAGAATCACGAAGTTGGAAGGTTTGTTGTTTACTTACGTCGTTTGCCTGCCCAAGGGCCAGTTTGTCATTACCTATTATGAGTCTAAGTCGAATGGAAAGTCAGATGGTGTAGGCATCCGCTAGAGTCTATAAGATGCTACTGGAGTGTTTGTTTTTAATCACATAATGCAAGCTGGGACATAGATTGGTCAACTACCCTTAAAGTGTTATGGACATTGTTGCCTAGCACTGTACCCCTCCTTCTCTCAAAAATCAATAATATGAAACTTGCTACTGCTTGTCTATCTTTGTCGTTCGAAGACTCCTGCAGTAGGGTCACTAGACCGTCCAGCTGCCAAGCTCTTTGACTTGGGTTCAGTCCCACCCGGGCGCGGATATTGAAGACGGAGCAGTAGCATGTTCTTTCATGCATTTTTACAGGATCCATACCTTTTCACTACCAAGTCATGTGTGTTGGGGGCAAGTCGCTTCTCCAGTGACAAAATGTGCATATTAGCCTACGCTCGTGTCAGATGTTTGCAAATCCGTCGTTACAGCAGACACATAATTACCCTGTCAAGGATCCAACGATAACATACGGTACTAACTCTCTCATTTACAGACACTCAGACTTCTCACATTTTCGCATGATTTTTTCAGTTAGCTTTCCGATAATTCAGCATTTATATGCACATATAGGTGAAGCATTGACTTGGGGTGGGTCCTCTGCCATTAACCGAAAGGGATCATCATTGACCCACGGAAACATTGTCCTTTATGACCTGTAAAACATGACAGTCACGGATGTTGGACAGTACAGCTGCCTATCCATTTATCGCGTGTGCATGCCGTCCTCTACATTACCTGTATACATACCTTACACATCCACCACATTCCTTGTATATTTCGGTGTGTCGGTAGGATTAACTATGATGTTAATTGCTACCAACATTTTCACGCCTTTGTTAGGCCCCTCTTGTTCCACTCATAAATTACGTAAATATTATTCAGAGCTAAGTTGGTTATTTGGTTTCCCACTGAACCGGTTATGCTGTGTTCATCTACTACCAGTATAGTTTTTTTTTTTTTTTTTTTTTTTTTTTTTTTTTCAGATTCTTTTCCCCTCTCTTCCACTCGTTATCATAGTAACTTATCCTGACGTCTCTGTTATTGTCCATAGTTGTTCAGATGTTTGTGCAATACGTTTCCCTGTATTGTCTACCGAGTCGCTCCTCTGATCATCAAAGTAGCCTAATTGGGCTAAACTCTTCTTCCCTAACCTCAAACCCAAGTGCTCCTCATAATCACTCACTGTCTATTCAGCAAGTCCTCCTCATACTCGTACTTACTCACTTTAACATCTCCGCACTGTTGCAACTCTTTACTATCGCTGCTGCAGTGGCCACTTCATCTGAACAGTATATTTTCATGCCCCTTCCATTACGACGGGCAGGTAGCACGCGTCTGGCAACATAGTCTCACCTTTCTTGTGTCCATTTCTCTAATACACGTGTTAACGGATGCTGTCAGTCATTCATGTATACAATAGGTCAACCCCGGAAATGGCTTCCTTTGCGTGACCCCTAATCTTTTAAAGCATTCTGTATACAGATATCTCTAAGTGACTGTATGTTGAATTTTGCTTTATTTAGTTGTGTTTGTCGTGGAAAGAAAGATTTTTTTCGTGCTTCTAGCCTTTGGTTCTCTCTTCTTTGGAGTGAAAAACAAATCATTGTTCACTGTGATGTGTCACAATATCAACAACAATCCAATCATTTCATGATTAATTTGCAAGTTAATACACAACCGAACTTCCTTCCCTTGTCTGGCCATTATCCACGCCTACTTAATTCCGGCATGAGAGGCAGGAGTGAACAGTTACTTATCCCTGAGTGGCACAATGAGGAAAAAAAAAACACCATTCAGATGTAAACCCTTAGAGGTCTCATGAGACTGAAGCGTCTTGACTCAAAAAACTACCAGGTTTGGATACATTGGTCCCATTCAGCGTAGTAAAGGGTTTCCAGGGATATGTGAAACCAGTTTACTTGTACACAATGTGGTCACGTGAAGACAGTACTGCCATTGTTTTTTCTTGTCATTGGGACGGGAAACGGCAGACTCACTAATTCACTTTTCGATTTTCGGCTTAGTGTATAATGGTCTACACAACAGCAACATTCAAACCTTTACAGCCAAGTTCCAGTGATCACGTAGCAGTTTCTTCCAATCCCTGCGCTTCTTGCCGGCTATAACCGATTGACAGTTACTCAGTTAACTCCCCCCCCCCCCACCCTAGCAAAACCTCCAGCTAAACCTCTTAATTTAATTTTCTTTTCCCTTATAAGTCATTCACCTCGGATGTTCAGGTATACAGTGATGGCATTTATATCAGTCATGGTAAGAAATATGTGATTAATATCAGTCATGACAAGAGTATGTGATTTATATCAATCACGGTAAGAAATATTTGACATATCAATCATGGTAAGAAATATGTGATTTATATCAATCATGGTAAGAAATATGTGATTTACGTCAATCATAGTAAGAAATATGTGATTTATGTCAATCATGGTAAGAAATATATGATTTATATCAATCATGGTAAGAAATATGTGATTTATATCAATCATGGTAAGAAATGTTATTTATATCAATCATGGTAAGAAATATGTTATTTATGTCAATCATGGTAAGAAATATGTGTGGGTAACTGCTGAATTACCCTTGAGTGCTACGAGTAAATTCTAACTGCAGTTTTCACCATCTTTCCATCACTTTGGCCAGCTCTGTCCTCTTATTCTCTCTAATTCTTATCTCTGTATATCACTCCCACCCACAGGATTAGGAACAGCGTGTGGGAAAGGCGGCCATGGCCCACGCATTTTGTATTATATGGGCCAGTAGTATTATATAATATATATACATAATTTTAGGAAAGAGTTTCATGTCACGCAGACGCCACGTAGCAAAAGTCATGTTATGGCCAGTTTTTTTAATTAACAACCGTATTGAAAAATCAGAGGACACTGAGCTTTTTCGTTTATCTACCCTTCCTTTGCCTGAAATGAGCGTCATTCCTCTGTTACTGGGTCACCTGGTGGCAGGATCGGTAGTGAGACAAAAGTTTGCTTGGATCCCCTGGCTACCGTGTTAACTTTGCGATGAGACTGCCACTGCATTGGTTGGCGGTCACTTACGTGTTGTTGTAAGCAAACTGTGTCAATTGAGCTTGGTGGTGGTGGTGTACAGTAACCCCCGTCTATCTGACCGGGCAGACCCATCAACCGCAGGCGAGCAATCGCCTCTGCAGGGTCCTCCCATGCATGGGACCGCTGTTCTTTTGCGGTAGATAGCGCCTCGCTACAGTGAAGAGGGGGGAAGAGTCTTTAGGTTTGGTTCCCGGACGGACGGCGCATTTGCGTCTGTCCATTCTGTTAACAGAGACGCCAGAGCAGGCTGCGCATCCCCCCGTTTTTCGACTATATGGTTTCCGCTCAGCATTGTAAATGGTTTCCTGGGTTACCAGAAACCATCAGGCTTGTCACTCTATGCAGAGCCATCTGAAGTGGAAAGATCAATAAAAAATGAGAGGAAAGATGAGAGAAACAGAAAGAGAGGAGGGTAGACAAAGAAGAAGAATAAAAAAAAAAGGCGAAGGAAGAAGTAGGCAAAACGACTTTCAGTCGGTGGATGATGGTCACCACCACCTACCACCAAACCAAGTTGGTAGTAGACATTACACACATTTAACCCAATATTACCAGAATACAGCCTTGCAACACACACGAATGCATTACCTTGCATAAGTGAGACAGACAGACAGACAAACAGACAGACAACGTAGGGTCTTCTTCACTTACAATACAGAGCATTGTTTTTTTCATCATTTGTATTCGAGTACGTGTGATAAATAACCACCTTCTACAGGTCAATTAAACTGTGGTAGATGCACAATGCAGTCGCTCATCTAAAACTAATAATGAAACCTCATTTGCCATCTCATCCAATGTACTATGCTATAATCCTGTGTGTGTGTGTGTGTGTGTGTGTGTGTGTGTGTGTGTGTGTGTGTGTGTGTGTGTGTGTGCGCGCGCGCGCTTAATGCAGCCAAAACTGGAAAAGGGGTTTCTATGAAACTTGGCAGGATGGTAGGAATTGGGTCGCAGATGGGCCAGTTTCAATTTCATGTCGAATGATATTTTCTGATGTGATGCTTTGGTCCCTGATACTTGTCCCCATTGATGCTGCAGTAAGCCCAAGTGGAAGAGGCGGCCGAGCATTTCCCGGAGTTTTATACGTCTTTGCGAGACAGACAGACGGACAGACAGAGAGTTATACATCTACACTCCGATGTCCATTACTTCACTGACGCTACTAACAGACAATTTTATTCAGCAGAAAATTATGGTAGCTGTGGTGTTGGTGGTGGTGGTGGTGGTAGCTGTGGTGGTGTTGATGGTGGTGCTGGTGGTAGTGGTAGCTATGGTGGTCGTGGTGGTAGCTATGGTGGTGGTAGCTGTTGAGAAACGACTTTCACTTGGGCAAGTGTTTTGCGGCCCAATAAGGCCACGAGGCTCTTTTTCACTACCGTAGAAACATTCTCTCTCTCTCTCTCTCTCTCTCTCTCTCTCTTTCTCTCTCTCTCTCGTGTGTGTGTGTGTGTGTGTGTGTGTGAACTTGCAATTCGTCGTGCTGGTGGAGCGTGATGGCCTGATGGGTAGATCGGTGAGCAGATGTGTTGGTGGGTAGGGCCTGGTTTGAATGCTGATATTTATCGCTATGTGGGCTGTGGTGGGTAATGCTATTGTGAGCTCCAATTATGTGATATGCATTTGTTGGGAATTACATGAAGGGAAGTATATATGGAAACTCTTCGGTAAGATATAAAACATGACGAAGTATACCATATAAAATACCGTGTCAACTCAATCACCTTTCTACCCCTGCACTGGTTGGGACAGGACAGGGCAATGGTGAGATTAAAGAATGTTGGGGCGATAGTTCTCGTGGTGAGGCTTTATGGATATTGACGGAGTTGTATGTTATCTAGATCATATTGAATTTTTGTCGACTTTACAAAATAAGATACAGGTTACATCTTAACACCATAACAGCTTAGCCTTAATGTCTGTGTGTGTGTTTGTGTGTGTGTGTGTGTGTGTGTGTGTGTGTGTGTGTGTGTGTGTGTGTGTGTGTGTGTGTGTGTGTGTGTGTGTTTTAGGGTAGAGTAACAAGAAAGTGGATGATGACAACAAACAAAGGAAACTGCCATGTACAGTAAGCAACAATAATCGTGTCGTGAAATTTGGTGAAAACATAAGCTAACGGGCTAAGCGTCTGGTACATTCCGCCGTCTGTCATACGGACGGTTCATAATGTTTCACGAGTTACATTTAATCTTCGGACAAAACCGCGACACGACTACTGTTGCTCACTGTACATAGTCAGTTTCTTACTGCCAGTTTCAACAAGACGTCCGCGGTAAGAGTAATAATTTCACTGAACACGTGGGCTGTTTAATAACTATCCCTGAAACTGGAGTTAGGTGGATCAAAAATTACCCGGTTTGGCTTGATTTATTAACCTAAACTTAAGCAGCTTGAATGGACCAAAATTACCCAAAGTGAAAGTGGCTAAAAGAAAAGTAAATATTGTGGCCGGTCCTACTTATCCTGACCTGTCTAGAACGTATAAGCGAGGCCTGAATGGGTCTGGAGCGATCTGAACTTAGCATCGGACCAACTTAATCTTGATTAGGTAACTTTGACTTTTTTTACATTTATCGCTGCACGATACAGATACGTGGTCAACTAGCGAAATTTTACTAACTCATTAGCGCTAAGAAATCATCTTCCTGTTTCTCAAAATAACCTCGCGCTTCTGTTTCCCGATCTGGAGGTGTCCAGCTTGTGCCCTCACTTGGTGAAACAGTCAAAGGCACACAGTCTTCAAGCCTGGCTTAAACCGAAAGTGGCCATCTGCCTTAGTGACTCTTGTGCAGTCGATACGTATAAGTAAAGTGTACCATCTAAGTAACAGGACTCAGCTACACTGCCTACCACTGACGCTCGCAGTTGGCCAAAAAATACCAAACTTTCACCGCGCATCATTTCCGTCTTTCAGGCAGTCAGTAGACAGCAATGACTTACATGCTGATGATGATGTGCACCAGACACTGTCAAGAGATAAAAATAAGATAAACAAGATTACTAACATTCACAAGGGAATGCAGGATGGTCCCCATACAGATACACTGCACTGACATGTTCCTGTGCAGCTTGCCAGTATGATTAGTGAATATACTAAAACAAAGGATCTAAAAATAATACGTGTTTATATAATTTGACTTTTCGCCTCATAAATCCTTTTAAAAGACGTAAATAATAATAATAATAATAATAATAATAAAAACTATTAGTGATAGTAATAATAATAATGACAAAAGTACCTGACGCAATTAGATCAAGGGACAATTGTGCCAGTTTCGAATCAAATTCGTGTAAAGGAATGGCGCCAAGCTGAAAAGTGTTTGGAAGTAGCAAGAAAGAAACGGTGAAATACAGTAGTTTTCAACTTTTTTCTGTACAGATTTTATAAATAATTTTGTCAGCGGACTTTTTTTACCCACCTTGGAGTTAATAGCAATTACTGAAAGAAAAGCATTCGGGAGCCGAATGCTAATCGCCCGCCAGAATATGCTGTTGTCCAAGTCCAAGATTTAGGCCATATCTTGATACCCTGAAGGTTACATGTTGATAGCTCAAGCAGTTCATGAGATATAATGGTGCTAAAGGCGGGCGATAAAAGCTAGTTGACCTTTGGCAGCCATTTTGGTGACCTTGACCTTCACCGCGTGTGCCCGTTTTCGAACTCGTCCAAGATTTTGGCCATATCTTGATGCCCTGAAGGTTTCATGTTGGTAGCTCAAGCTATTCATAAGATATAATGGTGCTAAAAGCGGGCGATAAAAATTAGTTGACCTTTAGCAGCCATTTTGGTGACCTTGGCCTTGTACCCGAGTGCCCATTCTTAAATTCGGCCAAGATTTTGTCCATATCTTGAAACCCTGAAGGTTTCACTTTGATAGCTCAAGCCGTTCATTATATATAATGGGAACACACACTCTCTCTCACACACACACACACACACACACACACACACACACACACACACACAGGCAAAAACATTTTCGCTCCGCCTTCTAAAGACGGGCGATAATGATAGTTATATAAGCATTGAACAGTGTCAACGGATATGTAATCAACTGCTTCCATTCACTGACGTTACATACAGTAGTATGTGTGCTTCCTCAAACTGAGCACATGCAGTCCTACTTCACTATTACTATTACAGAGACCTATTCATTTCTTCACACACACACACACACACACACACACACACACACACAAAACACATGAAACAAGAAGCGGTGCCAAGGCACAGCAAACCGGTCTCCGGCAGTCACTTTATTGCTGACGTATAAACACAACACGATATTTAGTCAAAGATGTCACATATCAAATTTGGAGTAAATCGTGTGAAAATTGGCGATTTTATGCCCATTTGAAATATGAGGCACGACCCACCTGACATTGGCCCCCCCCACCGCTAACTGGCGGTGATCCCCCTCCCCCCCCTGATGTAATGAGGCATGTTATAGGATGCAGATTTGAAAGATACACCTTTAGGTCTTGGTTTTATGTCGATATGATAAATGTGAAACGAGTTGTGGCGAAAAAAACGATTTTTACCCGTTCCCGTTCTTATACATGTTTTGGCCTACAGCCTGGTCCTTGGCCCAGTTTTGGCCCAAAATTTAATCTGGTGATCAGGTCATAGCCCATCATCCCTCTAGTTTTAGTCAAAATCGCACTGGTAGTTTCCGCGTAAAGTTTACAGACTGACAGACAAACAAACAAACTGACAAACCGAGTGAAAACAATAATCGACCCCGAGTCCCTCCGGGGCGGGGACGGGTAATTATATACTGAATAAACATCATTATCATAATCATAATAATCATTAGTGCCTCTTTCCTCACGTTTGGATGGAGGAAATCATATGAAAAAATTAGTGCAGTCTACTGTGTGAGCCATTGATGTGGTGAATTCTAGTTCCAACCGCTCAACTGCTTCACAAGACTCGCCCACACTGCGGCTCGGAGTAGTTCGATTATGCTGCCTCCTATGAGACGAAAATACTGGCCCGCCCCTGGTCAGAAATTTACTGCCGTGTGTGTACACTTCCTTCCCCAAAAAAGCGAAAAGTGAACTCAGGAAATAAGCACCTTAAGCCTGCATTCCTCTGGGTTCATATTTCAAATGAGCCTGGAGCCACCACCACCACAACAGTAACAACATCAACAATACCAACAGCAACAACTCCAATAGCATCAGCAACAACACCAATAGCAACAACACCAACACCAATAGCAACAACACCAACACCAATAGCAACAACACCAATAGCATCAGCAACAACACCAATAGCAACAACACCAACACCAATAGCAACAGCAACAACACCAATAGCATCAGCAACAACACCAATAGCAACAACTCCAATAGCATCAGCAACAACACCAACACCAATAGCAACAACACCAACACCAATAGCAACAACACCAACACCAATAGCAACAACACCAACACCAATAGCAACAACACCAATAGCAACAACACCAACACCAATAGCAACAACACCAACACCAATAGCAACAGCACCAATAGCAACAGCAACAACACCAATAGCAACAACAACAACAACAGTAGCAACAGCAACAACACCAATACCAACAGCGACAACACCAATAGCAACAGCAACAACACCAATAATAACAACACCAACAGCAACAACACCAACAGCAACAACACCAACAGCAACAACACCAACAGCAACAACACCAACAGCAACAACACCAATACCAACAACACCAACAGCAACAACACCAATACCAACAACACCAACAGCAACAACACCAACAGCAACAACACCAACAGCAACAACACCAACAGCAACAACACCAACAGCAACAACACCAACAGCAACAACGCCAACAGCAACAACACCAACAACACCAATACCAACAACATCAACACCAGTACCAACACCACCAATACCAACAACATCAACACCAACAACATCAACACCAACAACACCAATACCAACAACATCAACACCAACACCAACAACACCAATACCAACAACATCAACACCAACACCAACAACATCAACACCAATACCAACAACATCAACACCAACACCAACAACATCAACACCAATACCAACAACACCAATACCAACAACACCAATACCAACAACACCAATACCAACAACACCAATACCAACAACATCAACACCAACACCAACAACACCAATACCAACAACATCAACACCAACAACACCAATACCAACAACATCAACACCAACACCAACAACACCAATACCAACAACATCAACACCAACACCAACAACACCAATACCAACAACATCAACACCAATACCAACAACACCAATACCAACAACATCAACACCAATACCAACAACACCAATACCAGCAACATCAGCACCAACACCAACAACACCAATACCAACAACATCAACACCAATACCAACAACACCAATACCAACAACATCAACACCAACACCAACAACACCAATACCAACAACATCAACACCAATACCAACAACACCAATACCACCAACACCAATACCACCAACACCAATACCAACAGCAACAACACCAATACCAACAACAACAACACCAATACCAACAACACCAATACCAACAACACCAGTACCAACAACACCAATACCAACAACACCAATACTAACAGCAACAACACCAATACCAACAACAACAACACCAATACCAACAACAACAACACCAATACCAACAACAACAACACCAATACCAACAACACCAATACCAACAACACCAATACCAACAACACCAATACCAACAACACCAATACCAACAACACCAATACCAACAGCAGCAACACCAATACCAACAACACCAATACCAACAACACCAATACCAACAACACCAATACCAACAACACCAACACCAACAGCAACAACACCAATAGCAACTGCAACAACACCAATAGCAGCGACACCAATAACAACAACACAAATAACAACAACACCAACAGCAACAACACCAAAAGCAACAGCAACAACACCATTAGCAACAACACCAATAGCAACAGCAACAACACCAATAGCAACAGCAACAACACCAATATCAACAGCAACAACACCAATAGCAACAGCAACAACACCAATACCAACAACAACAACACCAATACCAACAGAAACAACACCAGTAGCAACAGCAACAACACCAATAGCAACAGTAACAACACCAATAGCAACAGCAACAACACCAATAGCAACAGTAACAACACCAATAGCAACAACACCAATAGCAACTGTAACAACACCAATAGCAACAACACCAATAGCAACAGCAACAACACCAATAGCAACAGCAACAACACCAATAGCAACAGCAACAACACCAACAGCAACAGCAACAACACCAACAGCAACAACATCAATAGCAACAACACCAATAACAACAGCAACAACACCAATAGCAACAACTCCAATAGCAACAGCACCAACAGCAACAACACAGCAACAACACCAACAGCAACAACACCAACAGCAACAACACCAACAGCAACAACACCAACAGCAACAACACCAATATGAACAGCAACAACAACAACAGCAACATCAGCCACACAAACAACACCAATAACAACAGCAACAACACCAATAACAAAAGCAACAACGCCAACAGCAACAACACCAACAGCAACAGCAACAACACCAACAGCAGCAACACCAGTAGCAACAGCAACAACACCAATAGCAACAGCAACAACACCAATAGCAACAGCTACAACAACAACACCAATAGCAACAACACCAACAGCAACAACACCAACAGCAACAACACCAACAACACCAACACCAACAACACCAACACCAACAACACCAATAGCAACAGCAACAACAACATTACCCTAGATTTCTATCTATCTGTCTATATTGCCAGATGCCTTAATCCCGTAAGGGGCGGCCACAAACAAATCGCCTCCATGTCGCCCTGTCCCCCGCCATTTCATTGGCCTGCTCCCAGCTCACACACCGCTCTCTCTCCACTCCATTCCTCCATCTCATCCTTGGCCTCCCCCTCCCTTTCCCCTCCTGCACCTCACTCATATACACTCTTCTCGTCAGTCTCCCACTCTCCATCCTCTCCACATGGCCAAACCACCTCAGTGTGTTCCTCCTAACGCTTCCTGTCACATCCACATCCACACCACAACGCTCCTTCACTTCCTCGTTTGTCAATCTCTCTTTCCATGTGTCTCCACATGCTGCTCTCAAATAACTCATTTCCACTGCTCTCATTCTTGACTTCTGTCCTTCCAACAAGGTCCAAGCTTCACTTCCATACGTTGGAGTTGGTATCACAATTCTGTCATGTAGTACCTTTTTTACTTCCATGCTCACTTCCCTGTTTCTCATCACTGCTTTCAAGGAACCAGCAACCTTTCTTCCCTGTTGTACCCTTTCAAGCACTTCACCCTCTAAACTTCCATCCTTACTCATCACACTACCCAAGTACTTAAACGCACTCACATTTTCCATTTCCTTCTCATCCAGCCTCACTGTACATTCACTGACTTCACTTTTTTCGAAGACTATAACTTTACTCCTCCCTACATTCACCTTTAAATTCCGTTTCTTGCACACTCTTCCAAACTCACCCACCAAGCCTTGCAGCTCCCCTTCGTCTTCACTTAACAAGATAGTATCATCTGCAAACAACAGTACAGGGAGTTTCCAAACACTGCCCTCTCTCACTAGGGCCACTCCAACATCCACTGCTCTACCTTGTCTCTTTTATAACCCCAAATATACAGATTAAACAACCATGGAGACATGACACATTCTTGTTTCAAATCAACCTTCAAATAGAAAAATTCACTCATTTCACTATCCACACACACTGCAACCTTAACACCCTCATGCATACTCTTCACGGCTTTCAACAACTTCCTGTCTACCCCATAAAGTCTTATTACTTTCCACAATTCTTGTCTATCCGCGCTGTCATATGCTTTCTCCAAATCCATGGAGGCAGCAGACGACTTCTTTCCCTTCTTTAGAAATTTTTCCACTAAAGATCTAAGAATGAATATCTGAGCTACACAACCTCTTCCCTTCCGAAAACCTCCCTGTTCTTCTCCAACTAATTCCTCTGTTATTTCCCCAGCTCTGTCAGTGAGTATCCTCCCATAAACTTTTCCTATTACACTAAGAAGACTAATGCCCCTACGATTACCCCATACTTCTTTTTCCCCTTTTCCTTTGTACAGCAGAGTACTTATACCTGACTTCCAATCCTCTGGGACTCTACCTTCCTCCCATGCCAATCTGCACATCTTCCACATCCATTCTGCTACTATCTCTCTCCCATGCTTCAGCATTTCACCACACACTCCATCAATTCTTGGGGCTTTCCCAATATTAACATTCTTCGTTACTTCCACAACTTCCATCCTACTGACTTCTTCCTCTCTTCACACATCCCTCCTCCTCCCAGTCATTCCCCAGCCACTTATACTTGCTTTCCTTTCATTCTCTATGTTCAGCAATTCCTTAAAGTGTTCTCTCCATCTGCTCACTCTTTCTCCTTTCTCCACTAGAAATCTACCATTTTTATCTTTCAATCCCCAACTAACTCCTTTGGCACCCTGTCTAAATCTCTACCTCTTTCCAGAACATTTTCTTACATTCCCTCCACACTACACTCAAGTTTCTTCCAAATCATTCATCCACTCTCTTCTTACTCTCTCTTACTAATCTTTTCACCTCTTTCTTCCTTTCTACATACAACTCTCTATCCGTCAGTCAACTTCCTCCACGCCCCTGTTTCTCATCCACTCACTATTTGCTTTCTTCTTTTGTGCCACAGCCTCTCTCACCTCTTCAGTCCACCATGCTATTCTCTGCACCCCCTTTCGTCTTCTCTTCATCCCACACACCAACTCACATGCTCCACAGATTTCTTCTGTGAATATCTTGCACACACTTTCCACGTCCCCCGTCTGTTTCGGTCTATATTTACCCAATCGCTCCTCCATTTCCCTCTTATATTCTGCCTTTTTTCCCTCCTCTTGTAACTTTTCCACTTTCCATCTATGAACTACTTCCTCCTGTCCTTCCCTTCTTCTATTACTCCATTTCATTTAGACTTTGATTCTGACCACCACCAAGTGTTGGTCCGAAAGTCCACTCCCCGAACCTCTATACAGTATACTTTTGCATCCATTACACACCTTATTCTTTCATTCACACCCGCATAATCAATCATTGCCTTCCGTTCATTCAGCACACCACCCACCCTTCTCATCACTCGCCACGTATACCTATGGATCATTTTGTGCCTGAAAAGGGTATTAGCTATCACCAACCCCCTCCCTGCACAAAAATGTCCACTAAAGCACTGCCATTCTCATCCATCTCCGCAGGCACACGCCACTCACCAACTACTCCATCCACTTCACATTCGCTACTTTTCCATTCATATCTCCAGTCAAAAACACTCTCATTCCTTTCAAACTTTTCCATGCATGCTTCCACATTTGTCCAGACCTCTTCTCTCACTCTGCTTGCATGCTTTTGCGTTGGCGCATACACGCACACAATCGCCCACATTTGTAGTCCAACTTTCTACCTTACCCACACAATCCTTGAGCCAGCTGATCCATACTCTCTTATATTCTCCTGCCATCCGTTACTCACAACAGTACACACTCCATCTTTTGACCCCTCATTCTCATCTATTCCCGCGCATATACCCCATCCATACTCCCATTCTCTCACACTCTTGCCTCCCCATTTAGTTTCAATTAATCCACATACATCCACTTTCGCACCTTGAAGCACTTGGACAATCTCTCTTTCACCTCATCATTTGTACCCCTTGCATTCCATGTAGCTCTCCGTACCACGTCCTTTGTTTGGTCCTTAGTCGTCACGTTTTGGTCAGTCCTGGTCCGAGGCTTCTTGTTTGTATTTTTAGTTAGTTGTTTTCCAGGGAGGGGAACTAACCCTCCACCAACCCACTTGTTGTCACGTAGGGAACACGTGTTGGTTGGTTATAAACTTACCACCCAGCATAGTAAATACTTTCCTGATTTACAGGAAATCATTTGGCCTGTCACTCAGTGTAGAGCTACCCTAAAAACAGAGTACCACTACGCAAAGTGGGTGTCTGACAGGCGCTTCCACCTATTATATGAAATAAATCGTCTTGTTGTACCCAGAGTAATACTAAAGCCTCCCTCGTTGTGAAGGACTCAGTGGATATTGCTGTAATCAGTTCAGCTCCATATGTCCATTCTAGGCTGAACAAAATAACCGTAGAGTAACCCGAGAGAAGAAATCCCTCGTCATCAAACTAAAGAGATTAACGCCTCTAATGCAACAGTGTACAGTATTTCTTAGTTTATTTCTATTCAGTTTTGAAAGGAGCTCTAGAAGTGGAGGAAATAAGCATACGTAAATAAGCAAGTAAATAAGTATAAGTAAATAAGTAGAGCGATCCTTCCTATATCCGAAACTGAATAAAAACCGTCTGGTAGCTGGGAGAATATAAACATGACGTCCTCAGCCTGAAAGGGTTAAGAGGTGACGCAGGATTTTAAAACGTGTCAGGCTGGAAATGGTAACTACGCTTTATTTTTATGTAACTGTACTATGGAATGGGGACAAGACTGAACTGGTATAAGGAAAGAAACTGATTAGAAGTTTAGTATGTAATTACAGAGACAGTGGAGATGGGATGGAGATGGATGGGAGAGATAGTGTTGGGATGGAAGGGTGGATATGAGTGAGAGAGTACAAACACAGAGACTGGAAAAGGGATGGGAAAGATGGATGGGATAAATAGTGTGTGCCAACATGGAAGAGAGAGAGAGAGAGAGAGAGAGAGAGAGGGGAGGGGGAAAATAAGAATAACTCTATGTAAAGCAAAGACGAAGGAAGAGGGATGGAGGAGATGGATGGAGCAAATAAATCAGACAAGAATGGAAGGGTGGATGAGAAGTGAGAGAACAGAGTGCAAACCGGAAAGGAGGGAGAGAGAGAGAGAGAGAGAGAAGAGACAGGAAAAGGATGGAAATGGTCGATGGGGTAGACATGCGTGCCAAGTGGAAGGTTGAAGAGAAACTGAGTGAATATGAACCGTATTCTCCTGAGTTTAGGAGACTCTCAAGCAACTCTTTCTTAGCGATTTATTTTTTTCTTAATACGGCTGGTTATTATCATTCTGCACGCCATTTATGCAGATTACTGAGATATTAGAATGGTGGAGGCAGCACACAAGGGGATGGTAAGGTCCGATAAGCAAAATAAATCGCTTAGGAAGAGGTGATAGGGCACTTCCTTAATTTACGGGAATACAGGCCTGAAACAACATGAGCCGGGCACCTCTTTCATGGCGTTCAATTTTGTATGTTACACCTGAATATCACAACTATACATTCCTTATCAACACCGCTGTAATATCGACACATTTGTTATACGTTTCATAACAGAGAACATCAACCCAAAGAAATGCAGTCTCTCAAGCGGCTTATCAAGGAACAAAGCTTTCCATCTGTGTGTCCGCCTGTCTTTCAGCACCATCGTGGTCGCAGTTATGGACCGACTTTGACCTTGTGCCCTCGTCTCCAGTCAATCCCGAGGTCACAGTGACAAAAATAAAAGTTTAGACCAGTCCCATGGCTCTCCACTGTGACCTGTGACGTCATAACGGCATCACAACTTGCCAACCAAACAGAGATGGAGACAGATAAAGATTGAAGATTGTTTATGCCACATGATGGGAGACAGACAGACAGACACAGACACACACACACACACACACACACACACACACACACACACACACACACACACACACACACACACACACACACACACACACACACACACACACACACACACACACACACACACACTTAAGAGATTGGTGCCACGGAGCCCAAAGCTGACGAGGGTATGGGAGCAACCACTGGAAAAAATTAGGGACACTGGGAGAAATAAATGCAGTTCTAAACAAAGCAGGATTTACGAGAATACTGGAAAATGTGAAGTGAGCAAGGAGAAATAAAGCGAGCTCTAAATAAAGCAAGGTAAGACAGCAGGAGGGATGGCTGGGTGTGGTGAGGCTTAGGTGGATTGGGGTGGACACGGCGGGGACGTGACGAGGGGAGAGAGAGAGAGAGAGAGAAAGGGGGGGAGTAGAGGGGAAAAGGGTAGTAAAAGGGTCCAGAGGGAAGATGGTGGGATGGAGAAGGGAGGGGTGAAAGGTGGGGGAGATAAAGGCAATGGGAATAGGAAAGAGGCAAGAGGGGAAGGGAAAGGATGAAGTAAAGAGGGCAGGGTGTAAGGGATGGTGCTGAGATTGAATAGGGCATGGAAGGGAGGGAAAAGGGGGGAAAAGGTACGGTAAGAGTGCGTGTGAGAGGTTTTACTGGGGGAGGACGAGCGAGGGAGAGAGGAGCAATGGGGAGGGGGGGAGAGGGAAAAAGGGGGGTAAGGGAAGGAGGTAGGGTACAAAGGCATACAAAGGAGTACAAAGGATCAGAAGTGGCAATATATATAATGGTTCTCTCGAGGCTGTTTGCTACAAAAGACTTCGGCAATGGCTATGAGACGTACTTCTGTTAGTTTAAGAAAAGGATAATAAAGCAGGAAGGTCTGTGTGATTGATGCCGGAGATGGGTTGGTGTGTAAGATGTAAAGTAGGGTGTGGAAGAGGAAAGATAGGGTGGGGCAGGGTGTGGAAGAGGAAAGATAGGGTGGGTCAGGGTGTGGAAGAGGAAAGATAGCGTGGGGCAAGGTGTGAAAGAGGTAAGATATGGTGGGGCATGGTGTGAAAGAGATAGGATAGGGTGGGGCAGGGTGTGGAAGAGGTAAGATAGTCTGGGGCAGGGTGTGGAAGAGGAAAGATAGGATGGGGCAGGGTGTGAAAGAGGTAAGATAGGGTGGGGCAGGGTGTGAAAGAGGTAAGATAGGGTGGGGCAGGGTGTGGAAGAAGAAAGACAGGGTGGGGCAGGGTGCGAGAGAGATAAGATAGGGTGGGGCAGGGTGTGAAAGAGGTAAGCTAGGGTGGGGCAGGGTGTAGAAGAGAGATGATAGGGTAGGGCAGGGTGCGGAATGATCTGAGTGAAGGGTATAAAAATGTTGAATAGGTTGGAGGTTTGTTGAGTGTTGAATGATTATTAAACTTGAAAGCAGCAAACGGGTTGGATGGGATAGGGTAGAGCAGGATGTGGAAGACGTGGGGCGGAGTTTGGAGAAGAGAAAGTACGATGTGGGACAGACTATGGAACCGGGGAAGACAGTGTGTGAGAGAAGGTGAGTTAAGGTAAGTCAAAGGATGGGAGTGATGGGACAGAAAGGGGGAAGGTAATGCAACGTGGGATAGCGTGTGACAGAGGATGACAAGAAAATTAGACAAAGGAGGGACATGGTGTGGCAGGGGATAAGTGGGATAGGGTGAGGCAGGGTATAGGCGTGGTTGGAATAGCCTGCAAGGAAATGTTTAGACAAGGAAGGGAGAGGAGGTGAGGCAGGGTGTGGGAGAAAGATGGGGCAGTGTGTGAGGGAAGGAGGGAGACAGACTGGAATATGGTGCTCGAGATATGGGAGAGGGTTTGGCAGTCGAGTGAGAGAGAGAGGTCGATAGGGTGGGGCTGGGTGAGGTAGTGCGTGAGGAGAGGTGGGTCATGGTAACTGATGGGAGGGAGTGGGGGAGACTGGGGAAAAGAGGGTAGGTCAGGATGTGGAAACGATAGGTTAGGATGTAATGGAATTTAAATATTTTCTCAGCTTTTCATCACCCTAGATTCGACACAAACTGACCTTTACCCCCCCCCTCCCCTCCCAGCATGTCCTAACAAACTCACTGAACGGCCGATTAGCATCTATAATCCCAGTGTAATCCAATACAATGTGATCAAAAACAACATAATACACTGCACTCGTGTCCATAAACATTGCTCACAGATATTCCAACGTAATATCGGTCGCAGTAAAATAGTTTAGCCTGTTAAAATGTTAAAAGTTACTGTACATTTTTTCACTGACATATTTACCCCAAGCATAGGATTCTTTTATCCCTAAGGGCATGTTTTCTCCCAGATGAAAACCCCTAATGTAAGAGGAAGTAGGATAGGATACAATAGGTGACGGTAGGGGGTGAGGGTAGGGGAATGTGTGAAGGGAAAGCAGGAAAAAGGCTAAGGGAGAGGTGGGATATGATGGGGTGAAGTATGGGAGAGGCGCAGTGAGATGAGGCAGGGTGCTGAAGGAAGGTAAGCCAGGGTGCAAAATGTGATAGGTTGAGGTAGCGTTTGCACGAGGTGGAATAGGATGGGGTAAGATGTATGAGAAGGTGGGATAAGATGGGCCGGGGTATGCATTTGGTGAAAAAGGGTGGGGCAGGATGTAGAGAAAGGTGGGATAGGATGAGGCAGGGTGTGTAAGAGGTGAAATAGGGTGGGGCAGGGTGTAAAGGAAGATGGGATAGGATGGGAAGGGGCAGGATAAGAGGCAAAATAAGGTGGGGCAGGGTGTAAAGAAAGGTAGGATAAAATGGGGCAGGGTATGCATTAGGAGGGACAGGGTGGAGCAGAGGGTAAGGAAAGAATAGAATAGGATATGGCAGAGTGCGTGAGAGGTCGAGGAGAATGAGGCTGGGTATGAGAGAGATGAACTATGATGTATGAGGGTAAGTAGCATAGGACGATGTAGAGCGAAAAAAGATTTATAAATGCAAACAGAAAAGTACTAAATAGATGCGGGACCGTCAGGACCCAAATATTGGGCTTCACCAAATATACGAGAGTGAAGCACTTCGTGTGTGAAAACCTTAGGAAGTGACCAACGGACAGAGCTGCTCTTGAAATGCTCCCGCATCTAGGGGGAGAAAAAAGTAAAAGCTGACAGAGTCGAGTCGGGTTGAGTATGGGTTAAGTGGGATAATATAAAGCAGAAAAAAATAAAAGTAGGTAGAACAGACAGACGGGACTACATAGATAGATGTAGGGTATTAAAAACAAGAGCTTTAGTTGATCGCGTGACCTGCCTCGGGCCATGAAACTGTCAAAGGTGGGTTTAAAATAAAAAATGGGCGCGGTGAGCAAGGACATTAATGGGATGGGACTGAAATATGCCGGACGGTGCCTGGGGCAGGAAAGCATGCCAGGTGAAAATGGGTATTGTTAGATTAGTGGTTTGAGTGCATTAAAAGTTTATATCAAAATATCCTCCAAAAACGAAGTGTTGGTGGTAAAGAAACGGCAGTAGTAGAAAAGGAAAGGGTGGGATGAGCTGGAATTTCGAATGAGGGGAGGGTCCGTGAGTGTACACTGAAAATAATTATGTGCTGTGGGTCTAAGGGTTTGAATGAAGTGAAGGTTTGTTTCAAAATGATCTCCAACAAGAACATGATGAGCTCGTATTGCTCTCACATACTTGGGATTTTGCGACGCATGTAGACAGGATGTTAGAGAAGGTGGGGCAGGTGTAAAGGAAGATGGGACAGGGTGGGACATGGTAGGAAGGTAGGTGAGATAGGATAGGCAGAACAGATAGATAAGATTGAAGGTGGGACAAGTTATGAAGGTAGATGAAATAGGGTAGAACAGGGCGGGACAGATAGGTAAGGTAGGACAGGGTGGGGCAGGGTATGAAGATAGGTGGGACAAGAAAAGGCAGGACAGATAGGTAAGGCATGTGGGACAGGGTGAGGCAGGGTATGAAGGTAGGTGGAATTGATTAGGGCAGGGTATGGCGGTAGGTAAGATAAAACGAGGCAAAATGAAGAAGGGTGTAAAGAACAAAGGCAAGGCAGGATGTCAGGGAAGATAGGCGCAGGGTGTGGTGTGGCAGGGGTGGGTGAGGCAGAGTACGACAGAGGTGGGTCATTAGGGAGATGTGATGAGAAGTGTAGCAGGATGGGGCAGGATGAAAAAGGATGTAAAAAAATTAGGTATCGCCCCGCAGAAGATGAAACAGAGAGAAAATTATACATCGTGAGGTAGTTATGAGAGAGACGAATTAAGATTGTGTAAAGGTAGGTAATTTAAAACGGAGCAATATGGTGACGGTATTAAAGAAAAAAAACAAAGAAGAACGTTGTGAAATGTGGTGTAGGGTGCAAAGTAAAGCCAGAATAGGGTGAGAAAGGTCAAAGAGAAGTGAGGTAGGGTGGCAAAAGACAGGAAAGGGGGAAGACAGATATAACAAAAAGAAAAGAAAAGAAAAAAGGTAGGTCGTTATGAAAGGTGGGACAGGGTGTACGAAAAGATGAAACAGAGTGAGGCCGAGGAGAGCAAGGGAGAGAAAGAGGGATTGCGGTAGTGAATATGAAGGTAAGTGGAAGGAAATGGTGTATGATATGAAAGCAAACAGAACAGAATGGAGCATGGTAAAGAATGGTGTAACAAAAAGACTAGACAGAATGTTGAAAAATATGGTGCAGGATGTAAAAGAGTGTAGAATAGGATGGGACAAGGTGTGAGAGAGGTAGGATAGGGTGGGGCAGGATATGAAGGTGGGCAGGATAATACAGTATAGGATGGAGAGAAATGTAACGAAAAGAGCCGTCAGATTGTTATGAAAGGTGAGGCAGGGTATGCGAGAGAGTAGAAAAAGATGGAACAAAGTGTCAGAAAGGTGGGATAGGTTATATATTGCAGGGTATGAAAGTGGATGAAAAAGGACACGACAAACTTGAGAAAGGTGCAACAAAAAAGGCTTGCCAGAATGTTAGGTAAGGTGAGGCGGGGCGAGGCGGGACGGGGGAGGGGTCGAGGCTATACACTCCCAGGTCTCACTCAGTATTGATATCCGATCCTCCGTTATTGCTGGCCGAGCGTGAGTGTCTGAGGGAGGTGGAGCAGCCAGGCTCTCTCTTAACTCACCTCGCCTTCTTACTCAGTCTCCCTCGCTCGTTCGATTCTCTATATGTGATCTCTTTATCATTATCACCTTGCCTTTTCATTCTACCTCGTTCGTTGGATTCTTTATGTTAGTGATATTTCTTTATTGCTGTGACTTTATTTTCTTGATGTTTCATGCATATTGGATTCGTTTTGTATGTGCAATCTCTTCATAATCATCACTTTACCTTCTGCCTAGTTACTTGGAGTCATTATTATAGAATGATTTCCTTATTATTCTCACTTTACCCTCTTATTCTGCCTCGCTTGTTGGATTTCTTAAGTTAGTGTAATCTCTTTTTTATTATTACTTAACCCCTTTATTCTACCTGGTTCATGGTATTCCTTGTGTTAGTGTGATCTTTTTATTATCTTGGTCATTGTCAATTTAATCCCATCAGGCAGAGGGCGTCACTTGTCCAGTATTCTTGTCACCACCAGATGATTTTATTCGGCATCACAGGGGCTTTTCAGACTGGAGAGGTCAGATAGAACTCTCATTACCCTTCATTACTCTTTCACCACACTAGGTCTCTCCAAATAAATAAATAAATAAATAAAACAGACATCATTCCCTTTCTCTACTTTGCATTCTGAAACACAAAAAGGAGGAGTTTGGTCATAATGCACTACATGTTCTGTATTAATTACTTCCCCTCTCCCCCTCCTTCCTTCTGACTTGGTGGTAGTAACCCCAACATTGGAGCCTACTTTCCTCGTCTGTTCACCATTCTGAGGAGCCTCTGTTGGTTGGGTCTGTAAAATATGATACACTATTTATCCAAACCTGGGATCGATTCCACTACGGGCGAGAGGGGGGGACATTCAACAGGGTGTAGTGTTCTCATATTCTCTCTCTCTCTCTCTCTCTCTCTCTCTCTCTCTCTCTCTCTCTCTCTCTCTCTCTCTCTCTCTCTCTGTGCAACATACATTGATTCCATTACTCACAAACACATCCTTTCCAACATCAAATTTCAGTAAACCCTTCTCACCCTACACGCCAAGAACTATCCACACCTACACTCGTGCATGAAGCATTGAGTGCCGTGAGTCACCACGCCAGTGACGATACTGGTGTTCCTTTATAACCTCTCGGACTATAGTCTTTCATGACCCGCAGAACACGGCTTGAATTTGTAAAATCAAACTGCCCACCCATGTGAGGCGTGTGCCTGCGTGTAGTTCCAGTACAATACATACACACTCATTCACAGTATGTTATGTCACTTATCAGAATAAAATTCATCAAATGCATTTTTGTATTTCTAAGGATTACCAAGCATACTAGAGCTACATACACTAAGTGGAGGCACCCACTATCCACTCACTCATTGTAATGCTACCTTCACGTTAATCTACACTAAGTAACAAGTCAGTGTCATTCCTTTAACCAAGGAAACCATTTACTACGCTGGATGGTACACAAATAATCAGATAACACCTGGTGGTGTAGTGGGTTACGATGCACCAATTAGGTGGGGTCTGTAAGGGTTTACTTCCGAGGGAAGGTCGGTTTCTTGTTCACAGAATGTCATTCAGGGATGAGTGAGGCTGGTCACCCTCGCTTTAAATGTCAAAAATGAGTAGCCAAGGTCCAGGTCCATATGCTCCTGACTGGGCAAAGAAGAATTAAGTGGAAGGATGATGATGATGATGATGATGATGATTAAAGCTAATAGGATAACATCGCTGAGGACCAGTACACACACACACGTAATCAGTTTTATCCTCTCTCTCTCTCTCTCTCTCTCTCTCTCTCTTACACACACACACACACACACACACAATAATGTCACCAAAACTCAACCTATATTTATGGTCTCAGAGGAACCACGTCTGGTCTAGAAGCTTCGCCTGGCTGGCTGGCTTACTGAGAGAGAGAGAGAGAGAGAGAGAGAGAGAGCACATAAAACGAGGAAAATAGATAAAAGGACGAATGAAATACATATTCAAGAGAGAGAGAGAGAGAGAGAGAGAGAGCATCTTACGTACAGCATAACTGGAATTATATTGTAATGTATCTGAGTGCATAAGTGTGTGTGTGTGTGTGTGTGTGTGTGTGTGTGTGTGTGTGTGTGTGTGTGTGTGTGTGTGTGTGTGTGTGTGTGTGTGCGTGTGTGTGCGCGCGCGCTAGAGAGCGCACTGTTTGCATGTTAGTAAGTCTATTTGTTTATCTGAGTGCATAAATGTGTTTCAGCCCGTGTGTGTGTGTGTGTGTGTGTGTGTGTGTGTGTGTGTGTGTGTGTGTGTGTGTGTGTGTTCTTCCAGTTTGTTGGTTGCATATGCAGTTTATTTCTTCAGCCCGAGGACGTCTTTTGTTTTATATTATTGTCATCTTCAAACGACATTATTCTACACAGATAATTTCCTCACTGCATGGTTCACTGCTAAATGTTTTCTCTGAGTAAATAGAAATTGTTTGGACTTGCAAACATCAATAATACTGTATCCTACTGGAGGGGTTAACTCTCTCATGTCTGGACAACTCTAGCATTCTATTCGAACTACACCCAGACGATTTTACCCACCTGTAAGTGAGTCATAGGAGCCTGCAAGGTGTAAGTCATGATCGTAAACCTCTGGCCTTCTGTACCATCTGACGCCACGAGATTTTTTCAGTGCCTCTACTGTATTGTCAGGCCCAAAAGAGAATTATTTTACTTCTACCGAGTGACATGCTTGTTTAGATAGATAGATAGATACATACATACATAGGTAGGTAGGTAGGTCGGTAGATAGATAGATAGATTTGATATTTGTTTGTTCATTTATATTTATTTGCTTATATACAGTATATACTGTACTGTTGGCCATGTATACAGAATGGAGAAAGGTGAACTGACTAGGAAACTTCATCGGAGTGAGGTGGAAGGGGTGAGAGGGATGTGAAGACTGTAGGATGAAATGGAGGGATGAGGTGGAGTGATATATTAATAAGGGTGGTGTTTGTTGGAGAGATGGCAGCTTAATGGTGGAAGACAGAATGACAAGGAGACGATTCGTCAGTGGTCACCCCCTCCAGGATTAAGACGTCTGACAATGGCCGCATTTCATTTGGGCACAAAATCCAGTTTGCTAGTATTTCATTTGGGCGCCAGTATACCACTTGATTTGGGCGCCAGCATGTCATTACTAACCTAATCCAACCTAGACTAACCTAAACTAACCTAACCTAACCTAACCTGTCCTATCCTAACTTAACCTAACCTAATCTAACCTGTCCTATCTTAACCTAACCTAACCTGTCCTATCCTAACCTAACCTAACCTAACCTAACCTGTCATATCCTATCCTATCCTAACCTAACCTAACCTAACCTGTCCTATCCTAACCTAACCTAATCTAACCTGTCTTATCCTAACCTAACCTAACCTGTCCCATCCTAACCTAACCTGTCATATCCTATCCTATCCTAACCTAACCTAACCTGTCATATCCTATCCTATCCTAACCTAACCTAACCTTTCCTATCCTAACCTAACCTAATCTAACCTGTCTTATCCTAACCTAACCTAACCTAACTAAACCTAACCTAACCTAACCTAACCTAACCTGTCCTATCCTATCCTATCCTAACCTAACCTAACCTGTCCTAACCTAACCTTACCTAACCTAACCTTACCTAACCTAACCTGTCCTAACCTAACCTTACCTAACCTAACCTTACCTAACCTAACTTGTCCTAACCTAACCTTACCTAACCTAACCTATCCTAACCTAACGACCTAACCTAACCTAAATTGCTCATATGTTAACAAACGATTATTCAAAATGGTTATGGCCCGTTTTAGCTGATTTTAGGTAAGGTTTTAAGGTAATCTGTTTTAAGTCGGCACCCACTACTCTATTTTAATCCAGCGCCCAAACGAAGTTTAATGAGGCGTCCAACTGAAATATTTTTTGCGCTCAAATGAAACGTCAATGCTCCCAAATGAAGTGCTTCGCTGGCTATGAAGAGATGGATTGGAAGACAGGTAAACATAGAGGTATTTTGCATCTCTCTCTCTCTCTCTCTCTCTCTCTCTCTCTCTCTCTCTCTCTCTCTCTCTCTCTCTCTCTCTCTCTCTCTCTCTCTCTCTCTCTCTCTCTCTCTCTCTCTCTCTCTCAAAATTCAAAGGACAGAGAGACTATACATTTGCGCTTAAATGTTCAGTAACTATTATTCACTTAACAGTTACTATGACTGTCCACATTATCAACGAGCGCCTGTGGTGTTTGAGTAATGCAGTGAAAAATGTATGGAATGAGACTGTCGCGATGGACTGAAGCCCCGCCCCCTGCTGCTGAGCCACTACCTTTAGCGTGCTGCGTCACTGTGCTTCGAAACTGAGTAGGTGCTCGGAGTCTCGAACACCACAAATGCCCACTGACTGTATGGATGGCCTTTGCACTGAATAGTTGCATAGTTAGTTCGGATTGGGTGGACGACTGATTAGATACAGTGCAGTACAAAGAAAATTAAACTTCTGCAGACCTGTTCTAGCGTTCACTAGTTTGAATGGAATTATACAGAAACTGTTCATCCTGGGAGGGTCTAGGTGATTCGAATTATGCCGAGTCAAGTACGTCAGTCAGAAAGAGTCGGTTGTGATGGAAACATCAGTGGCACGCGGAATGAGGAATTGTACTTTTTTTTATTTTTTTTTTTTTTTGCATAAACCTGGCTTAGATTTTCGTCCATTCGCATCATATCTCATGCCGCTCAGTGACAGAAAAGAAACTGTACTGCGGTTTTCCGTCCTTTCCATAGCACTTCGTGACCATCTCCACATTTCTGTGTTAATCTGTTGTTAAAACTCAGGATTCAAAATGGAGAGATAGCTGTTTCAGGCCATGTTAGAGTACAAACGAGTCTAGTAGCTAAATGTTGTTCGTGCAGTGGTGATGATGGTGTAATCGAAAGCACAATCAGTCCCCACCCGAGAGTGGTCCTGGGTTGTCTCCGGGTCGGCCATAAGATCTCCTTTACCCAGCTTGTTCATACAAGAAATCCATTAGAGACCTGATTTGTGGATGCGACTGTTACATGCCGTAGTCTGCAGAAGATTGGGACTTAGAAGTTGACTGTCTGTCTTAGTGATCCGTGTAGTGGACAGACATTAATCCAAAGGGTCATATTAAGCCGCACTGTAGGCTTCTTAGTTCCTCTTTCTTAGCAATTATTATCCTCATTGCAACTCCGCTTGCTCTTGCATGTTATTTACTTCGTTTTATTACTGACAAAGGTTAAGTCAGCTTCATACATACAAGAGGATATTCAGGTGTGATGCGCAGAATAAATCTCTGATGTGTTACGAAATTTACAAAAACCACTTGTAATACGACTGAAAGCCTTCTTCATCCCAGTAATGAACCTAGTGATCGATGGCACCGAGATTGCGTCGTCGCCCCACCAGTGACGAGAGGCTGATACAGCACTAAATTCTGCAGGTAAGGGTAAGATTTCTGTACTGAATTTTGGTCAAGCGTTTCACATGAAATTACTCACTCATAACTAGCTTTATATTTACTTACATTGCTTTAGGCAAAACTACAGGTACGCATCCTGTATCAGCTTTACTTTTAACTTGGCCTAAAACTAAACTGCCATCCCTTCATCTTGATATTGACTTGTAGCAAGAGATTAACGCTGTAATATGATGTATGTTGTGAAGAATTGCTACGGATTGGGGGTAGGGCCACAGTATGATCATATTCCGCAATTGATCTATATGAAATAAGCTGCAAAAGGACACATCTTGGCAAGGTTAAGGGAAAACGACTTGAGTCAAGTAACTATAACGAACGATTGTGTCCAGACTGTTTGACTCATGGTGGGTTACTAATTAAACCTGATTTGTTCCTTATCTGCGTGGAAAGAAGTATGTTACTCGACTGAGCTTGACGTAGCCCAGGTGTGTCATTTGGCAGGTTTGCTATACGAGTGTCTGGATGGATGGGAGTTTGATCCTGGTTGCATTGAATGTGCTAAGTGTTACGTGGACCAAAATATGGAAGCTGGTTGATTTATGACATGCAAGATGGGTGTTATATTATTGTTTTTGTGGAAATTGGCCCACGGAAGCTTAAACAGATGGTGACTGTTTTCATCAGGCCTAACTGTAACTATTCATCTTAAACAAAAAAAAAAAAAAAAAAAAAAGAGAGAGAGAGAGAGAGAGAGGGGGGGGGGAAATAAAGATGAAAATATTGATACAAAGTCATGGAGGCTTCTGACCTTTTCTTATTGTCTGATCTTTTTTTCACTGAACTTTAATGGTAGCTCTCACTTTAGATTTTATTCTCTTCTTTGTATTAAAACAGAGAAGGATAATGACCATTCTGGTAATGGCGGTGGTCATCTGATGGCGATAATGATGATAAGATAAATGTGCAGTTTCTTCCTGTGCATTTAGAGAAAACATGGCAACTGCACACCCAGTCCTGCCATAAATATAACGATTCCTTTGAAATCTTTTTTTTTTTTTCTTTATGCGAGGAAGAAGGAACCAAAGGTCATGAGCCCGCAATAACAGTTCTCTCCAAAAGAAAAACAAAATACAATAGAGAGCCAAATTCAAGATCCGATCATTTCGAGATGCCTGGACACACTGCGTTTGAAAGACTGGAGATCATAGGCAGCAGGAAATACATACAGAGGGAGACAGTTCCAGAGTTGACCTGTTGCATAAATGAAGGACTGGGTGTAACGGTTAACTCTTGCATTAGAGAGTTGGACAGAAAGGGGATGAGAGTTTGCTGCTAGACGGGTGCTACGCGCCCGTCGTAGAGGTGGAGGAATGCATGCAGACAGTTCAGAGGAGCAGTGACCATTTAAGTAGCGATAGAAAAGAGATAAAGATGCAACAGTGCTCATTTACCGCCATTTTTGATCGCTTAAACTTATGGGAGAGGGACTTACCCTCATGACATGATTTACTGGGGCAGGTCAAGCTCCTCAAATATCGATTACAGATGGGAGTCCATAACATGTACTAAGATATCAAAGCCATATCTGCCCTCATTTCACTATTTCTGAGAATTTTTAATTAGGTGAGAGGGCCTGACGCACCCTAAAAATCATGGTCGGAAAATTGAACACAGTGGAAGACCCTCGGAATAACCAGGCAAACCAACCTGGGAAGTTTAATTCAAATCTTTCCCATATTTCTAATACTTTTAATTTCTGGGAGGGGGAGTAATCGCCCGAAGAATTATTTGAGGGTCACGCTCCACAAATACCACATTGCCGGTGAAATTTCATAGTATAACTTGTACTAAAATATCAGAGTCAAAGCTACCCTCTTTCCTTCCCCATATTGTATAATTTATAAGTTTTGGAGGGGGAGGACCCACCAAAAAATAATGAAATTTTTAAGTGGAAGACATTTTCAAATAACCACCCGAACTGACCTGAGATATTTCGTTGAAAGCCATGTGCTCACTTTCCCCTGCTTCTGATCTTTTATATTTGGGGGAGGGAGACTGACTCCCCCCCCCCCCAGGAGTCATTATGGGGGTCATATTCCCCAGATATCGCATTACGGTTGAAAGTCCATTGAACAACATGTTCTACGATATCAAAGCCATGTATGTCCTCCTTTCACTATTTATGATATATTTTTTTTGTAATTGTTGCGGGGGGCTGGACAATTGTATGTAGTGGAAGACCTTCCAAGTAACCCGAGGTACTTATCAAGTTTCATTCAGATCCATCAAACAGCCTTGGAGAAGTTAAAGCTCACACACACACACACACACACACACACACACACACACACACACACACACACACACACACACACACACACACACACACACACGCACACACGTACGTACTTACGAATACGAGGTCGAATTTAGCGCACCTGTTTTGGGAGTGTTGCTGATAGTAATACCGTTGTGCTCCGCAGGATTGATTATGATAATTCTCCTACTTTTTAACAGTCAATATTCCCTCTCTGAATCCAGCCACCGTCCTTACTTTTATAACACTAGAGGACGGAAATAAAGATAATAATGATAATGATCGTAATAATGATGATAAAATAATAATAATAATAATAATGATAATGATAATATGATGATGATGATGATGATGATAAGCAAAACACCAGTTGATTCTTTGCTATTGTGTTTCCCCCTTTCTTGAACATTTTATCAAGTCCATCTTATTCACGACAGCAGGAATCGGATAAGAATAATGGCAAAATGATAATTATAATGATGACAACAACGACGATGATGACGATTTTGATGATGATAATGATGGTGATATAGATGGTGGCAATGATGATGATGATGATGATGGGGACGAAGACGACGATAAATGATTAAAAATACAATAATAACGATAGTAATAATAACGATAACAACGACTATAACATACAGAAGCAACCACAGCAACAACCACGCTAATAATAAAGAAGCAAGTACTCCCTGCTTGTTTTGCACTCACCTGAGACCAAAAAAAAAAAAAGGAGAAAGAAGAAAAAAAGGCAGTCGTGTATACCTGGTCTGGGGCGGTACTTTGTGGTCTTTAGCGTAATGAGTCGCCCCAGCACAACAAACACGGGAGAAGTAAAAATTGGGAGCGTAATCCTATTTGGCAAGCGATTTAGTTGGTGAGTTGGAAGAGAGAGAGGTGGAGGTGGGGGATTGTGTTTGAGGTAATGGTTGTGTGTGTGTGTGTGTGTGTGTGTGTGTGTGTGTGTGTGTGTGTGTGTGTGTGTGTGTCTGTCTGTCTGTCTGTCTGTCTGTCTGTGTTTCTTTGTTGTGTGCATGCTTGTGGTGTATTTTGGTATAAATATGATGGTTGAGAGTCTTAGTGGTAATGGTGGCGATGTTAAGACCCTGGTTGCTTGTGTGTGTGTGTGTGTGTGTGTGTGTGTGTGTGTAATTCGCCGGGTTGGTCAGGATCACTTGATGGTCGTGATCGTCAGCTTTTACCCTCCCAGAAGGGAGCTGAGAGCTCATATAGTCCGATCTAAGGGCAAGGCTGTGACCTTCACACACGCACACACCCGTCCCCTTGCTCAAGGGGGACTAACCACCCACTTCGTCAGTGAAACTTTTCGCAACCTGAGCGAGGCGCGAACTCCCGTCCACCAGTTGGCAAGCGAGAGCGTTACCACTGCACCAGCGAGCGGTGTGTGTGTGCGCGCGCGCGCCAGTAAATTATACTGGAACTGAAGAGTTGTCAAGCTTGTTAATACTATGAAAATAGTGCCAAGTATAATTATAAAGTTAAAAATACTAAATAATCAATTTTAGTTGGCGCCAACACTTGTCATCACAGTGGCGTGAACTCAAGACTGATTGCTTAGTTCCCTAAATGTGCGTCCGCACGTGTCCTTGAACGGGTGTTGTTCAACTCAGCTGGCAACATTTTTGATGCATGTATGCAGCAGTATTTAGACAGATGTTTATAAATATGTTTCAGTGCTGCGTCGAACTAACTGACCGAAGAGGTGATGCGATGATTGTGTCCATACGAAGCAGATGAGACTACATCATGATGTTATCAACACGACCCGGACTCTACTGTTTCAAACATCCTTGCAGCTTGTTCATTATTGTGTTATTTGCATGTAGTCAACACTTGCTTGAGCATACGTGTGGACGCGCCCTAAAACCTAAACTGTTTTCAGATAGTCTCCCTCACAGTGCGTCCACCACTTGAATTAAATCATCTGGCCAAAGGCGCAATTAACCCCTTCGCTCAGATAAAACTAACATAACGTCCTTGGATGCAAATGATGAATATCAGCCCCTAATGGGATTTATTGGTGGATTTAAAACCTTTCAGTAATTGGGCACATATAACCGTTCCTGTCGGTAATAAGGATGGAGTAAAAAAAGCTTTTCCAAATGAAAGGCTTTAAATCGTACGTGCACATCAATTTGCTAAACTGCTAAACAACTTTAAGTTGCTAACGAGAAACGGCTGTTAGTGGTAAATGATGATGATGAAAGGACATTGGTCTTGAGTAATCTGCGTGTACTTTAGGTAGGATGGCAGGGATGAAAACAGAGATGGAAGGATTGTGTACAGGGGAAGAAGTTACTGCAGGTACACGTTAAGGGAGGGTGTCAAAGGAAAAGCAAGCAGTTCAACGAGCTACAGTATATATACATTAAGGGTATCTAATGCATTCTTGAATTACCTTTTTCTGAACAGGGGAGAAGTACGCCTGACTTCTGTACAATAAAAATTTACACTAACGTCTGCGTCAGACTTGTCCCGCATGAATGAAATGGCATGTGGTGTTGGAAGCTGTGTCGCAGCCACGACTGCACTGCCACTGAGTGTTGCTCGCATCCAGAATCAATTTTCGTTGCTGATGTGTGTTTGCCGTACGTCTCCCATGTTTCTGAAATGTAAATTGATTAATGACAGATTACTAAGGTGTAAGTTATAGATAGACAGACAGATAAATATAGATATAGATATATAAAAGTGTGTGTGTGTGTGTGTGTGTGTGTGTGTGTGTGTGTGTGTGTGTGTGTGTGCGTGTGTGCGTGCGTGCGTGCGTGCGCGCGCGCGTGCGAACCTATGCAGAATATATCTCTTTCTCTGTATGCAGAGGGAGAGGGAGTCTGAACTGTTAATGTGGGAGAGGAACTAAAAAACGAGTCGTCCAGTAGCTGGTAAGAAATGAAGAATGATGGGGAAAATATGTCGTTGGGATAATCATACATAGGCATCTGTAAAAAAATGAGAGAGAGAGAGAGAGAGAGAGAGAGAGAGGAAAGGTGATGAAGTGAGAAAGCTGATGATAGGAATGGGAAGGAAATGAGAGAAAGTGAGTATTAGTGTGATACAGGAAGTCTGGATTGATGAAGAAACTGAAAGTATGAGGAGTAAATGAACTGATGATAGCAAGACCAGGATGAAAAAGACAATAAAATGCAATAAAAACACAAAAAGGCTAGAGAAAGTAAGAAAGTGAGAACAGGGAGAAAAGCAAGAAAAAAATATCAGAGGTAGAGGAAGGCAAAGAGAGTAAACAAGTGCAGTGTACTTGATGTGGGAGCCTCAGGACCGGTCGGTTAATGCCCTTGGTGTGGTGTGGTGTGGTGTGCAATGGTGTGATATGGTGTGGTGTGGTGTGGTCTCTCCAAAATGGTGTGGTGTGGTGTGGTGTGGTATGATGTGTGGTGTGGTGTGGTGTGGTCTCTCTAAAGCCGTTAAAGTCCACAGGAATGGTGCACCTTGTATCCCAAAATCGTTAGTGAGAGAGTGACGGGCAGAGCCAATCTTAGATATGGTCTTTCATCTAAAAAAGTAATGAAGTTAAAATTGCTAGAGGTGAATAACAGGAAAACAGAAAAGCTGGAGGAAGTCAGGAAAATAAGAGTAGGGGGAGAAGGCAAGAGGAAAATGTGAGAGGGAGGAGAAGGGTGAAAAGGCGAAGAGGGAGTAAGTGGGAGCAACAGATGATGCGATAGAGAGAGGGGAAAAAAAGGAAAGAGGGGAGAGAGGGAAGCGAGAGGAGGAAAGCGGGATGAGGCTTGGAGCTGAATTCACTAGTATCTAAATCCCGCGTTTCAGACTATGTACTTTATTTCTGAGTTATCCATTTATACATCATAGTCATCATCATCATCATCATCACATCATTGCCGCAGTCATCGTCATTGTCATTGTCATCATCATCGTCACTGTTACTATTCCAGCCTCCCACGTTAAACAGTCGGCGATGCACCAACCTTCCCTGGTTTTGCGTATTTTTCCTCCTTTAAGCTGGCAAGAGAACGAAAAACTTTGTCTTGGCTTGGGCGTTTGGAATTGTTACACTTTTCCACGATGTATTCACTAAACCCAGGATGAATATTCTGTCGCCTGCTGTACATTTGCGGTCAGCCGTAGCTACTCCGTCATATGTGTGGCGTCTTCGACACTTTCATGATCGAGACAGCTCTGGCATTCTATTTCAACTAGCGCCAAACGATTTTATTAAGCCGAGAGTGAGTCAAAGGAGCCTGAGATTGCCGCCATTTACCCACTGATGATCGGTACAACACTATACTCGTTTCGCCTTAACCTGACCCAGATTCTCGTCCTTTTCGAGGTTCTTTCACGTAGCTCAGTGTCAGAACGGCACGATTCTAGGACTTTACATCGTTTCCATAGCACTTCTTCATGACTAAGACACACTGTAGTTTTAATCTCTTGTTACAACTGATCGCTGATGATAGATACATGGCAATTTTAGGCCAAGTTAGAGTAAGAGCACTATCGTATTTTGTTCCGGCTTACCCCAGACGAATTTCAGTTGAAAGTGCCTCACAGGAGCCTGAGAGTGTCAATGAAGCTACACTCCAGCCTTTCCACTCTTAATATTACAGATCAGTTTAACTAGGCTTCATAAGATTCTATCACAGTTTCGAATGTTAAGGAATACTGACCGCAGTTGTACCGACAGTTCTATGCCGGTTGTGCCAGTGGGTGTTACGTGAGTTATCCTGTTGCAGCAATTAGAAGCACACAACAAAAGTATATATATGAGAAGGATGGATACTCGCTGTCGTCTGGGGAGAAATGAGGAATAATGAAGGAAGGACACTGTGCTGGTAGAGTAGTGTCGACAAAATTTTGCTCACGGCTTTACAAAATGTAAAAGTTAGAAAGGGAAAATATTCGTGTATTTTTGGAACTTTCAGCAAATTCACTTACTAATTAAGCTCTAGAAATTCTTTAGTAATATCACAACTGTCATCATCAGTGTTCAGAACTCTGTACTTGTTCTACATCATGTTTATATTTCTCTTTTTTTATCTGTCATTCCTTTCGTTTTCCTATCTTTTCATTCGCTTATCTCTATTTTCCTGTTCTTTTTCTTTGTTTCCATTTTCTCATCAGTTTTTCGTTTCTAGTTTTCTTTTTTCTTGTTCTTCCCATTTTTTTCTATTTAACTTCTTTTATTTCTGCCACTAATACTGCTTTCATAACCATTGTTCGAGACAGAAAAATAGAGTAAAACAAACAGCACTTAGCGAGTGCAACACCTGCGTCCTACAACTGGTCGAATGGTTGAACATTTGACTTTGCCCCTTGTCCTTTACCTTCGGCAAACTGTTCTCAGAAACGAGTTACTTTATCCATCCCAGACCCTCAACTCCTCCACCAGGTCTGGTCCAATTCGAAAAGAATTCTGAGTTGACCTTGTTCTGTGACCCTGACTATTAGTAATTTATTCCGAGACTTTTTTTTCATCCTTATCGTCAACCCCTCCTCAAGGGCTGGATCAAGTCTAATCTAAATTGTTTGTTAAAAGTTTAAGCTTAGTTTTTGACCTATGACTGTGGACTTTGATGAGTCTCAATATGGAGTCACTTTATCCTGGTCGTCCCCTCAACGTTTTCACCAGGTTTGTTCTAAATATTATCAAAACTATGTAAGCCGATCTCGCCATGTGACCTTAACTTCTAACCTACTGTTTTCAAGCACAATATATCAACCTCTTGACACATTCAGTCCACCAAGTTTGATTAAAGTCTGATCATGAACGATTTATTTTTTCAGACAAATGAAAAGGTAAAACTAATATACTGCAGAATATTCTCCTTTCAGTATGATGAACTCTTTTCCCCGGCTGCCTCCAAACGCTTTTATTCAGTTCAAGAATGCCTCTCTGGTGGAGGTGATGAAAAAAAAAAATCATTCAGTTCATAATGACGACGGGTAGTTTTTTGTTTAATTCTTGCTGCCACGACTAGAGGCAGCACAGAATGGACCTCTTGCAGTGAAGGGGATTACACCGCCACTGAGAGACATCTTTGGGTGAAAAAATCGTCCAGAGATCAAAGAAAACCATAAACTAAAGAAAATCATGATCTTACGGGAATGATGAAATTTGCCTCTACAGTAATCCCTCTAAGACAGATATCTCAAGGAGCTTCATAAAATCATCTTTGTGAAGCAAGAATACATTATTACATCATTATACAAGAGAAAATTTATAATAAGAAGTCATCCTACTGCAGGGACTAGGGAGAAAATTAGATTCTCCGAAGGAAGAGGAAATAGGGAGCCTCCACCGCCCACGAGAACACTGTCCAAGACAGTCAGTGCTCAAGTGTGACATCCGTAGATTTCTCTCTCTCTCTCTCTCTCTCTCTCTCTCTCTCTCTCTCTCTCTCTCTCTCTCTCTCTCTCTCCTTTTCTTCCTTCTTCCTCTTCCCTTTCTTTCCCTCCTCCCTTTCTACCTTCCCCTCAATCGTCAACCTCACTATCTCCCTTCCATCCCTCCTCCTTTCATCTTTTCCTTTCATTCACCGTTTCTTTTCCTTCCCATTCCCCTTTTTCCCTCTTCTTCCTTTCTCTCCTCTTGCTACCACCCTCGTCCCTTCCACACCTCCCTTCTCTTCTTCTCCTCCCTCTTCATTCTTTATCCTCTCTCCTCCCGTTTCTCTCTTTCCTTTCCATCCTTGCCTCCTTCTCTCCCTCCATTCCTCCCCCTCCCCATTCATCTTCTCTTCCCTCTTCCCTCCCTTCTCTTGCCCTCCCTTTCCCCTTCCTTTCCTTTCCCCTTCCTTTCCTTTCCCCTTCCTTTCCTTTCCTTCTCCCCTCTCTCTCTTCCCTTCCCTTCCGTTCATCCCTCCCTTCTATCGTCTCCCTCCCCCTCCCTTTCCTCCATCCCCTTCCCCCCTTTCCGCACCCTTCCCCTACCCCCTTCCGCCCCCTTCCCCTCCCCCCTTCCGCCCCTTAACATTTTAATGCTGTGGATATTTGTACCAGTCACCAGGGGGCGGCCATCTTGAGAGAGAGAGATTTTTTGTGCGTGTAATTGTGCGCGTGCTCGTGTGCATGTGTGTGAGCAAGCGCGCGCGCGCGTGCGTGTGTGCGTGCGTGTGTGTGTGTGTGTGTGTGTGTGTGTGTGTGTGTGTGTGTGTGTGTGTTGTGTGTGTGTGTGTGTGTGTGTGGGTGTGGGTGTGGGTGTGCGTGTGCGTGTGTGTGTGTGTGTGCATACATACTTACATATGTGCGTGCGTGCGTGTCTTTGTTCCTTGTTCTTGTGTACTGGTGTGCTCATGTGTTCGTGTGTGCGCGCTCGTGCTTGTGTATGCGTGTGCACACATGTGCGTCTGTGCAAGAATGTGTACGCTCATGAATCGCTTCGCGTGATTAGCATGACTGGTAAATAAATGAATAACTTGTATGAATGAGTGACTGTGAATGAATGGTGGAATAGATGAACGAAGAAATGAATGAAAGACTGAATGAAGGAGTCGACTGTGTGATTGAGAAAGACCAAGGAAATGAATGTACCGGTGAGTAACAGAGGGAGAGAGAGAGAGAGAGAGAGAGAATGAGTTGGCAGCGAGAAGTACAAGGTATGAAAAATGAAGGACTGAATGAAAGGAAGTGTGCGTGAGAATCCACCGTAGAGCAGAATGAAGCAAACCCCTTCACTACGACGGCCTCTCACTTTATTTAGCCTCTTTCCAGCACCAGACGATTTTACTCATCAAAAGGACCCCTCTTAGCGAAGGAGGTAAAGGAGGCCATAGTTAAAACCATTTCCTTTTGTTTATATCTCTCCAAAGCTGAATAAAATCGTCTGAAGGCAGCAGTAGAAAAGAGTAAAGACGGCAATTTAGTAAAGGAATTAAAGCTGAAGGCCTGAGAATAGTGTAGCGTCGATGTTGTTGTTATTGTTGTTGTCGTTGTTGTTGTTGTTGTTGTTGTTGCTGTTAATTGCTGTTTGGGGGGTTTATTTGCTCTAGTTGATCTTGTGTTGATGTTGATTTTGTTATTGCAGTGTTGTTTTTTTATTTTTTTTTGGGGGGGCCACCTAAACATGAACCCCGTGGACTTCAGCCACACGTACACTTAAGCCGGGCGCTCCCAGAGATCTTTTGTTGAAACTATGGTAAAGGATTGCTTGTGGTGAGAGAGTGTGGTGAGAGAGGCGGCACTGCAACGAGGGCTGTGTGGTGTGTGTGTGTGTGTGTGTGTGTGTGTGTGTGTTGTGTTGTGTTGTGTTGTGTTGTGTTGTGTTGTGTGGGTGTGGGTGGGTGTTGTGTTGTGTTGTGTTGTGTTGTGTTGTGTTGTGTTGTGTGGGTGTGTGTGTGTGTGTGTGTGTGTGTGTGTGTGTGTGAGAGAGAGAGAGAGAGAGAGAGAGAGAGAGAGAGAATGAGTGCTGTGTTTGTGTTGTGGTGCATAGGGAGGCATGACAGTGAAGGCAAAGTGAGTTGTGAGTCAGTGTGGTATATGTGACTGAGTTAAATCCCTCCATTGATCACTATGGCTTAATTTAAGTTCCTTCTTCCTATCTCCAGACGATTTTATTCAGCCTAGGGGATTGTTTTTTTTTTTCAATTGGAGGGTATAGATAACCTTCATTAACCCTTTCAATACCTGAAGTCTTTCCTGAGGCGAATGAACTATGGAGGTAGGAGAATAAAGTCAGATTGATAGGTTATCGTAGTGAAGTGGTTAATAGTGGACAGGTGCGTGGAAATGAAAGAAGACAGCCGATAAAGATAAGGTAAGTGGATGTGGTGATTGTGAAGATAAGGTAGATGAATGTGTACAAATGCAAAGTATGAAAATTCAGGAAGGAAATAAAAATGACATGTTGAAGTTAGTATGCTGCGGTAGAAGAAGCTATGAACAAGTGATTATAGTTTAGAGAGATAGATAGATAGACAGACAGATAGATAGACAGATACAGACAGATAATAGTATATGATATTGCATGCAGTAAAGAACCATCTGTTAGTGACAAATAGATTTACAAAGATGGCGATGGCGACGATGACGATGGTGATGATGATGATGATGATGATGATAAAGATGAAGAATATGCAGAGCAGGATACAATTTGATTATACTTATCTATGCCCTACTCAGACCATGGGTAAAAACATGAGTAATATTAGGCAGATGATGATGATGATGATAAAGATTACGGATGATAACGATGAAGATCAAGATAGCGATATAAAACAACAATGAAATGATGAGGATGGTAATGACAGCGAAGATGATGACGATAACGAAATGAATTGGTGCCAAATGACAGAATCAGTAGAACAGAATCCCCAGCTATTAAGATCAACTGAAGAATCGCCCAACCAAGCTGATTCTCACCCCAGATTTCCTAATGCGATAAAAACAGACTCACCAACTAACTCAATAAACAAAAAACTACCTTAGAATCACCAGTTGACGCGGTATACAGCAAGAATCAAATGAGATAAAGATCAGCATCACCAAACTAGTATTACCAAAAAAGAATCACCAGCCAACTAACACAATTAACAACAATTATCAAAACAAACTCACCAGCTGGCAACATTAAAAGTAGAATCATCCAAACAGAATCACCAAATAACAAAAGTAGTAGAATCACCAAAACAAAATCATCATCTAACACTATCAACAGTCGAATCACCAAAACAGAATCACCAACAAACAATATGAACAGTAAAATCAAAACAAAATCACCAGCTAACAAAACAAACAGTAGAATCACCAAAAAAAAATCACCAACTAACAAAATTAACAGTAGAATCACCAAAAAAATCACCAGCTGACAAAATTAACAGAAGAATCACCAAAACAAAATCACCAGCCAGCAAAATAAACAGTGGAATCACCAGGCAGCCAACACTGATTCTCACCACCTGATTTCCGGGAAGGGAAGTGACCCCCCCCTACCCTCCCCCCAAACGTACCCTGAGCCAACCAGCCTTCCTTCCCGTGGCACCATAGAGGCTATTTACAGCAGCGGGGAGAGAGAGAGAGAGAGAGGGGGGGGGAGCTTGTTAGGGTAGAGTAGGAGTGAGAGTGGGGGGAAGGGAGAGAGAGTATAGAAGTGAGAGGGAATGAGAATGATTGCAGATAAGCAACTTGGGCAATAGATAGATAGATAGACAAATAGACAGACAGAGCGCGAGATAATGATGAAGATGGAGACAGATAATGAGATATAGATAGATATAGATAGACTGATAGATAGCTAGATAACATGGAGCCGTAAAAGCACCCATACCTGAATGGGGCTCGAATCCATCTCCCCACGGCAGGTCTAAAAGAGAGAGAGAGAGAGAGAGAGAGAGGAGGGGGGAGGAAAAATGGTAGGAAGGAAAATAGTGAGCTTGATAAAAGAAGGGGATAAAGTTTGTCAGGGTAGGTTAGGAGAGAAATGGGAGAGGAGGGAAGAGAAAGAGGGGCGGAAGGGGGGGGGGTTCTAAAAGACAGGCAAACAGACAGAGGGAGGAAAAGAAGAGAGGGGGAAGGAAGTGAGCTAGTAGAGAGGGAGGGAGAAAGAGAAGGGAGAGGAGGAGGAGGGAGGGGAGAGAAGGGAATATAAGTTTAGTGTACCTGGGCGTAGCCTGGGGGAGAGGGAGGGGGAGGAAGAGGGAGAGAGAGGGAGATGGAAGGAGGAGGACGAAGAGGGGGACTTGGCACCGCTCGCACCCAGGTGTGTTCAGGTGGGAGAGAGAGAGAGAGAGAGAGAAAGAGGAGGGAGGGATGGAGAGGGGAAAAGGGGAGGGAGAGGAGTAGAGGTTGAGAGGAAGAACAGATTTGCGTGAGTGCGTGCTTGCTTGCGCGTGTGTGTGTGTGTGTGTGTGTGTGTGTGTGTGTGTGTGTGTGTGTGTGTGTGTGTGTGTGTGTGTTAAAAAGAAAGAATATCTTATTTGCATTATTCCTGCCACCTACAGTTATATTCAGCCAAAGAAGGAGTTCTCAGATCTCTTGTAAATAGATCATTTTCTTCAGTTCATCTAATACAAAAAATAGATAATATAAAATTAATGAATATATTGGGATGGCATAATGCTATAAACTATGGGAAAAAGATTGAGGCAGCAAAAACACACGGTACCCCATCCCTATATCTTGTTTTTAATGTTTTAATGCATTGCCTGGTTTCAGTAATGCGTGTGCACTAATCATTGCACTTTTCTGCTTGGAGTATTCATGCTTAAATTATTATTATATTATACTGATGGTTAGAATGTGCTTTTTTCAACAGTCGCAAATGCTAATGCGAATGTGAATATGAAATTTCAATAATCGCGAATACGAATGCCAATGTGAATATTCTGTTTCATAACATAAAAACGTGAGTTAATTATATTTTTTTGTTCGAATTAGTTTTAGTAAGAGTTTCAGCCATAGAAAATTTAATCAACAATTTTCTATCAATTTCTTGTGTTACCAGGCTGCGGGACGAGGACCCAACTCTTACATGCATCCCCCTGGGATATCAGCCGCGTCCTGGATGAACTTCGAGTGGACCCAGAACGGATCGCGTCACACAGGCATTCTCTCTCTCTCTCTCTCTCTCTCTCTCTCTCTTTTAGAAACTTTTGAGATTTAGGGTACTTTTTCTGGTTATGAACTAAAAATCTGGAGATAACGCACTTTTTAATGAGAATTTCTGAAAATCTGTCATTAGGCAAAAAATCTAGAGAAATCCAGACTTTTCTGGGAATCTGGCAACACTGCATGATGCAGCAAGCAGCCCTAGCTAGCATGGCAAAGCTGCTTGGTTGACAACACTAGCCTAGAACACTCGTTCAACTCATGCATTTAACTCTTTATGTGATTTTCTATAAACTTAATAAAGTTTCATTGTTAATATCCGCAAAATATTCACATGACAGCATGCAAATGCGAATGCAAATATCGACAAAATATGCGAATATTTGCGAAAGCCAATGTGAAGATGAATATTCAGACTGTCTTTTATTATATTCTGATGGCACTGACCGACGTAAAAACCAGAAAAATAGGGATGGGGGTTACCTATGATTTTACTGCCTCAACCTTGTTCTATGGGGGTTGGCACTTTGCCATCCCTACATTCTTTTACATTTTATAATTCTATTTCATATTCTTTCTTCACTGATTTTTTTTTTTTTTTTTTTAGCTTCTGTATTAGAAAGTTACGGTCTTTTATAACTTATTCATCTTGGAAGAGAATCGAAGATTTCAAGTGGTTAATGAAGACTCTGAGTAACCCCTTCCTGTCTGAAAGTCTCTCATGAGCTAGAAAGAAACCGAGATTTTGATAAGAAGGAACAGGCAGAGAGCACAACACACCTGCCTTGCAATCAAAGACCAAACATTTGACCCTGCCCAGTGACCTTGGCTTTGACGGATTGTTCTCAAACTTGAAATCCTCAATCTTTGCTTGACCCTCATTCCTTCCACTAAGTTTGGTCCAAACCGTATTTAAAAAAAAAAAAAAAAAAAAAAAAGTAAAAGCTGACCGTGCCCCGGCCTATGACCTGCCAGTACGACCATTTTCGGCCAACATTTATCACGTACCATCCCCAGTGGAGAACTTGGCTAACCTTAAACTCTTCCACCAAGTATTATTAAAATAAAATAAAAATTTTACCTTAAAGGACCGAAATTTTGGCATTCTCCTGTGCCCTTTCCCTTAGACCGACTGTTCTCAATCGCTTCACCCTTTCCTGACCCTCAGCTCTTCCACCAAGTTTGTTGTACGAGTAAATTGGATCAAAACTGTAAAAGTTGACCTAGCCTTGGCCTATCAATGACCTACGGCCTTTTTCGACCACTAACAGCTACTTATGCTCACTAAAGAATAATACCCCTTTGTGGAAAAGTGATCTGTTATGCCATTTTAGAGCTAGCCCGCACGACGAATGAACAAAGAAAATGAAAGAAGAATATGGGAGAAAACGGGGTTACAGCAGATTGTGTTTTAGCATTATGTTTGAGCTACTTAGGGAGTTGTTTTGGGTACAGAAATGCTCGAGGATCAAGACAAAATGCCTATAAAGATTTAGGGCCTTTGAGTTTGGGAGTTACGAAGGATTTTGTTAAGGCTGATGGGCGCGTCGGAGGCATCCCTATGGTGTATACAGACTCTGATAATTGGGTGTCTGTGCTGCTTAATAAAATCGTCTGATGGATTAGTAACAAGAATAATATAACTGGGTGTCCGTGCTAACTGGGCTATTGGGGGCTACTTCCAACCCCATCACAGCTAGAGCTTGATCTGTAAGCTGAATAAAATCGTCTGATAATAGCAAGAATGAGATTTACTGGCGATCTTATTAACCCGTACACTAAAATGACGTCTTTATTCAGCCACATCTCGTTAAAGACTGTATATGTCTTCGTAGCTCAGTCTTGCAATACAGTACCATAATGCACTGTTGCTAAAACGGCCGAGGCAAATTTCGACAAAACCTAACGCGATCTTACAATAGTAGCTTGCGATCACAGCTCCAGACCGGCCTTGAGCGTACTTAGAGGGTGGAGAAAGAAGAGTGGAAACTGAAACAAACGGAACAATGATTTTAAAAAGGTCCCATATTAATGAGAATAATGAAAAAAAAATTGCGAGCATGACATGAATTAAAGGACTGTGTAGCGAAGAACTGTAGACTCTCGATTCGACCCTATTGTTTTAAAAAATGCTAACTTGATGTAATACTTTGATTCTTATCTCAGTATTATTTGTGAGTCATTATCCAGTACTTCCAGTAATATAAAAGTGTGTATTCAGTTGTTTACCTCGGTCAGCAGTCAGTTTTTCGGTTCATCCCAAGTATGTTTACGCAAGCAATTCAAAGCTGAATCTGGAACGGTCCTGGAGGCCAATATCACGCACGGACGACAGAATTGCGATTTTTTTTAGTCTCGTTTCCCTTACACGATTTATTCTGCTCTAAGGTGACTTTCGAAGTGTACGGATTATATACCGGTACACAGGAGGCCTATTATCAGTTAATCCCTTGAACATAATCAGTCCTTCCAAAACTGCATATAATCGTCTGGAAAAAGCGAAAATAAACTACGAAAAATGGCCTCGGATTGAAGAGGCCAAATAAACAAGCGTTATCGTACTATAAGGGTAAACGTACAATTATTACGGGACGTCTGCCTAACACTGAATAAAGCAGCATGATTGTAGCAAAAATATAATACCTAGACTCCATCGTACTGAAGAGATTGCTGAGAACTCCAACCCCTTCGCTACGAGTGGTCTTCCCTATGAGCTGAATCGTCTGGTAATAACAAGAATACAATAGGCACCACTATACCATAAGAGGCTTGTTTTCATCTGACGGAACCGGGCCACTCCTACGACTCAAATACTCGGCTGTGGTTGCAGGGGATGTGATGAGCCTTAACTATGGGGAAGGGATGAGTCTCCTTGGTTATTAGACAAATTTATCCTCCAGTCTGACTAGCCCTGTCTATCAACTGAGCTGAAAGGGGTTACGGATGTTTAGTAGATTAATACAAACCGACTAATAGAGTTAATGGACACTGTTTGCAACTCTTTCGATATAACAGGTCTCTCATAAGTTGAATTAAATCGTCTGGTAACAGCGAGATGACGGCATCCTACTAGAGAGGTCAATGGATTTTTACCATGAGAGTTCTTCCCAAGGTAAATAAATCGTCTGACAGCAGCAAAGAATAATATATAGTACATAGGCATAGTGGTTGTGAGCAGGGGTTATAAGAGAATGAATAAAAATCGTCTGATGACAGCAAAAAAAAAATCGTATGTGGGCATCGTCGTCGGCGTCGGCGTCGTAGTTGTATTAGTAGTAGTTGAAGCAGCAGTAATAGTAGCAGAAGTAGTAGCACGTGAACCCAGTAGACTGCAGACTGAAGGTGGTCTCCTCCATTTGCCCATAATCCATTTCAAGGACAGGTAGGGTGAGGGACCTTCGAATAACCAGGCAGTTCCACACCCTGGTCACATCGGTGCCACTACGTGAAGGCGTCCCTATCCAGCACCTTGCGTCATCTTACAATCAAAAAATTAATTTTCTTTCTAAGGTTTGGTAAAGACATCGAGAAGTGGAACCATCTAAAAAACTCTACCCATTTAAGGCTGCTTCTGTACCGCTAGATTCATGTTACCTTTGGATACAACGAGGAAGATGTTGGATTGCCTGTGATATGGAGTTAAATCATCCCTGGCTTAGAAACACTGTCCACGTCGTTTTCTGGTCGTCAAGGGTCTCTCTCTCTCTCTCTCTCTCTCTCTCTCTCTCTCTCTCTCTCTCTCACACACATACACACACACACCGTCCGCATTGCAGTATGGTGATCCCGTCCCGTGTTTGGTGGTGGTGTCTGAACGTTTAACAAAGGTCTCGTTTTTCCTCTGTACACCTCTGCATTGCGACGACGCCACACACACACACACACACACACACACACACACACACACACACACACACACACACACACACACACACACACACACACACACACACACACACACACACACACACACACACACACACACACACACACACACACACACACACACACACACACACACACTATCGGCTTCTCTGTCTATCTTTGTCTGTCTGCCTGTCTATCCTCCTCACTCCCCCACTGTTTCTCACTCCCCCACTGTTTCTCCCTCACTCTGTATATCCCTCCATTTTATCCTTCCTCCCTCTCTGTGCCTTCTCTTTCCCCTCTCTCTGTCTCTCCCCCTCTCTGTCCCCCCTCCCTCTGTTTCTTTTCTCTTTTCTCCATACTATCTTCCTCCTCTCTGTCTTCTCTTTCTCCTCGCTGTCTTTCCCCTTTCTGTCTCTCCTCTTTCCCCTACTGTCTCCTCATTCCCTGTTTCTCCTCTTTCTTTTTTCCCCACACTGTGATCCCTCCACTCTCACTCTCTTCTCCCTCCTCCCCTCTGTCTTTCCCCCCGCCTCCCCTTTCTCCCTACAGGCTCCTCTCTCTCTCTCTCTCTCTCTCTCTCTCTCTCTCTCTCTCTCTCACTTGTGTCTCTCCGTCGCTCCGTCAAACCTGTTTTTGTTTCGCCAGTTGTGTTACTCCACTCTCTTTCCCCCACGCTACCTCTCCTCTATCCCTCCACTCTGTTCTCCCCCTCTCTGTCTTCCCTCTTTCCCCCACTCTCTTCTCCCCCCACTGTCTCTCCTCTTTACCTCAACTCTGTCCCCTCTCACTCTCTGTCTCGCTTCGTCTCTCTTGTCCACTGTTTCTGTCTCGCCATTTGACAGTTTCTGGTTCTGGCGTCGACGTATCTTTCATTCATGCCCGCCTCTGCCTCCCGGTCTCAGTGGCTGATTCGTATGCCAGCCGATCCCTTTGTCTCACTCCCAGTCCACGATTTCTGTGCCTTCAGGAGAGCCGGGAGTCGTAAGCCCTCAAATCCTAGCTTCGGGAGGCAAGTGAGAGAGGGGAGGGAGGAGGGACAGACGGAGAGAGAGGGGAGGGAGAGAGGGGAAAGAGGGAGATGGAGGGGAAAGGCTGTAAGGGGAAATGCATTAGGTGTTTGGAAGAGAGAGTGGGCTGTTGTGTTTAGTTTAGAGGGATGGGGAGAGAGATGGATGGGGGAAGGGGGAGTAAGAGGATAAGTAGGGGAGGAAGGAAAATATGAAGACATCGCTGGAAAGAAAAGAATGGAAAGTGCCTTAGTTTGTTGGTTTGAAGGATGGAAAGAAAGTGCTTTTGGAGAAGTGGAGATGTCCTTGAGTGTTAAGCAGAGGAAGAGTTGAGAACGACATTGAGAGAAGTTGAGAGTCAGAGAGGCAACTGTTTTTGGATGCCATGGTGGGAAAGGGAATAAGTTGTCTCAGGGACATAGAGAGAAGAATTGGTAAATAATGCCTGAATGTTGAAGCCAAGGAAAAGTAGACGAAGGAGGGAAGAAAAGTTGGGTGCTAGTGTTAAGATTACATTAAGTGCAGGAAAGAAGAAAAAGAGGACGTGGAACAGTGTGTTGCTTCAGAGAGATGGAGGGGGGACTGATAGGGAAGTGGAGAGGTGAATTAGACTAACAGTAAGGAAGGAGGGATGGCAGTGTCGGTAGCTGGATGGAGAACTGCATTAGGTTCTGGGATGAGAAGGGAGAGTGAAATAGTGTGTTGGATTAGAGGGAGAGGGAGAATGGCCGATGAGGAAGTGGAGAGGTATTTGAGTTGTGAGGTATAGGAAAAGCAGGGGAGGGAAGGAAGCAGAAAGAAATAACTGAGACGAGGAAAGAGAGAAGTGAAACTGTGTCGTTGATATAGAGAGAAGAGCAGAGAGACTGATAGAGAAATTAAGTGGTTGCTAAGTGCAGAAAAAGTAAAGGGGGAGAGACAGCAACGTTGAGTGAAGTTACTGTACGTTAGGAGATGGGAGGAAGGGACGAGGGAATAGAACAGTATTAACTCAGAAGGGTGAATACAGGGACGGAGAAACGTCTGACTGTTGAAAGGAAGTGAAAATGGCGTACAAAGTAAGTAACGTCAGAAGTCAATTGGGAATGGAAAACTAGGGAGTGAGACAGTATGTAATTTCACAGCATCTGATCCCAAAGTGGTGCCCGGGAGACGGATAAACAGAAAGGCACGTTAGGTTCTAAAAACCATTATTCCAACCATTTTAATCCAGGGACGTAAGTTTTTACTTACTTCTTGTTACGTCCATAGGATTTATCTAATTTAGGACTGCCTTTATCAATGAAGGAGATAATGAGTACTACAAATACAAGGTGTCCGAAAAGTTACTGCGTAGTGAGAAATTTGTAATTGGTTTCAGAACTTTCTTCTGGACAAAGGTGAGGACATCCTTGATGTAACCTTCTTCACCAATGAGGCATGGTTTCGTCTTTCTGGGTACGTGAATAGCCAGAACACTCGTCTATGGAGCACTGAAAACCCGCATGAATTACAGGAAATTCCTCTACACAATCAGAAGGTCTGAGTAAGGTGTGCCTTAAATCGTACGCATGTCATTGGGCCAATTTTCTTCAACGACACCATAAACGCAGAACAGTACCGCACTCACATTCTGGAACCATTCATAGGCCAGCTCAATGAGCGTGAGATTGAAGAAGGCTGGTTCCAACAAGACGGGGCCCGTGCATCACTAAAGTTTTTGGAAGACTTCTTTGCCAATCGCATAATCTCCCATGGAATCTGGCCTGCTAGGTCTCCTGACCTCATTCCCCTGGATTTTAATCTCTGGGGTGCACTGAAGGGACAGGTGTACAAGACCAGTCCGCACACTCTTGAGGAGCTGAAGATGTCAATTACCCAACACATCGAACAGATAACGCCCGCCACCCTTCAGAATGTGTTCGACAATATGCAGCATCGTGTGCAGACATGTCTTCAGGTCTCTGGGGGACATTACCAGCATTTGCTGTAGGAGAAACTGCAAATCATATGTAAAACTTCACTTTTACTAAAACTTTACTTAAACCTTTTCCACTGCACAGTAACTTTTAGGACACCCTGTAATTCCCCCGGTTCGAAAAGTCTCACCAAAGTTTACTAAAATTTCCAAATAGCGTCAATAATATAATTCAAAAAGTCTTATCGAAGTGAAGTGGTTAACAGGTAATAAGAAAATAAGGCTATATTATTCAAGGGAGCTCCTTCTTTCAAATAGCATACACCCTTGCCCGTTCCCTAGCTTTCATTTCTCTCCCTACATGTCTTGCACACGTCATTCAGGCCCCACATTGACTCACAGCCCGCCTTCTACATCGCACACCACCACATCCACCAATCATCCTTCACCCTGAGGTACGTTAATACTGTCTCATGGTTCGCACTGTCCTGTACTTTGGTTTCTTTTCTTTCGTTTCTTTTCTTTTTTTCTTACGTTGATGCCGGCTAGTAATGTGCCAGTACTCCGCCCTGGCTTCAGTTTTTTTTTTTTATCTGTCAACATAACTACTAAAATATGTAAGACAAAAGCTTCGCATATATAAATAATAGAAAACATGGAGGGACTTGAGAGTTTCCTGCAAACTAAAAGTGGGTGTCGTGTCAAACAGTTAAAGAGTCAATACTGTGGAGCCGATGTTCTTAAAGTAGTCCCTCAATACTTCCAGGGGGTATTGAAATGAGTTCTTGGTAGTATACAGAAGGGCATCCTGGAAAAAAAAAAAATGAAGAGTTTCGTGTAGGATGACTCAGACTAAGTAGCCATTTCTTTTCCCTTTTTACAGGAAATTGAATTAGAAGGGAGTAAGAATATTATAGAGGGGGAATCAGGTTGACATGAAGTTGGACCTGGGAGTATTGGGGCTGAAAAATTTTAAGAACTACTGTTTTGGAGAGACGATATGTTATGGGCAGAAACAGTGAAAAGCCTAAGTGCTGAGTTAGAGGGAGAGTATGGGAAGAAAGAGGGCAGCGTCGGAAGCAGGAGGAACTGCGGCAGAATTTGAGAAGGGAGAGAGAAGGGTGGTGGTGCAGTGCGTTAATTTAGATATGACGGACGGAGAAGTGAAGCGCATGATCATGGAAGGAAGGGAAAGGCAGGCTATGCAAGGAAGAAAATTATGTGGAGCGTTGGAGGGTGAAGAGGATTAGCATTTAACCCCTTCAGCCTGAGGACGTCATTTGCAGTTTATTCATAGTCACCAAGCAATTTTTCTCATCCCAAGACAGACTTTTAGAACTGGAGAGGCCAGATTTATGCGTCCTTAGCCCCTACATTACTGTTCTTCTGATATAAATGAAATCGTCTGGTAGCAGGAAGAATAAGATAACCATAATGTGCTAGGGTTGAAGGGTTTAAATGGAGGAATATAAGTGATATAGTGGTTTAAGGACCGGTAGGGACAAAGTGAAGTAGAAAAGGGTGTAAACGTTAAGTAGGAAGGAGTGAAGATAACTGGGTCGAGAGATGGTTACATAGATACACTGACCTTACAGACCTAAAGGAGTTGGGAAGAGGCGAGTAGGTGGGGAGCATAAAGGTGTTTGTGTAAAAGGACTGACAAAAATACTTGAAAATTTGTTTTATGTGTAGAGGAAAAACTGGGGGGGGGGGGAAGAAAAGATAAGTACATCGTCAAAGGCTGGAGTTACATAGATACACTGACGACACAGACCTTCAGGAGCTGAGAGGAGGAAGAGGAGAAGTGTGTTGGTGTCTTAGTGTAAAGGATATGACGAAGTGACTGAAAAAGTGTTTAATTGTTCTGTGTCGAAAGGTGGCGTTACATAGATACACGGACCATAGGAAGAGGAGAAAGAGGAAGGAGTGTAGTAGTGCGTCTGCGTAAAAGGGCTGACAGAGATACATAGAAAAGTGTGCAAGTCATAAGGACAGGAAAATTTGAGAAGGAAAGAGAGCCTTGTCTAAAGCTGGAGTTACGTACACACTCGGGCCAAACAGACCCTAAGGAATTGGGAATGGAAGTAGAATGCAATCGTGTTAATATATATATAAAAGAAAAATAAATGAACACGTACTTGAAAACTGAAGCAAAAAAAAAAAAAAGCAGGGGAGGAGGCGGGTAGGAAAGAACGAAAATTTGAAAACGGAGAAAAAAAATTACCTACGGTTCTTTACATCACTTGCTAGAGACCAGAGACAGACAGAGGAGGGGGGGGGGGAAGGATTAATATTTATCACTCTTAATATTGGTTTTGGTGTTCTCGTTCTTCTTAACAACGGTTTTTGCTGCGCCTTCACGACATATTTCAGGGACGATTAGAATGAAACCTATTGTGCGTGTATCTGGGCCTGGCCTGTCAAGACAATTTTTTTTAACTTTGTACTTTGAGCTCTGGAGTGATTTTATGAGCCAGAAAGTGTAGAGACGTGTGGAACAAAGAAAAAAAAAAGCTGCACCTCCAGACACCAAAACAGCCATGTCAATAAAGACACGTATTCCCTTTGACTTAAAACACGGTTACAGTGCGGGGCTAATTCGATTCAGACGTGCCTTCTAGCCTGTTTGTTCTGTGACTCCTTTCATATTACATACAAGTAGGAGCAAGTACATGTATTGACATAAAAGAGAGGAACTGGGAGAAATATCAGGCAGTTGCTTGAAGATGTTGCCTCTCTAGCTTACTTTCATCTTGTTACCTCCATACAGTTTTACATTGCCCCCGAGGAGACTTTGGGAATATGAAAGATTACATGTAGGCTTTGTTTATCTCTACATAACACGAGGTCCTCCAAGGCTGAATATACTCGTGTGGTAACAAAAATAAGGTAAAAATGTGCCATCTGAGCGAAGGAGTAAAATGAGTCGTAATATAAGCTTAAGACACTGAAATCCAAGGTTTAACCAACATTTTCGGAAGAGAAGAGGGAAGAGAAAGGTCTGGATGAAGCGGAGAGACTGGATGGATATGTATATGAATGAGAGACTGGATGGATATGTATATGAATGAGAGACTGGATGGATATGTATATGAATGAGAGACTGGATGGATATGTATATGAATGAGAGACTGGATGGTTATGTATATGAATGAGGGTGGTGTGTGATGGAGGGAGTGCAGCCTGATGACGGAGGACAGGGTGACATGGAGGCTTTTTTGTTCGAGACCACCACCTCAGGGATTAAGGCGTCTGACGTCTCGCCCAGGATAAATCATGTTTCTGGCGGTAACGTGATAAAAATAATCATAGGCACTTCTGCACTGCGGGACATATTTAATACAGTGAATAAAATTACAGGAAGGCTTAAAGAAAATGGCTATTCACAACTAGGCTATTGCAGTGAAGGGGTTACGAAAACATTTATGGTACATACATACATACATAATTTCGACATAATAGACATACAGATAGACAGATAGGTAGATAGATAACTTCAACATAAAACGCAAACAACGTACAAGATAATATTAACCCCTTCAAATCCATGTCGTCTTTAACATTGTTCTTGCTGCCTCCAGACGATTTCATTCAGCTTGGTTGGGCCCTCGTGCAGTGAGAGAGAATGGATATAGGATTCGCCCAGCTCGGAATTCTCTCCCAGACCTAATAAAATCACAGGCTTTAAGAGAATAAAAACGTCAGCTGGTTGAAGGTAAGTCTGACGGGACAAGCCATAAGAAGATCATCGTGAAGTCATTAGCGTTAAGTGTAGAGAAATAAAGGAGTAAGGAAAAATGTTAGGGAGCCTTCTAAGTCCACTAGAATAAAACCCAAAGAGAGAGAGAGAGAGAGAGAGAGAGAACAGAAAAAAACCGCAAGATAAAGAAAAGTGGAGCAAGAGAGGAGGAAAGAGGCAAAGAAACTGGAAGAAAGAGGAACAAAAGAAAAAGATGCTAAGAGGAAAGTGCAGGGAAGGACAGTGTAGGTGGTGGTGGTGGTGGCGGCGGTGGTGGTGGCAGATGTGTGGTGTGGGTATGGAGGGCGTATGATCTGGTGACTGTGGTGGTGTAGCGTGGGGTGAGAGTGGTGGTGGAGACTGGGGAGACGTTGATGGTGTGGTGGGTGAGTGGTGGAGTGAGGGCGACGATAATGGCAGTGGTGATTTAGGTGGTTGTGGAGTGGAGTGGAGATGGCGGAGTGATGGTGAGGGTGGTGGAGTGGTGGTGAGGGTGGTGTAGTAGGGGTGAGGGTGGTGGAGTGGTAGTGAGGGTGGTGGAGTGGTAATGAGGGTGGTGGAGTAGGGGTGAAGGTGGTGGAGTAGGGGTGAGGGTGGTGGAGTGGTGGTGAGGGTGGTGGAGTGGTGGTGAGGGTGATGGAGTGGTGGTGAGGGTGGTGGAGTGGTGGTGAGGATGATGGAGTGGTGGTGAGGGTGGTGGAGTGGTGGTGAGGATGATGGAGTGGTGGTGAGGATGGTGGAGTGGTGGTGAGGGTGGTGGCGTGGTGGTGAGAGTGCTGGAGTAGGGGTGAGGGTGGTGGAGTGGTGGTGAGGGTGGTGTAGTAGGGGTGAGGGTGGTGTAGTAGGGGTGAGGGTGGTGTAGTAGGGGTGAGGGTGGTGGAGTGGTGGTGAGAGTGCTGGAGTAGGGGTGAGGGTGGTGCAGTAGGGGTGAGGGTGGTGTAGTAGGGGTGAGGGTGGTGGAGTAGTAGTGAGGGTGGTGGAGTAGGGGTGAGGGCGGTGTAGTAGGGGTGAGGGTGATGGAGTAGGGGTGAGGGCGGTGTAGTAGGGGTGAGGGTGGTGGAGTGGTAGTGAGGGTGGTGGAGTAGGGGTAGGGGTGAGGGTGGTGGAGTAGGGGTGAGGGTGGTGTAGTAGGGGTGAGGGTGGTGGAGTGGTGGTGAGGGTGGTGGAGTAGGGGTGAGGGTGGTGGAGTCGTGGTGAGGGTGATGGAGTGGTGGTGAGGATGGTGGAGGGGTGGTGAGGGTGGTGGAGTAGGGGTGAGGGTGGTGGAGTGGTAATGAGGGTGGTGGAGTAGGGGTGAAGGTGGTGGAGTAGGGGTGAGGGTGGTGGAGTAGGGGTGAGGGTGGTGGAGTGGTAGTGAGGGTGGTGGAGTGGTAATAAGGGTGGTGGAGTAGGGGTGAAGGTGGTGGAGTAGGGGTGAGGGTGGTGGAGTGGTGGTGAGGGTGGTGGAGTGGTGGTGAGGGTGGCGGAGTGGTGGTGAGCGTGGTGGAGTGGTTGTGAGGATGATGGAGTGGTGATGAGGATGATGGAGTGGTGGTGAGGGTGATGGAGTGGTGGTGAGGATGGTGGAGTGGTGGTGAGGGTGGTGGCGTGGTGGTGAGAGTGCTGGAGTAGGGGTGAGGGTGGTGGAGTGGTGGTGAGGGTGGTGTAGTAGGGGTGAGGGTGGTGTAGTAGGGGTGAGGGTGGTGTAGTAGGGGTGAGGGTGGTGGAGTGGTGGTGAGTGTGCTGGAGTAGGGGTGAGGGTGGTGTAGTAGGGGTGAGGGTGGTGTAGTAGGGGTGAGGGTGGTGGAGTAGTAGTGAGGGTGCTGGAGTAGGGGTGAGGATGGTGTAGTAGGGGTGTGGGTGGTGGAGTGGTAGTGAGGGTGGTGTAGTAGGGGTGAGGGTGGTGGAGTGGTAGTGAGGGTGGTGGAGTAGGGGTAGGGGTGAGGGTGGTGGAGTAGGGGTGAGGGTGGTGTAGTAGGGGTGAGGGTGGTGGAGTGGTGGTGAGGGTGGTGGAGTAGGGGTGAGGGTGGTGGAGTGGTGGTGAGGGTGATGGAGTGGTGGTGAGGATGGTGGAGTGGTGGTGAGGGTGGTGGAGTAGGGGTGAGGGTGGTGGAGTGGTAATGAGGGTGGTGGAGTAGGGGTGAAGGTGGTGGAGTAGGGGTGAGGGTTGTGGATTGGTGGTGAGGGTGGTGGAGTGGTGGTGAGGGTGGTGGATTGGTGGTGAGGGTGGTGGAGTGGTGGTGAGGGTGATGGAGTGGTGGTGAGGATGGTGGAGTGGTGGTGAGGGTGGTGGAGTAGGGGTGAGGGTGGTGGAGTGGTTTTGAGGGTGGTGGAGTAGGGGTGAAGGTGGTGGAGTAGGGGTGAGGGTGGTGGAGTAGGGGTGAGGGTGGTGGAGTGGTAGTGAGGGTGGTGGAGTGGTAATGAGGGTGGTGGAGTAGGGGTGAGGGTGGTGGAGTAGGGGTGAAGGTGGTGGAGTAGGGGTGAGGGTGGTGGATTGGTGGTGAGGGTGGTGGAGTAGGGGTGAGGGTGGTGGGGTGGTGGTGAGGGTGGTGGAGTAGGGGTGAAGGTGGTGGGGTGGGGGTGACAGTGGTGGAGTGGAGGTACAAAGGAGTGCAAAGAAAACTGGAAAAAAAAAAAAAAAAAAGAATGGTCAGTTCGATGCTGTTGGTTACAAAGAAGACTATGACTATGATATCTACTTTTGTGAGGTGAAGATAAAGATAACAAAGCAGGAAGTCTCCCCCTCCCCGTCCCACCAAGCTCTCCATCCGAAGCTGGCAGGAAAAAAGTGAGAAGGCTTACCATGCAGCATAGGAAAAACTGCCATGGAAACTTCACAGAAAAGACTGAAAAGAAAAGTCTGTGTTTTACAGTCTTTAATGCAAAGCAAAAATAATATTATTCGGTAACAATATTGTGCTGCTTCAGCAGTCTCCATGACCTGAAAGAGAGAGGTATTATTTTATTTTTCATTTACCCATGAATGCATTTAACTGGGGATTCGAATCCAGCAATTTATCCAAGCGACATTTAAATGTTATTGCTGTATTGCAGTCTACCACATTCCAAGGCAATTTGTTCAATATGTTGACAGCTCTGTTCAAGAAAAAAATGTTTTATCTGGAAACGTTTGAGCATAATTTTATAACCATTACCACTACTGTAAAGCGACCGGACTAACGTGAAGTATTTATCAGTAACCATATTGTTACCTCGTCTGTACGGAGTCTGGCGAGGTATTGTTTTTGGTTGAGTTTGTTTGTTTCTTTGTGTGTTAGCAACATTACGGAGAAACGGCAGAATGAAATTAAGTGAAACTTTCAGGATATGTGGGCATTGGTCTCCAAAGGAACTGATATCATTGTAGAAGTAATGTCTTCAAGTCTGAAAGGTGAAACGCAAGGTCAGGGAGTTTCATAGGTCGAGTTCTTGAATGAGAAATTAGTTGAGCCATTACCATTGACTTTATTTAGGAGTTTCTAAGGGCAAGTTGAAATTGTGGTTAGTTGCGACTTTAATTGTTAACTGACACTAAATGGCAGTATCGAATTAGTATTTAACAGCACTAAAATAACTGCTGTCGGGCGAGTCATGTTGTACACCACACCACTTGTTATGTCCTTTAGAAATTTTATATGCTTTAATCAAATCTCCTCTAATCTATGACTTGATAAGTTAAATCAACTGAGTTCATTTAACGTTCCTCATGTGGTTTGTTTAGCAATCTGGGTATCATTTTTTGTTACTCTTTGCTGTATTCTCGCTCATGTTTCAATGTCTTTCTTGCAGTATGGTGACCAAAACTGAATGCAGTATTCTAGAAGCGGATATTCTGGAGAACACTTCAAGGTAAGCACAATATTTTGAATGAACGCAAATGCTCTGCCTAAAAATCCAACTAGTTTATCAGTTTTCTTTATTGCCTGCGTGGTCTGTCGATTTTCTTTTTAAATATTTTTTAAAATTATTCCTACATCTTTTTCTTGTTTTACGTCCGAGCTGAGTAATATTCATTGCAGAGCAACATTTTTCATTTTTACTGCCAATATTCAGGACTTTGTGTTTGTCAGTACTGAAATCCATTTGTCATGTTTGAGCCCAATCGAACATTTTATCAATATCTTTTT
>NC_137015.1:13502003-13519503 GCF_032717465.1 Coenobita brevimanus | reverse complement strand
GAACGCAGTGAAAGATCAGGAAAATGGCAGTGTGGAGGAGGAATGGCAGTTGTTTAAGAGTGCTGTGGTGGGGCATGCGGAAGAGGTGTGTGGTGTGAGACGAGTGGGTGGTAATGTATGAAAGGGAAATGAATGGTGGTGCGAGGAAGTAGGTACGGCAGTGGCTGAGGAGAGACGTGCATATGAAGTGTGGCTGCAGAGGAAGGATGAGGTGTCATATGAGAGGTATAAGGAAAAGAGGAATAGGGCGAGAAGGGCTGTGCGTGATGCTAAAGTGGCAGCAGATGAGAGGTGGGGTAGACAATTGACTGAGAATTTTCAGCAGGATAAGATAATGTTTTGGAAGGAGGTGAAAAGGGTGTGAAAGGGAGAGTCTGGGAAGGAATGGCAAGTAAAAGCAGAGGATGGAAGGATGTTAATTGAGATGGATGCAGTAAGAATGAGATGGGCGGAGTATTTTGGAAGACTGTTTAATGTAGAGGAGGAAAGGGAGACTGAGACTGTGGCAGATGGTAGGATGCAAGGAATAGATGTGTTGGAAGAGTTGAATGATTCTTTGATCACGATGGAGGAAGTGCAGGAGGCAGTAAAGGAGATGAATGCAGGGAAAGCTGCAGGTATGGATGAGTGTGCTGTGGAATGCCTGAAAAGTGGTGGAGCGACTATCGTTGTGTGGTTAGTAAGATTGCTGAATGTGTATTTTCTGAGCGGTACGGTGCCGATTGACAGAGCAAGTGCTTGTGTGGTTCTGCTGTATAAAGATAAGGGTGATGAGTAAGAATGTACTAGTTTTAAGGGTATTAGTCTGTTGAGTGTTGTAGGTAAGGTGTATGGTAGAGTGTTAATTCAGAGAGAGTGTGTACAGAGGGAGTGATTGGTGATGAGCAGTGTGGCTTTAGGAGAAGAAGGGGATGCTTGGATCAGGTGTTTGCTGTGAGACAGGTGTGTGAAAGGAATTCGGCGAAAGGTAATGATGTGTTTTGGGCGTTCATGGATTTAGGGAAAGCGTATGGTAGAATTGATAGGAAGGCTTTGCGGACTGTTTTGAGATTGTATGAACTTGATGGCAGGTTGCTAAAAGGGGTGAAAAGTTTTTAGGGTAAATAGTACAGAGTGTGTAAGAGTGCGAAATACTGTGAAGGATTGGTTTCCCGTAAGAGTGGGGCTGCGGCAGGGATGTGTGATGTTGCCTTGGTTGTTTAATATTTATGTGGATGGTGTTGTAAAGGAGGTGAATGAGACGGTGTTAGGTGGAGGTTTGCGTCTGGTGAAAGCTGATGGTAGAGAGTGGAATCTGAACCAGCTACTGTTTGCAGATGATCCTGCACTGGTGGCTGATTCAGAGGAGAGATTGAGACAGTTGGTAGAGAAGTTTGGAGGGGTGAGTGAAAGGAGGAAATTGAGAGTAAATGAGAATAAGAGTAAAGTGATGGAGTGTACGAGGTCGATAGATGGTAGGAGAATGAATATAGTTTTGAATGGTGAGTTGCTTGAGGAGGTAGAGTGTTTTAAGTTTTTAGGGTCACATGTTGCTGTGGATGGAAGAATAAATGTAGAAGTGAAGTTTAGAATGAATGAAGTAGGAAAGGTACTGGGAGGAATGAAAAGTGTTTAGGTGTCATTCGCTTAGAATAGATGTAAAGTGAAGGCTGTATGAGGGTGTTGTGGTACCGACTGCGTTATATGGGGCTGAAACATGGAATATGGGTGTAGCAGAGAGGAAAAGTTTGAATGTAATGGAGATGAGGTGCCTGAGGAGTATGTGTGGAGTGACAAGTATGAATCGAGTGAGAAACGATGAAGTGCGAAGGAGAACTGGAGTTCTGCGGGAGTTGGCTGATTGAGTTGAGCAGAGGGTGTTGCGATGGTTTAGGCATATGAAGAGAATGGATGAAGAGCAATTGATGAAAAAGATAACTGGATCGGATGTGAGAGGTGTAAGGCTGAGAGGAAGACCACGAATAGGATGGATGGACAGTGTGAAGAGAGCGCTGGATGCGAGAGGGATGTCTGTTGAACAAGGGAAAGCGGCTGCGCGTGATAGGAATGATTGGAGAGAAACTGTGAATGAAGAAATGATGACGCGGCCCTGAGGGGATATTCTTCCGCATTAGGTCTGATCAGCTGATCAGGTCAGGTGCGGGTAAGGGGATGGGTCCATTATGATGTGGCTGGGGTAAACCAGCTGTGCTGTCGGACCCAGCTGCGGATGTTACTGACTGCACTGCGCAGTTGACCCTCGTGCGGTGTGGTGCGGTAAGAATCTGTCCCTTCTCCCCTTGGGGCTAAGATACGAATAAATGAGTGCGTGTGGATGAGTAAATTGGGAGTGTGTCGTCCTGTCTAGGTTACCTCACTTTCTTTGGGGGAAGCAGTTTTTATATGTTGTGATAATTAGTAAAAAAAAAAAAAAAGGCTGCGTGTGTTATATTTTCCTTAAGGTGAAAAAAATATGCTTCAGTTACAGTAATCATTTGGAATGTTATTGTTAAGTACATTACCGTCGTTAACGGAATGTTGCAAGACAAGGGAAGCCTAATGTGTGTCATCACCAGTCTACATGAGTAACATACAAAACGATAACATGCCATATACATAAACAAACCAGTAAGGAAGAGTTGCTAAAGAGTCCCTAGAGTCCAGGAAAATACCAGCGGCCAAACTGTAAATTTTATTCCACGAGGCTATTGCTGGTAGGACATCACCGGTGGCGTGGCTGGGAGAGGCGGAGCTTGGAGGACACCTGGTGTCGTATGCACGCCTGCACGGAGTGACTTATGCTGAAGTTACCGTTCCGCTCAGTGCGCAAGCGCCGAGTGCCCTTTTTAGTTGCTTGCTGAAAGTATCCGCATGTTATCTTTTAAGTATTGTACCATTTGTCAACAACATTTTATGAAATATATGTATCACGGTAATAGTTGGATGTCTTATCGACCTATAGGTAACTTTGGGTTGGTATATAGATATATAAATAAATATACACATGTTTGTTACCCATAGGGGTATTTGCCTTCTTAGTGTGACTGGTAAAATATATGGTAGAATACTCATTGATAGAGTTAGGCATATGACAGAGGAGCTAGTTGGAGAAGAACAAGGGGGATTTAGGAAGGGAAAAGGGTGTGTAGATCAGATATTTGTTCTAAGATGTTTAGTGGAGAAGTATCTAGAGAAGGGAAGGAAAGTGTATGCTGGCTTCACGGACTTGGAGAAAGCTTATGACAGAATAGATAGGCAAGGTATGTGGAAGGTATTAAGAATATATGGAGTGGAGGGGAAATTGTTGAGTGCTGTGAAGAGTATGTACGAGGGAGCTAGGGCTACGGTGCGAGTGGATGGTGAGCTGAGTGAGTTATTTGATCTCAATGTGGGACTGAAACAGGGTTGTGTGATGTCTCCATTGCTGTTTAATATATACATGGATGGGGTTGTAAAGGAGGTGCAAGGTAGGGCAGTGGATGTGGGGGTGGCTCTAATGAATGAGGGTGAGATTTGGAAGCTTCCGGTGTTGCTGTTTGCTGATGATACAGTATTGTTGAGTGAAGATGAATGGGAGTTGCAAGGTTTGGTGAATGAATTTGGGACAGTGTGTAGGAGGAGGAATCTGAAAGTTAATGTAAACAAAAGTAAAGTTATGGTGTTTGAGAGGAATGAAGTCACAGAGAGTGCAGTGAGGTTGGATGGTGAGGATATGGAGAATGTGAGTGCATTCAAGTACTTGGGCAGTGTGATGAGTAAGGATGGAACTTTGGGGGATGAAGTGCGTGAAAGGGTACAGCAGGGAAGGAAGGTTGTTGGTACACTGAAAGCAGTGATGAGAAATAGGGAGGTGAGTATGGAAGTTAAGAAGTCACTGCATGATAGTATTGTGATCCCTACCCTGACGTATGGAAGCGAGGCGTGGACCTTGCAGGAGGGGAACAAGTCAAGAGTGAGAGCAGTGGAAATGAGTTACTTGAGAGGAGCATGTGGAGTGACGTGGAGGAACAGGTTGACGAATGAAGAAGTGAAGGAACGTTGTGGGGTGGATGTGGATGTGGTTGAGAAGATTAGGAGAAATACAGAGGTGGTTTGGACATGTGAAGAGAATGGAGAATGAAAGACTGACTTAGAGGGTGTATGTAGGTGAGGTGGAGGGAGGGAGAGGGAGGGGTAGACCGAGGATGAGGTGGAGGGATGGAGTTGAGAGGTATATGAGGGAGGGGGAGTGAGTTGGGAGGAGGGTAGTCAAATGGTGGGTGACAGAGCGACTCGGAGGCGTTTTGTCTGCGGCCACCCTTTGCGGGATTAGGGCGTCGGGCTATAGATAGATAGATAGATTGTTACAGGCAGATTGTGAAATCAGTCATTTCGTGAATTAAGGTTAGTTTAATTTAGGTATATTTAGGTTACGTTGATCTAGGATAAGGTTAGGTTAGGTTAGTTTAGGTCTGGTTAGGTTATATTAATTAGGCTAAATAGAGAAGGGAACAGTAACTTCCTGCATAAAGTCACTCCGTGCATACGACACCGGGTTAAGCTGGCTTGTCTTTGGACAGAAATTGGTTGCGACAGTACAGGAGAGCTTACCACACTTTAAGCCTAAGCTTTTATGGCAGAAGCATAGTGTGTGTGTGTGTGTGTGTGTGTGTATATATATATATATATATATATATATATATATATATATATATATATATATATATATATATATATATATATATATATATATATATATATATATATATATATATGTTAAACAGACAGACAGACAGAAACAGACAGACAGAGTGGGAGGCGGAGGGATGGAGGGGGTTAAATATTGCCTTGACTGGAACAGTTGTGATGGATATACGCTTACAAATCCCACTTAACCCCCTCCATCTAGTTTTCATAACGAGCGAGGGCAAGCCTTCCCGAGTCTCTCAAGTAGTGGCATTTTCTCACGTATGAGAGGCCCGACCTGGCCCGACCGTAACGCCCTTGAGAAGCTTATATCTCAGCAGCCACAGGTCTGATCACTGCGTGGTTTGCACCATATGATAGCCCAGTTCTTTAAGATTTGATTTTGGCAGGTTTCATCAAACCCAGGCTGTGCACGTGACACGCGTCAAGTGTAGCTTGTCGAAAATCTTCATAAGAGGGCCACAGACCAGACAGTTTGTCGTAAAGGCATGAAACTTGGTAGGTAGGTAGCCTTCAGTATACTCTAGGCATCTTCGGGGTGTAAGGCGACATTTCAGTGCTTTCGGATGTAAATGGCCTCGCTCGTACCTCGCCGACAAAGGCGTGTTACTGGTTTTATTCTTGCTATTTCCACACCATTATATTTAGCTTACGGTATACCACTGGAAGGACAGGAGGTATACACAGCCTTCATTCACCCCATCACTACCAGGTGGCTCTCCTTTGACTAAGAAAAATCGTCTGGCAGCAGCAGGAATAAATTAGAAATGACGTATTTGGGGCGACGTCCTTAACCCTCTGACTGTATTTGTTTATATTTAGCTGAGTAAAATCATCTGGCGTTAGCTGTCCTAATATGTAAGGTCTTAATTATCGGCCAATATGTTAATAAAAGTGTTTTGTTTATTCATTTATTTATTTATTCAGTAGTAGTAGTAGTAGTAGCAGCAGCAGTAGTAGTAGTAGTAGCAGTAGTAGCAGCAGGAGTAATAGTATTTTGCTGCGGTGGGTTTTCCTGATCCTGATGAAGTTGCCTTACGTTTTCCGCAGCGGAGAATTGGGGAAAAATAGTGACAGTCAGTTCTACTGTCCACTTTAACTAAGCATAAAACTGACATCTCTCCATCTTGAATTCTGAGTTGCAGCAAGATATAAACACTAAAAGATGGTACTAGTCACGAAAAAGTGGTATGGAAAGTATGTAAAACCGTAGTACTGTTCTATTATCTCACTGACTTACGCGAAATAAGCTGCAAAGGGACGAACATCTCCTCCTTGTCAAAACCAATGAACTATAGTAACGAAAAATATGAAAATAAAGAGCAACGTAAATAAAGGAACATGTAATAGGTTCAAGAGTCAAGATTGTCGAAAGTTGAACGCAATGTCTGAGTTTTTTTTTTTTTTCTTTTTTTGAAGGCGTGGCTACCGAAAAAAAAATCATTAGCTAGGACAAACTGAGAAGTACGTCCTGGGGGTGAAGGGTGAAGCAGTAGGTAAGGAGGGGTCAGGCGCGTTTCTCGTAGATCGGGTAATAATAAGGAGAGAACTAGCAGAGTGGCAGAGCTGGGAGATGAGATCAGGTAGAGAAGTAAATGACAGACAGACAGACAATAGGGGAAAGGGGAGAGATGAAATATGAACGAAATAAAACGAAACAGAGATAGACAGACAAACAGACAGATGAAATAGGAGTGAAATGAAATGGAAACAGAGAGAGAAAATATATCATGCGCGTTATACTTTCCTTTTCTCCTATATGTTGTTTTTGCCTATACTGTATATTTCCAACAGTTTCCATTACCAGAACTAAATAGTAACCTGCCACATGCTGAGATAAACTGAACAGGAGGCTAATTCTACCCAAGTATTTTTTTCCCGATTTTGTGTTACATATATCTACTGTACTTTCAAGTGTATGATGAGTGACTAGTTTGCATATAATTATTCCACACATCAGTTTTCCAGTTTTTCATTTTTCTGTCCCAGCAGGAGAGTAGGGGATTGTAGGTAATCTGCTCCTTCCCGATATTTCAGGCAGGACTGACCAGCCTCACTCGTCCCTGGGTGGCATTACATGAGCAGTAAACCTCATTCTTTCCTACGATATAACCTGTACCAGCCCCACCCGGTTGAAGCACCTTAACCCACTTGACCACTTGCTATCATTTAGTAATATGGTAACAAGCCAGCATGGTAAATTATTAAATGGTGTCCTGGATTATAAGATACGTTTGGCTTTTCACTTTGTACGTAACCTGAAGGCTGCACTACACTGAGTAGTTGATGAGCGCCCACACCTGCCACCTATAAATTAACTATAAGAGAATATTAACTTGTCTCTCGGTGAAATTAACCAGTAAAGAAGAGGTGCTGGGGACTCTCCTAAGTTAACGAGGCCATAACTTTTTGCCGATACAGAAAAAGTTAAAATCAGGCAGTGAAATGAATATCTACAGGACGAAACATTAACCACCGTACTAAGATTAAGTATTTTCTATTTTTTTTCTTTTATCATCATCACACAGTTTTACTCTTGTTACCATCAGATTAGTTTACTTAGATAAGGAATTATTTTTGGTACTGAGGAGGTTAAATATCACCTTCATTTAAGCAGGCTACGTTAAGCTGAAGAAAATCGTTTGGAAGTTGATAGAATGAAATAATACGTCACCGGTTTCATCCAAAATTACTACATGTACGATTTTGTGGGAAAAGGCCTTGACGTACCACCCTTTGCTGACCGGCTCATAGTTCCCACCTTAGTTAACCCTTGAAAATGACGCACCTCCTCCCTGAAGTAGCACACACAGCCATTTAGGGGTTAACCACTTCACTCCGATGACGTATTATCAGTTCTGTGCTTGCCGCCGTCAGATGATTTTATGCAGCTTTGGCGAGACTGTTAGATAGAGCCTTCATTAACCCAGTCAATACAAACGGTTCATCCTCAGTTATATAAATCCTCTGATGGAAACAAAACTTAAATGCCAAGTGAAAAATAAAGTAATATTCAGTCCCATTTTACTCCTTGCGAGGTGTACAGTAGGCGTCCAGGGCTAGGCTATCGTGGACCAGAATATTTGAGAGAGTGACTGCCTGCTCCCATAGTGATATTATGTGATCAGAGACATCCACTCGCCTCTTAGAGATTCGAACCGATGCGCACAGAACCTGACCTATTACACTCCAGGCTGCACGACAACCGGAAATTTAATATTACCGTTGTGCAGGAGGGGGACGCCTTCATGCGGTGGCATCGATATAACCAGGCGGCGAGTTCACTGCCTGGTAACAAATAAAAAAATGCTACTTCCCTATTCCCTAGAAAGGAGGATGGTGGATTGGAAGATTGCAAGAGAAGGCAGTTTAAGTCTGCAGTCCACCGTGTTCACGTTGCAGATGAGTTTGAGGAAACAAGAAAAACATAGCCGTACCCCAGGCTATCGCCCCCTTGAACCAGAGATTCTCCTCACTTTGTCTTTCTTTATACCACCATACGATTTTATGCGGCCTAGGGGAGACGGGTGGAGAGGTTTTACTGTATATGGCCTTTATGATTGCCTCCATTGCAAGATATCTCCCATAAGTTTAGAAAACTCATTTGGTGGCAGTAAAAATACATTAGGTTTCATTGGCTTAGGAAAGACGCCATGTTGAAGGGATTAACCCCTCGATTCCGGTGACGTATTGTTTAGTGTATTCTTGCCATCTCTAGACGATTTATTGCCCCTTATGAGACACGTGTCGTACTGGAGGTGGTGGATACAGCCTTCATTATCCCTTTCCTAATAGAGATTCCTCCTGTGCAAAATAATTTGGTGATGGCAAGAATACAAGGAATTGCGCTTCAACCAATTCAGAGAGTTAAGGTAAAACATGCAAAATTTCTTACGATGGAAGAGACACTGGAACCTCTAACTCTATAGAACATGACAGTACAAGTCGTTTTCGCTTAGGCTTAGGAACAAGGTGGTACTGGGTAGCGACATGGGTATGTACCCACTTTTTTTAACATAAGAGCCTGGGTTTTCTGGCAATGCTTTTTTTTTTTTTTTTTTTTTTTTTTTTGCCGATTAGCATGAATACAGCAAACTTCCTATTCTCCCCATAATTTGGCGAAAGCCATGTAGGATTTTTTTTTTTTTTTTCCCGGATAGTGCAGTACTACCCCCCCAGTCCCTCTATGGGGTATAACCTCTATAATAACCCTATACTGTACAGTATAACTATTTGAACATAGAAAAAATAATTCTGGTAAACAGTACTGTACAGTATTTTACAGTAAACTATATAGCTACTTTGTACCGTACTCACCATCCCGAAGTACTGTGAAAGATTTTGTTGATTATTCCCGTGTGGTTCCCGACGGTTCTCAACGTTTTTCGGATCGCGTCCCCTTAGCCTTGGTCTACACACCCATCCTCGCCCCCCAGCTTCCTGCCTTCATCAGATTCTAAAAACTTCTTCCTAAATTTTTGTTGTTAATATTGATGCCAGAGTTTCAAATGGACGTCAGCCCATTTGAATGCATGCTGAACTAGCCCTTTCCCTGCATATCCACTATCATTTTTTCGGGGATAGGGTTGTGGGACGCTTATATAACCTGGTTCTGGAGCCGCAAGGTTTGGTCCCACCACGTGAAGGCGTCCGTCTCCTCCAGCGACCTCACTCAAAAGGAAACATAATAATCTTGCTTTGGATTTAATTTGCAACTAAAACAAGTTCACATGAGCAACTCAGAGTACACATATTACAAACTTTGATACTAATACTTTGCTGATTTTGAATGCGAGGCCGCGTGCTGGACAGGACGATGCAGAACACCAGTGTATTCACTTATTTTTTTCGTATTTGTCTTGAGAGAGAGCAGCTCAGATAAAGTGTCCTTAAAGAGATACTTGTGTATGGACATCGTTGGATCATAAGAAAAAAAAAAAAACAGCAATAACATAGAGTAGCACAAGAGAGATCATAAACATCTCCAAATGGCCACAAACACAACCACATGTTTATATATACCACCACAGGATCGCATAAAACACCACGTGGTCATGAACACACCCTATGGTAATTAACACTCCCACATGGTCATTAACATCACCACATAGACAGTCATGCTCATACAAACAACAACATGGTCATTCATAAACATTACCAAATGGTCACGAAGCATGACCACTTAGCCACAAACACCTCCACACTATCAGAAAACAGCTCTACAAAGTCATAAGCACCAAATAAACACTCGCTTGTTCGTTATCATAAACCCACGAATGGCCGCCAAACAGCACTCACAATCACAAATATTAAATCAACGAATATATGTGTCGTAATCGCATTTTACTTGTCTAATTTCCTTCCTGTAAAGAAGTACAAACCAAATTGCAGTCTTTCAGTTTACAGGCGTTCGACAGCCTACCTGTTATTGCTTTGTTCATATAATTAAGGCATGTCAGTCGAAGAAACAAGTCTGTGAATGAGGGAGACAGGAAAATGTTACAAGGGGACATGGCGAACTACTGTCACTTGAGTTTGTATAATTTCACATAAATAGCAAAAATGGCAGGGCAGAATTATAGACAGACTAGGAACGAGAGCCAACTTTTTCATGCTCCAATTTTAATTACCGGGATGAGGAACACCGTAGTTTAGAATTCTCTCAAAATGACCGGATCAGAGGTGGGGGGGGGGAGGAATGAAGGTAGCCAAGAGACAGAAGCACAAGAAAATAAATCAACTCATGACATGGGTACAAAGTATAACGTGCTATGAGGGCTAGAGCAGAGACAGAATATTATTGCTGAATATAAATACACACACACACACACACACACACACACACACACACACACACACACACACACACACACACACACACACACACACACACACACACACACACACACACACACACACACACACACACACACACACACACACACACACACACACACACACACACACACACACACACACACACACACACACACACACACACACACACACACACACACACACACACACACACACACACACACACACACACACACACACACACACACACACACACACACACACACACACACACACACACACACACACACACACACACACACACACACACACACACACACACACACACACACACACACACACACACACACACACACACACACACACACACACACACACACACACACACACACACACACACACACACACACACACACACACACACACACACACACACACACACACACACACACACACACACACACACACACACACACACACACACACACTACTCTGTTTTTCTCTGGGTCCTCGCGCCTCTTGGAAATTGCTCATCTCCCCTAGTGCAGTGAGTCCCTAGGTTGAGAACTGTTGCTCTAGGCTGGTGTAGGTTTTGTAAGTGAAGTGGGGGGGGGAGGGGCAACTGTGACAATGGGGTGCAAGGGGACTTAATTTTCCTTTTCTGACGGAACTGGATTATCTAGAACTATTTGCAGCTGTCATTAGAGTCTGTACAGTGTAGTCCAGAGAGCTTGTTGACAGACAGACAGACAGGCAGACAGGCGGTCGTATTCTAAGTGGCTTTGGAAATTCGTTAACAACTTTGCATAGCGATTTCTTCTGCAAATTATTCATCAAAATCCTCTCATCAAATACTGATGCAAACTTCCGATATTAATACGATTTAAGTAGTAAATATGCAGGAGAATCCTGCCGATACAGAAACAGTGTAAGTAGGAAATATTAGAGGAGAATGATAGGGTGTAATAAGCATGATAAAAAGCTAAAGAAGAGGTTTTACAAAGCCTCCTATGTTACCTAGAATACAGGCCAGACAGATATTCCAAATCTCTCATGCCATCAAGAATACCGGCCAGATAAACATTCCAAATCTTTATGCCTCCAAGAATACGGACCAAACATACATTCCGAATTTTCTATATCAGGCAGATTTCGGGTGCGACAGGTGTTCCAAAAATCTCATACTGCCTACAGTAAGGGCCAGATAGACGTACTGAATTTCCTAGGTAGCACAGTATGCGGCATGGGAAGTGATCTACCCTCCCAGCACACCATCCCCCTCACGTAGTTCGCAGAGTCGGCATAAATAACTGTGAGGGGATATTAACGTCCCATATGCAGAAATACACCGGGAAGGGAGAGGTGCCAGAGAGACTCCAAGGCATATCAGTATACAGTCTTACCACCTCCTCTCTCACCCCACGTGCCCCTCACCCCCATCATCTCGCCTTTCCTCGCCCACAAGTCTTACCTCCCTCTCTCACACTTCACTGTACTTCCAAGTCTGACCTCTCCCTCTCTCACCTCACTTTGCCCTCCCCTCTGAGTCTTACCTCTCCCTCTTTCACATCACCTCCCGTGCACCCCCAAGTCTTACCTCCCTCTCTCACCTCACGTACCTACTTCCCCCCCTTCCCCACCCGCCACACCCTGATAAGCGTCTCTGTTTTTTCTCTGCCTGTCTTACACACCGCAATTATCTCGTTATTTTCTTTATCTCTGTGTCTACAGCTCTATGGGCTGTGGTCTCGTGGGCCGTGGAGGCTCCCTGCCACCTCCATGTCTTTGCGATTTACTCAGAATATTCCTCGAGTCACTTAGAATATTCCCCCTCCACTCATCACCTATACATGGATTCTTTGTGCTGATTAAAATCTTCTTGCATTGAAGAGAACATTATACTGCATGAAGCTGGGTGGTGCAGCACAACACCAAAACTGTGATCGGGGAAAATATCAAAACTACTGTACAGCGGACCAGTGCCCATCGTTAGAATGATGATGACAGAGTAATGGATGTGACTTTTCTCCTGTTTTGCCACTATATTGCTGAGTAAAAAGGTAAAATAACAAAAGCACCAAGTGCACCGAAACTGAGTTATATCGGATATATAGTTAAAGCTGCATCGTACCCACACACATCGTTGGAAAACCTATGGAAAAGTATTAGGTACTGATTACGTGGATTTTCTCAGATTTCGAAGGCGTTCATTGATATCTGGCAAATGGGATGACACACTTTTGGCAAAAAATATCGTTGGCAAACTGGCACCCTCGAAACGTTCCACAATTTCAGGTGTAACCGTCTGACAATATATTTATGCTGAACATCTTGGTCAAAGGGGTACGAAGGTAGATTTAACGTATATTATTTTCTTGTTACCTCCGAACGATTTTTTTTCATCTTAAAGTGTACCTTTTGTTTAAGGAGTCCGTTAAAGTTACATCTAACTCCTAACTCGAAAAATCTCTCCTAAACTGAGTAGAATCATCTGGAGGCAGCAAAAATGAAATGAGGAATCCATCCATCCATCATTCAATCCTACATTGCCCCCTGAGGAGCGTAGGAGCCCGGGGCTAGGCAAGTTGGTCCTGACATTTAAGATGAGAGTTACGCTTTCTCATAATTTATTGAAGAGATTAACCCTTTGGCTACACAGCTTTTCTTTGTACTGTGTAAGACTGTCTGGCCTTGACAAGAATAATATACCAACGTAAAGCTGTCACATTCAAACTGTTACAGATGTAATTTTCAACTCCAAGTTCGTAAGAATTCTCTCTGCTGAGAAAAGTTTGGCATTAGTAAGCTTCTGAGCTCCGCCATAAGCGTCATGCATTTTGAAATTTATGACCGCAGGTTCTGAAAATAGATTTTCTCGTGTGTACAGACAGGCACACTAACATATTTCCAAAGTTTGACGAATTTGACGAATACATAGCGGAAAAGTCGAACCATCTGAGACACACATTAGTAGAGGGAGGCTTTTCGTTGTATTTCGCCAGTTGCAAAATTTCCTCAGACGGAACTGGGAAGATGGTATATCTTTGACTGTAGCTGTCACTAACGGCTACTGCCCCATACACCAGCGCACCGTGCACCAAGGTAATGGCTTTGCTTCAGAGAACTTCACTCCACTGTTGAGGTATGCTTATTATTCCGAGACGACAAGCTGCGTTCTATTCTTATCCACAACCATCTCTCTCTGGTGTTCGGATGGGTGAGGGTATATAGTTGCAGTGAATGATATCGTTCCACTTTTTTTTCCTAACAGTCATAAAAACTGATATAATGTTCTGAAAAAACTGTTGTGCTGGATTCCAAAAGTCACTATTCACTGTCTGGTTATCCATCGTAATGAAATGTATCAGTATTTATGTCCGCGACTGTGCGTTACGTTTAGCCATCCTAGTGAGAGGGTTATAGGTAATACCTCTGGACCTTTACATGTATAAGTAAGAATATTATACCTATATTTATCCGTCGCACTGAAAAGGTTGATCTACTTTTGCTGTTCAGTCAAATCCAACTGTCAGAGATTTTTTTCTGAATGATGAACACCTGTACCCTGGTGATTTATTTTTCTTCCTTTTCATCTTCTGTAATAATTTTAAAAAGTTAATTATTATTTATCAACAGCAACTTAATTTCAAGTGTCAAAAATGTTACCGATTGTCAGCGTTTATAATGCTAAGGTAAACGGTGATGAAGAGAATATTACCCGTTCTCCCACACTTAACCTTAATACAGTAGCCAGCCAAACCATAATCTCCACTATATATGAACAAAAATAGAACAGGTTTGAATTTGTTTCCGTTAGTTCGAGACTTATATTTGTATAACCGGGCTGCTCCACTGTGCGGAAATATTTGTACCACCACGAGAAGGCGTCACTCTCCGGGAGTACTTCCTTCAATAACCCCCCAATCTTATGTTCCGCAGGCATAGCCCACTTTTCACTCTATTCCTAAACTTATATCCCTGTTTCTTGTCGCTGCTCTTTATGTCTCTGTTCACCTTCCGTTCTTACTGAACTTTTTCCTTCAGTTCGTTCTCCATACAACCATCTTTGCTCACAACACTGCTTAAGTGCTTGAACACTTACATACCCCGCCCCCCCCTTTTTTTTTTTTTTGACCATTCACTCTAAGCCAACAATTCGTATCTGAACCTCCTTACCACACCACCATTTTACTTTTCTCAAGAATCACTTTTAAATTACCATTCGTCTTTCACACGCTGCCAAACTTTTCTAGACTCTGTAAATTCCATCCACATCTGCTATTGCCACTACATCATCTACAGATAGAATGCCCGACAGTTCCCACTCATTATATCCCCTCTACACAACCACTACCCTACCAAGTCCCTTCGCTTTCACCCCTATCCTAACTTCAGCCATATACACAAAACCCATTGATTCCTCAGAGATGTTTTGTATTTTATTCTTGCTATCTCCTGACGATTATATTCAGCTTACGATAGACTCTTTGGGGTTAGATAAAGCCTTAACAAACCCCTTTCAACACGAGAGGCCTTTCCCAAGCTGAATAAAATCGTCTGGTAGCATCAAGAATAAACTAAGAAGGACGTCACGCGGATTTAGTGGGTTAACAGGCAGAGGTGCTAAAAAAAAAAAAAAAATCCGCTAAATCCGCTAGAATACAGCTCTTTGGTAACACGTGGATTGAGACATACAGCCGTGTGTGTTCTGGGAAATGACAGGAGCCGTGAGCGTGGAGTGGGCCAAGAATTGCAGGATGTAAGTCCGTGTACTGAATGGCATAGGAGGCTTCGTAGCACCTTTTCCTTGGTGATTTATTCTGCACATAAGTCCTCATTTTCCTCTTATCGAAGCAAACCATGTCGACATTAAGGAAAATTAATAACTTCAAAGGAAATGTTAGTGTAATTCGGACATATAAAAGACGGAGTACATGGCAAGAGGCCTCCAGTACAACTTAAAACAGGGAACAGCCATGCGTCCTGAAAACATCTACTCATACCAAAACATATCATTGTCGGAGTGTAGGGAAACCTGTTTGTAGTCCCTTCTTCGAGTAACAAAAATATGATGAAAAAAAATCATCATAGTCAAAGGTTTAACGTGAAATCCAAATGACAATGGAAGGGATGCTAAAACTTACAACCCCAACAGAAAGTGTCACGTAGGGAATGACACAGACTCACGTAGACTACCAGGTATTTTCTTAGCCAGACTCAGAGGCACGCGTGATGTGGGCTACGGCATGGAGGGGTGGCGTGGGGTAGGCCATGAACCAGGGGAAAAAGGGTAGAATTTAGTGCTGTGCGTCAGAGGTATGCGTGGTTCGCCATGTTGCCGCGTCGGGTACACTTGCCAAGGCTTCTATTAACCGACATACCCGCGGCGGTGAGTTCCTGGCAGCTATATATGACCTGGTGGAATTAACGGCCGTATTTTGGGTAGCTTGGCAGGCCTCGTAGCACCTCTCTTAGCGACTTATTTTTGCACCATAACCCTCATCTTTACGTTGTCCTGTCTACTGTTTACATCTTTTTTATATCACTATAGTTTGCATCAGTAATATAGAAAAGGATACTGTTACATAATATGCAGAATAAATAGTTAAAGAAGAGGTGTTAGGAAATCACAGCAGCCACTTAGAATACATCCAAAATACTAAGGACCTTATCGTTAAAACCGAGTGCCGAAAGATGGAAGCCAGTCCGAGCTTTTGACGATCTTTTGTGGAACATTCTTAATTCTTGGATGTGATTGTCCTGCATCCCACATTGCAGAGCAGCGACGAGCGATATACAAAGGTCAGACATATTCCATCACTATCACAGGCTTCAGAATTACCGTCACAAGCACGGGGCTTTGCCAGACATTCGCACTCTCTGTTGTAATAATCCGACGGCAAATACTTTATTCTCATTCAAAGCGTTAACCCTTTCAGGCAGAGGACGCAACTTTCTCATTTTAATCTTGCTGTGCTCAGCCTTTTTTTTTTTTTTAATCCAAATCAGGATATATTTTTCGAACTGCAGGAATGTCATATAATCTTCATCAACCCTGCGTTAGTCCCCTGGCGTGTTGGAACACCATCAATACCCTGGGGTGATTGAACAACCCTCCCCAAAAAAATCATGTATTGCTGCTAATTTTCTAATATTCATGCAGCTTCTTGAGTATACTCCTCCAGTGACTCATGAACAGGTTAATATCATTGTAGGTGATGTTCAAGAATATATGTGTAAAATAACTGGTCGAATATAAACAAAATCGAAATTTGGTTCTAACACATTTATTAGATAGAAGTATACAGTATTATATATGATATGGTTTTTATTTCCTCAAAATCGTCATAGGCAATATACAAACTCCTAAATAAGTTTAATTTTCAGATTCTTTACTAAAATCATAGCTGGAGAAATCAATGTTGTGATATAAAACTAATTCTGTTGCTGATTGGCAATGAAAAAAAAAATGCCTTGAGAGCCACAATTCATGAAAAACCTTCATAAGTGCAAATACTGCGTATATATTGAGTAATAAATTTACATAAATTAATTTTCCATTGAAAAAAAATATATAAACAAAAAACATGAAATGATGAAAACATACCTTGGTTAGTACCATGGGGTGACTACACACCCCAAAGGACAAAAATGCGTCTATTCTTCACACGACCAGGGGCAGGAGTGTGAAACTCTCAGTGGTCCCTCCCCTCACGTACTCAGGAAGGTACTGGAGAGGAGAGGAATGTCATTGTTGCCAACTCAAATTGTGAGCATACAATTTTTTTGGGGGGTGTTCAATCATCATCCACTGACTATTTCTTCCTTCATGTCTATCATACTTTTTCTGTGCCGGTCCATCTCTCTTCCCATTTCTCCTCTCCTTCCTGTCACTATTTATTAATCCTATATCATCCAAGTGGCACTACACTGATTGATAAACTAAATGGTTTCCTGTAACTCAGAAAACCATTTACAACGATGGGTGGTACCCATATGAGTGTGGAACCTTCTGTGT
>NC_137015.1:13359503-13497003 GCF_032717465.1 Coenobita brevimanus | reverse complement strand
CTCCACTGTTTCCACCATTTCCACTGCTCTCACTCTTGTGTGTGTGTGTGTGTGTGTGTGTGTGTGTGTGTGTGTGTGTGTGTGTGTGTGTGTGTGTGTGTGTGTGTGTGTGTGTGTGTGTGTGTGCGTGCGTGCGTGTGTGAACTGGATGAACAAAAATGAGTCCAATGGTCAAGTCAGGCCATTTCATATCCTGTCACTTCCATTATTTTGGGTCATATCGGCCTCATTGGGACGCAGGTACAGCAATCAAGGTCCAGTTATGGCAATTTAGGTTCACATCAGGAAAGGGAAAGAAGAGAAGAGTTGATGATTGATAGAAACGTGGATAATAGGACCGAAATAAGGACATATGGGAAAAGTATGATGAGGATATGAGGATAAGTGGAAGAAAGAGAGAGACACACAGACAGAGAGACAGACAGACAGGATCGAAAGTAAGGCAGAGAAAAATTATCCACCCCGAAACTCTCAGCAGACAGACCCAATAAAAAAAAAGCGCTATTAGTTACAGGAATGAGTCGATCGTAAGTCTGTTTGTGAATCAACGTCGTGGCAAAGAAAGTACCGTACTCAACCCCGGGACGTCTGCCCGCCTGATGCCATCTTGAGTTAGGGATCACGAGGGCAGTATTTCCTTACCCGACACGCCTCCCCTACCCCCTCCCTACTCACCTCCTACCCACCCACCTCTTCCTTCCCTTTTAGTCACCTTTTGGGATACGCAGGGAAAACGTGGGGTAGTACTCATGCTCCCTACTCCTGTTAAAATGCTAAAGAGCAAAACAGTATTTCCGGATTACTTCTTTCAAGAAGAGCCCAAGGTTAGGATACCTTAGTGGTGATAGTTTAACCTCCCCAACCCGATAGCAATTTATATTTAATTTTTAATGCTACCAGACGATTTTAATTAGTATTGGAAATAATTTTGAACTGATTGGGTTAGAATCAGCTTTCATTAACCCTTTCACTACGAGAGATCGTTCTAAAGCTGAACATACCTGTATGGTAGTGGCCTAGTTAAACTGGAAAAGCAGACATCGAATTCCGTGGGTTATGCTGCTGGAGACACGGTACACCCCTGGCAGCGATTACATAATTTAAGAGCCTCCAGGGACACCTTCAGGCGGTGACACTGATGCAGCCGGACGGCTCCAGTGCCCGGTTATTCAAACGTCCCTCCTCTCCCTCCCTGCGTCCCTGGAAGAGGATGATACTCGTATACTGCGGGAGGAGGGCAGCCTCAGCTTGCGTTACACTGGGTCCAGATTCAGTATACTGTAAGCTTGGGGTCACAATATTAGCAGCAGCTGCAACAACAACAACAATAGCAACAACCTCTGGCAACCCCTTGGATTTGAAACGTGGTGCAACAACTAACGTTCTTCTCCGACATGAGGCCTCTATCATCTGCCACCCAGACGTTCGCAGTGGTTGGGAAGACAAGATTATCCTTTCAGCCGGCCACGGGATTTCAGAAGTTTCCTCTTGCTGAAGAGACATTTCTGCACTGGCGTTTGTCTCACGTATTACGTATAAGCGAGATCATTGACGGGTTAATATACAGTATATGTTTAAAACACTTATGATTAGTTCTGGAGGCTGACTGGACCACAGAGCGGGCAAGGCACGGTATCTTTCCTGGCAGATGGTGATGAAGATGATAGAGGAGGAGGAGAAGGACGAGGAGGAGATTCTAATAGAAAGCAATGCCGCAGGAACAACACTTTAGTTTCTTACTTAGGAACACGAAATTTTGTATAGTAGTAGACCTCTACCAGGATCAGGTTTTAGGCTGGGTGGAACCCCATAAGCAGTTTTCCATCCCGGCCGACGACAGCATGCATGGCCATATATTTTTTTTTTTTTCCTAACTTGGGAAATCGAAATTTTGCACACCTGAGCCATCTTTTAGGCAAGGTGGGAATCTCCCTCCTCCCCACGGGGGCAGCGACCACGAGGAGAACAACACCATTTTCTTTTTCCTTAAGAACATGAAATTTTATATCGTGGTAGATCTCCATCTGAACCGCGTATTAGGTAGAACGGTGATTCCTGAGTGCCGCTACCCTCAGTGGGGAGCACCACAGGGGTCCTGGGCAGCGCCGGTATGCTCGGCAATTTTGTTTCCTACGAAAACGGAGTTTTGCACAGTGGTATAAACCTACAACCACATCAGATTTTAGGCAAGGTGGGACTCCCTTGCCTCCCACAGAGGGACAACGCTTGGAAGTGGAGGTTAGGCCGATATGGTCGGCCTGTTATTCATTTATTTCCCGCTAGGATCACACACAGCGGTAGATCTCCACCTGAACCACGCATTATCCAAGGTGGGACCCCCCCCCCTTAGAAATCTGCAGGGGTGGGTGCGGCTGTCATACGTGTTCTTTGTCTTGCCAGAGATAACCATGAGACCACTTGCGTCCGCTGTACAGTAAGCCTCAAGGATTCATACAGCCCCGTGCTGTGGAGTTGGACTGCACAGTTTTGCCATGCTTGTTTCTGCATCCTGGCCTAGTGCGTGGGTTTGTACTTGCTGATGTGTGTGAATGATTAGTTATAGTGTCTGCTGGGTATACTCCGAATTACTTGTCCTTCATTGCTAATTAGAAAAAATTAACCCTTGGCTGTGTAGACGGCTGGGCCGTAGATGGAGAAAGAATGGCTGGATGGACGAGTGGAAGGTGATGCATTAACCTATTAGTCATACTCATGTTTTTCTTCTTATTTTTCTAACAGTTCTTTCAACTTGAAAATCAGATATAACCATTATTAATCCGTTCCCTACAAGAGGCCTTCCCAAAGCTAAAGAAAATCGTCTAGATATGGCACGAATTAAATACGTATGACGCCTGCGTAGTGAATGGGATAAAAAAAGGATGGTTAGATCGTTGAGTGGGAGGTACAGGATTATGGAGTGTTGAGTGGATGGTGGGTGGATGGTTGGTTGGTTGGTGGACTGAGAGGTATTAAATATTGAAATGATGGTTAGGTGAGAGGTGACTGAGTGAGAGAGGATAGTTGGGTGCGTGGAGAAAGAGTGGTTGGATAACTAGAATATTCGGTGAGAGATTGTGAGTAGAAAAGGATAGTTGGATGGTTAGTTGAGAAGTAGAGGGCTGAGAGAGAAAGGAAAATGGTATGGCGAGGCTTGGGAGTGTGATGGGGAGATAAGATGTAAATGAATGACAGGGTGCTGGCGAGGCGAAGCGTGTTTTGCATGAGAGAGAGAGAGAGAGAGAGAGAGAGAGAATTTTCTATTATATTTACGAAAATATATATATTATTACCATTAAAAAAAAAAATCATCGTGATGCACGTGACTTGTCAAATCGTCGTTATTCATAGGGAAAAGACGAGACGCAAAATTTCCCATATTTAGGGAAAAATTGTGTTCGCCTTGAAGATGGGGATACACGAAAGCGAACAGTAATTTTCCTTTTTTTTTCCTTGTGGTTTATCAGCAGATAGATAAACTGATTCATTGACTCACTGATTGATAGAGATGGATAGATTGATACTCAGACTGATAAACAGAGAGAGAGAGGAAGGGAGGGAGGGAGAGATAGTGATTCGTAAATTTCACCCTCATATCTTGTTTTGCGGGGACGTCAGCGCTTGCTGATCAGATGTGCGTAGACATTTTTAGGCTGCCTTTTAAAATAACTAGTCAGTGATGTAATAACTGGACGAAAAGTAGCAAGACACTAAGAAGAAATAAAAGAGCTATGGGAAACAGAAAATTATGCAGGCTCGTTGTTGTTGTTGTTGTTGTTGTTGCTGCTGCTGCTGCTGCTCCCACAGCCGCCGCCGCCGAAGCCACCGCCGCTGCTGCTGCTGCTGCAGTTGGTGTCCCAGACTCGGAACCTGAACCCATTGGACTTCAAGAAACCGGCCACTTCAAGCTGACACTTCCAGAGAGCTGTTGTCGTGGTTCTGTTGAAGGACGATATGTGGTGTGACAGTGGGTGACTGTGGTGTGGTGAGGGAGCTGCACTACAGTACTGCCATATTGGACTATTTGGGAGGCATATTACGTGTTTGAACTGAAGCTGGGAAGGGTTATGGCCGCATCGTAGTCTACCTAGATGCATTCCCATCTCTCTGGAAGGATAGATTTATAGTGGAATTTCAAGAAAGATATTGTTTGGCTGGAGGTTTTGAACAGCTGAGTACCCATCTGGTTGCATATACAGTTGTGAAGTGCAGTAATGGGTGGAGCAGGAGGTATGATGTTGGGGAATTCTGTGTAGTGTTAGGAGCTTATTCATTTTTTGTTTCTATGTCGTGGGGAACGGCACAACATACCTGTAAACTTACCTGGATGGGATGGACCCTGTACTCAGCGAATTGTGTATCTCTAGTGTTCTTATGATCCATGGTGGGAAGCACAATACTTTTGGTTCTTGGTGCAGTGTTTATATTTGTTATCTTCAGGATATCCTGTTATTATTCTGAAGGCTGTGTTTTGTGTGTGTGTGTTTTGTGTGTGTGTGTGTGTGTGTGTGTGTGTGTGTGTGTGTGTGTGTGTGTGTGTGTGTGTGTGTGTGTGTGTGTGTGTGTGTGTGTGTGTGTGTGTGTTGTGTGTGTGTGTGTGTGTTTTGTGTGTGCGTATGCGTTTTGTGTGTGTGTGTGTATGTGTGTGTGTGTGTGTGTGTGTGTGTGTGTGTGTGTGTCTGTCTGTCTGTCTGTCTGTGTGCGTGTGAGTTTTGTGTGCGTGTGCGTTTTGTGTGTGTGTGTGTGTGTGTGTGTGTGTGTGTGTGTTCACAGTATATATATATATATATATATATATATATATATATATATATATATATATATATATATATATATATATATATATATATATATATATATATATATATATATTGTTTGAAACTTTTCCATGTCTGTGGCTGTTAAGGTGAGGTCCACCTTAGTCTTGCTTAATTCACTGCCTTACCAATGAACAAGCTTTTTTTTTTTTTTTTTTGTCTTCCGCTTTATGAAGTTAGTACATATAAGTATTTTCAAAGCATCGAGTTTACATGTGTTTGTGCTGATGCTGCTTGTACAGTATGTTGAGGAAAGGTTGTGTGTGTAGCCAGAGAAAGTCCTTGAATATTAGGACATCTCATCAGTGGCAGCGATTTGTTGAAGAGGGAAGGCTGAGTGTGTGTCTGAGATTCGCATCTGCCTGAGTGATAAGACTGATCACTGATTTTGTTGGTAAAGCATTCAGTAATGTATAAGTCACTGTTCTAGTTGACATGTCTTGTTGGTGATGGTCTGGTGCTTCTTAAGTTTTGGAGTGTTGTGAAGCTGTTGCTAGGACATTAACATAGGACACTACTGTAACTGAAGGAAGGGGAGTTGGTAGGATGAAGAGGAAAAGATTGAAAATTGAGGATGAAAACATTGAGCCCTGTGAGACACTGAACCTTGATTTTGTTAGAGTACTGGGACTTCTGTGTCTGAGAGGAAGGTAGCCAACCACTTTAGTCATTGTCTTCCACGTTTGTGTTTAAAATTTTACTCATCTGGGTTATATGTCTACGTACAGTTTCGAGAGCTTGTTTTTACGTCTGTTGCTCTTAGTGTAGTTCTTAATGGGGGCTGTTTCTTGTTTAAACCATCTAAGTTGCGTCAGCTTGGAGAGGTGTGTGGTGGTAGAGTACCTGAGATGGAATCCAAGTTGGAAACCAAACAAGAGTGTGGGGGTGATGTTCTTTAGGATAAGTCTTTCCATGATTTTGGATGGTGCGCAAAGGAGCGATATTAGTCAATACGATAATGTATTTATTGAGTGGTGTGTCTGGCTTGAGTATAGAGGTGGTGGTGATGATGAATACTTCCTTACATATGTCAGCAATTTTGCTGTGACTCGAGGGAAAGTTGAAAATATCAGTAAGGGTATATATGGCTTTGGGGTCACGGTGTTTTAAGCGCTATGCCTTGTGATCCAGCTTGATCCTGCTGCTGTGGAGTTTTTTCTTTTGATCATTTGCTGAACTTGTAAGATGTATTTGTGTGTCATCATTGGTTTTATTGATTTATGACTGTTTTAAGAGATGCTGTTTTTGTGGCTTATCGGGACATAATATTTTATAAGGGTGCCTGCTTGTCCCTTCATACCTGAAATATACAGCATATAATATGTATGGATGTATGGAGAGAGAGAGAGAGAGAGAGAGAGAGAGAGAGAGAGAGAGGGAGGGAGAGCGAGAGAGAGAGAGAGAGGGCGGGGAGGGAGGGGGGTCAAAACAAGGAGTGATTAATTACATGTCAGCAAAAGAAAATGGAACTAAGAACATTTGGCCCACGACAGAGGTGAACTAACAGTAAAACAACAAACAAACCCTCCCCTTACCTCTAGGCGCCGCCGTCACAGCCACCACGACCCAACATTATTAGGCAGCATAAAAAATCTCTAGTTAGGGGTTTTCAAGTGGAAGAATTAGCGAAAAGCATGGTCTATTATCTCGTGTTTTTTCTTGTATTTCATAATTTGTGTTTCTTTTCAACTCGCCAACCCAAGGATTTCATTTTTATTCTATTTCTATTCTCTCATTTATTCAGACTTAGAGTAGATTTTTCAATATGGAGTGGTTAAATTCAGTCTTCTTTAACCATTCCTTTACTACGATACTTAAATTGGGTAAAGTTCCTGGCAGTAACAGTAAACAAAAAGAAGCACTTCAGGGGAGCACCATTCGCGCCCTTCAAATGATCCAAGGAGCGAACATTTGACTTTGCCCTTTACCTTGACCTTTGACTACGCCCGAAATCGGATTGCTGTACCCTTGCCTGATCCTCAACATTTCCATTCAAACATTTCCATTGAGTTGCTCCTGCCCTGTGGCCTTGATGGCTGACCTGTTCTTCTCGAAATCTAACTTCTTCGTCCTTGCCTTACCTTCAACCCTTCCACTAAGTTTGATATAAATATAACCAGAACTTCTCTATTTGACGTTGCCATGTGACCTTAACGATGGATCTGTTTTCTCAGACACAATTGACCAAATCCTGGGAAGACCCTCAACCCGTTCACCAAGTTTAGTTAAAGTAAAATCAAAGCCAAGCTGTTTTGTTCACACACACACACACACACACACACACACACACACACACACACACACACACACACACACACACACACACACACACACACACACACACACACACACACACACACACACACACACACACACGGATGTAAATATAAAAATACCCTACCGTATGGACGAGGTTCACCAATATATCAACGGTACTTTGGGCATTACACGAGAAAGAGTTAGTAAAACATATGGTATGTTTTCTCGTCATTTGATATTCATTCTTTTTAATGCATTGACTTTAGATTTCGACTACAAATCCGTTTCCGATATCAGATGGCATAAAACAGGATTGCTTAAGTCCTTCATGCCGATTATGACTTTATTAGTAAATTTTTCTGGCACTATATTTTATTTAGCTTAACGGAATATATCACTAGTAAAGGAGTTACTTGATGCTATATCTAACCTCTACAGTTCGGATTTTCATTCCTTTGTTAAATAAAAGCGACGGGAGACATGAAGATTTCCAATGTGTTGTGCTGAGGCGGTCCGGGTTAAGGGCTGGAGATCGACTCTGGTTATGGCACGGAACACCCTGAGGATCCATCATTATCGTCTTCACTGCTTTCCCACAGCACCCACCTACGTGCCATTAAAAAAACATATGTACTCACCGCACTAGACGTAATGAAATAACCCTACCATGTTTCACTATGAACAGGTCCGTATTTGTGCCCAAGCTGTGACGTGCGAGGGTGTGTGCGACTGTGATATTGGTGTGTGCGATGACTCCTAAGTCTAAGGGAACAGATCATCAAGTCTGTGCACAGGTAGGAAATGCATGAGTGTTTATGGGAAACGTGAGGTGTGGCAGAATGAGATGTGGCTGTGCGTTGCGTTTGAGATATGGCATTGCGAAGTGTGTAGTGTGTAGTGTGGCAGTGTGTCGTGCGGTGGGCTTAGTGTGAGATGTGGCTGCGAGTTGTATACAAGGTTTGGCAGTATGAGCTGTGGCAGCGTGTGTGATGTTGTAGTGTGTGCTGTTGTACTGTATCCTGTAACTGGAGTGGTGCAAGATGTGTGGCAGTGTGTAGTATCGTAGTGTGTGGCGCGGTATTGCGTGGCGTGGCAGTACGTGGTGTGACAAGTCTACATAAGATGAAGTAGTGTGGTGTGGTAGTATAAGGTGTGAAAATGTGTGGTGTGACAGTGTGAGATGCCTGTGGAATCAGGAGTGTGAGGTGTTGTATTGTTTTCTAGTAAAGGAATTGCATAACCCATGTTCATGCAATGTTATTTAAGCTTACATGAATACAGCACTTCCTCCATTTCACTGTTCTTATTGTTGTTTTTTTAATTCAAAGCGTCAGTGAACGAACAGTGAATGGCCCAAACCAACACTTTCCCACGCCATCTAGTACCACATTCAATACCGGTGTGCTTGTACTGGCGGGCGTGTTTTAATGACGTGTTGGTGGGTCTTTGTGCCAGAGCAGAGCAAACTGTTTTAACGAGGCTAAATCCTCAGACTTCTCCCTGCCTCACCTGAGAATTCTACCAGGGTCCTTACACATCGCAGTTCACGACTATATTTAATCCTTCCAGTATCACGATAGATTGGTAACGTGTTATACGGATGAATTGATATCATGTTATACAAAAAGAATTGGTACCATGTATAGAGAAGAATTGGTACCATGTTACAGAGAAGAACTGTTACCATGTTATAATGAAAAAGAATTGGTATCATGTTACTGAGAAACTGTGACAGTCAGGGTGGGGAAATTTCTGGTGGTGGAGGTAGCCTGTGGTAGTCAGATTCAAACGTCCGTTCGCTTCTGCCTTTCTCATCGCTGGAGTCATTGCAGTTTGTAATTTAGTGGACAAAGGTGCATATTATCACCCACAGATGTGTGATAATATGCGTCTCAGTCCACTACGTCACTTTTAGGGCTATGAAACAAGGGATGAAACAGATGCCGAGGAAGAGAATGGATTTCTGTGTTTGACTGTACTTGAGTTAGTATTTCAGCAGAAACTGGAAGAGTTCGATTTCCATTTTCGAACCGGTCCAACTCTTAGACAAAGTTAGTTTCACCTTTGTCATTGTTCACCCAGTGGTACAGTTAGGGACGTGAATGTAACATCAACTGTAGCAACTTGTATTCCAAGAGGCAGCTGAGGTTTAGAGGTTGTCTGCAATCAATTTATGATAATGAAGGGTTTAGAAACATTCTCCATGATGTTTCTTGTAGGACCGTGACGTAAATACTCAGGCAAATAAATAATACTAACATAATGAAAGAGTATCCACACAATAAACATAATTTCAGAATTTTTACTCTAAAGGACAGTGTTGGGAAAATGACGATGATAACTGGCATAATTCATTCAGACAGTTTTCCCTGAAGCCGTATTCCCGTAAACATAGAATTCGCAGCATCTCTTACTGAGCGATTTGTTATTCATAGGTAAGAGAACACGCTATCAAGGATGTGGCGTTCGATCCTATTTATCGATTGGTTTGATTCTCTGGATGATGTCAGAAAGGGTATCCGGTCGATAAATGCCACACGCTTAAACATAAATACTTCGAACAGGGTGAACGTCGTAGCCTATCACAAAAGGACAAGTGAAAAGCGCGAAACCAGCATCATTCTCATATATATTTAGATCTTTCTGGTATCGACGTAGAGTGCATCAATAACGTTGTAGATAAAGAGCTGTTACGAAACCTCCAAAATCATAAGAAGTCTATCCTGTAACACTCAAGATTCATCCCCTTCGCGACGATGACGTCTTGTCAATTATATCCTTGCTCTCTCCAGGTTAATAAAATTTCTTTACGAGAGAGATTTTGAACTGGAGGAGCTACATGTCCGAAGCTGAATAATATCGCCCGTACAGTAGATTGCAGGAATGATATCGAAAACTACGTCATTGGATAGAAGAGATTGTACAAACAGAGGGCTTCAGAACACCATGATTACAATCCTCTTTGGAAATAACAAAAAAATGACAGTGAGACCATATACATTTTTTGGTCAACACAGAAATTGATATAAACTGAACGAAATTGGTCACAAATTATCGACGCACGACAACGCGTTCCAAACAGTTATGTGCAGCCGGAAAATTGGGAGTTGTTGTTTGGTTTCTCCTTGTTATTACTTTCATTATCATAAACTTTCTTTTTCCTAACGGGTTACGGCCGATAATGACAGGGTTGGTTCACTGGGCTTCCAACGCTCTTATTGTTGTGACGTCACGATGGTATGTGCAGGCTTGTTTAGAGTCCATCGTGCTCGATTACAGAAAAATGTGGTTCCTCAAATTCTTGCTACATTTTTTGTTTCACCCGCGTCGTTAAATGCAGGGTATATGGGAGTGACGCGTGCTTGCTTTTGTCTTGTTGCCTTCCTTCTTTTTGTGCTGTGTATAGAAAGCTTTGAGGTAACCATCGCCACACCCATATCGACAAACCTACAGCAGCAGAATGTATTACCCCCGCCCTTCCTCTCCATCTACCACTGTCCCACCCCGTCCCCTCCCCCCTAATCACCCATCCCATCCATTTCTGCACCGGCGGGCTGCATATCATAACAGTGAGTCCCTGCTCCACTATCAGCTCATTCACAAGGCCTATACTCATAGTGTATACGTTGCCCATTATGATTCACCCCCCGTCATCCCAGCCCTCCCACCCATTTTCAACATTGGCACTCATCCCCGAAAGACATCAGTCGGTATTAAATGAAGAAAAAGATAAGACAGAGAAACAAAAAATTAAGAAAAGTTGCGCCTCTAAGAATGAATTTTTTACACATTTCCGTATAGGCATTAACTGAAGCTTTTTTTTTTTTTTTTCTTGAGTCAATCCGCTGAACCCAGAGAACCCAGAAAGGACACAAATGATATGAACTGCCGTAACACAAAAATAATGCGCTAAATGGGTTCCTCTGGGGCACACGCCTTCGTAGTCGTGATATGTATAAATTCAAATGACGTAAATTAACCTCAAGTGACCTAAAATTATGTAGAATTATTAGAATGAGACCTAACCTGGATGGGTGTGATTAAACCAGAAATGATCAGATAGGGATCCATTAGATATGAAGACTCTGAACAGACGTAAATGGACTCTTGATTAGACCAAAATGACCCTGAACTGACTTGAACTGACCTCACTGAACCTGGATGGATGTGAGGGACCTAAATGGACATCAGTGGACCTATATGGACCTACTTAGACCTGAGTTGCCCCAAACCGACTGTAAATGACAAGTTTAGACCAAAATTATTGTGACTGGGTAAAAAGGGGCGTTGTTGAACCTAAAATTGACTTGGCTAATCTTGAATGAATTTAGCTGAGACGGATCGGATGTAAAGAACTTCAGTGAATCTGTACTGGCCTGATGGAAAATGAATTGAGTTTACTGAGCCTGAGTGGATCCAGATAACTTGAATGGACCTAAATATCCTGGAAAGACCTATTTAGACTGGAAGGATACGATACACATTTTACTCTAGTTTGGCCTAAAACTGACTGACTCTGAATGCTGAGTTGCAGCAAGAGATTAACAATGAATATGATGTTGTTCAAGAAGAAGTGTAATGGAAACGAAGTAGAGCCTTGGTATTGCCGTATTTTCCTACTGGGGTACGTAAAATAAACTGCGAAAAGGACGAAAATCTAGACAAAATTAAGGTGAAATAATTATACTTGGACCCGGCTTACCCGAGACTGACTTCATATAACCTGACTAGAGGAAATGAGTGTGATGGACCTGGCTGCACTTGAATGAACACTAATGACCCTTATTGGAGGTGCCGGTAATTGATTCTGAATGGCTCTAGCTGAACCAGAACTGATGAGATCTGAGTTAACAAATGACCTGAACACGAGGAATTACACCTTAATGACCCTTAGCTGACCTTAACCCTTTGAACTTGATCACGTATTGTAAAAACTGGAGCGAGGAAGCAAAGGCTGCGAGCGAGAATCCTTTATCACATGTACTTGGGTGGTGAGCACAACGCAAAAACTGATTGGTCTCTGAAACTATTAAAACGACAACGGATGTAGACAAGTCGCTAGAAAGCCTTTGAAATAATAATCGGCATTGCTTTAGTGAATTTCCTCAGTTTTCGTCACCATATTGCTGAAAGGTCAAACAGAGCACCAAAATTAGCTTGTCTCGGAAATTATTAAAACTACAGAGGACTTACGCGCATCTCTGGAGTGCTCAAATAACACCATTAACAATCTTGCTCCCTCGGACACGTTCCATACTCTTAAAAGTAGTCATCTAAAATATTTTTCCCACCTCCAGATGATTTTGTTTAACGTAGAACATTTTCGTAGTAAGACAGTTAAGATTATAATTAACTCTCTCAGCTGGTAAACTATCTTGTAAACTAAATAATACAGACTTGAGACAGCAGAAATATATAGAATTTTAAGACTTGTAATCTGACTGTTTATAGACCCTGGCTGACATGAATGGATCTGAATTAACAAAAATGGATCATCATTACTCCTGTTATGTGCAAACGTGGCTTCATGGCGTAAATGCATCGATGTTAATGTACCGAAGTTGAAGAAAAGTCATTGCCAGTTTAAGATTTCGACTGTTGTTCTTTTCACGGCTATGCCAATGGACAGCCATGCTGGTACGACGCAGGTGCACGGGCGACGAATGCGCTTGTTTCGTACTCTGATTTCACTTCTTTTTTTTTTTTTTTTTTTTTTCTGCGGAGAGAGTAGAAAATTGACTGACAGATGAATAGACTGGTAAGTGACTAGGAGAGATACAAGATTATAGTATGTAAATTTGCATGACTAGAAGATGCGTATAACGAGAGAGAGAGAGAGAGAGAGAGAGAGAGAGAGAGAGAGAGAGAGAGTCGTAACAAGAAAAGCACAAAGAAAATTATCCTGCCTGTATAATTCAAAAGTGTATGGAAGATTATATAATGATTTTTTTTTTCCACCATACATTTTTTTTCATGTTTCCAAATCAAGCCAACATCATCAGTACTAATACATAAGGTTATGGTGGGGGTGGTGTTGATGATGATGATGATGAGAGGAACACTAACAACTGAAGAAGAGAAGGGAGACGAAAACTGGAGGAAGGGAAGATGAGTGAGACTGCAGGAAAAGGGAAGTGAATCGACAGTGTCTGGAGATGGCTGAATTAGGGAAGAAAAAAGGGAGATTAATAACAGAGAAGGAACACTGAAACAAAGAATGGAAGGAGAGAACTTGGAAAGACATGAAAAGCAAAGCAATTCTTGACGCTGATTGGGTGAATGAGGAAGGAAGTCAGGCTGATACTTGAGAAATAAGGGAAAAGAGACAGACAGACAGACAGACAGACAGACAGACGGGAGAATTTGGAGAGGGGAAATAAAAGAAATAGACAGACAATATAAAATGTGTATTTGGACGAAAAACTGAAAGAACGAAAAGGAAAACTGATAATTGAAGAATGAAAAAGTAAAAAAAAAAAAGTCGAGAGAGAGAAAGAGAGAGAGAGAGAGAGAGAGAGAGAGAGAGAGAGAGAGAGAGAATAAAGACTGAAAATAAGAAAGAAAATTGAAAAACTGACGTAAAAGGGGAAGAAAGAAAGGATATGGACGAAAAGGGAACGGAAAACAGATGACAAACAGAGCGCTATATGTAAAGCTAGGAGTGTGGGGGAGGAAGAAATAGTAGTAATGAAAGAAAATGAGAAAAGAAAGAAAGAAAGGAGATAGAGAAAAAGAAAGGACATGGGGAAAAGACAAACTGGAAGGGGAAATGAAGATAAATAACAAAATGAAGAGAAATAAAGAATGGGGAAGAGAGAGACGGGGAGGTAACATGGAAAAAAAAGAGGGCAAAATAAAAAAAGCGAAGTAGAAGTAAGGATGAAGGAAGAGAAAATGGAGAGACACGGGGAAAAAAAGAGATAATTTAAAAGTAGCGAGGGTGTGGGAGGGAGATGAGACAGAGATTGCAGGAGGGAGAGATGACGGAGATAAGGGGGAGGGGGAAGGAAGAGAGGTGGAAAAAAGCTGTGAGAAATTGAGAGAGAAGGAGGGGGAGATAAGGGGAGGGCAAAAACAGAGTAATTGGGCAGAAATTGAGGACGAGAGAGAGAGAGAGGGGGGGAAGGGGAGGAAGGAAGGGGGACGGGAGAAAACAAAGACAAGAGAAACAGGAAGAAAACTGAGATAAAATACAAGGTAGAGGTGAAAGCCATCAACGAGGAATGAAACAGATTAATAAACAAACAGATAAGTAAATAAAAATGCTAATAAAACTAACCTTATTCATCACAAAAACAGTTAATGTGTATTGCAAGCACCATCATTTTTTTTTTAAATCCCTTCAAACCGAGGAAGTACTTTTCTGTTCTTGCGACTTCCTGAAGATTTTATTCATCTATGGAGAGGCCTTACGATTTCGAAAGGTTAGATAATACCAGGATTTACCCCATCCCTAAAAGAGTTCTCCCCCAAGCTAAGGAAAGTCGTCAGGTATCATCAAAAATTAACTAACAAATTACGCCACGGGATTCACTGGGTTAATGCAATGATAAGTACCGATCCGCCTGTGCTCAACTCCCCATAACCACGAGCCATATTCTCGTGCTCTTAGGGGGTATCTAACACCTCTTTACAATTTTTCAATTAACTGTGCTTATTTCTGCATGTATGTCTAGAATCACGTGATCTGTGTATATCTGAATTAATGAAAAAAAATAGTACGTCTTACCCAAGCTGAATAAAATCGTCTGGAGATAGCAAGAAAAAAGATATATGTTGTGTTACTAGGATGTCAAAATGCACAAGAGCAGCGATAACCCTCACAAATGTATGAAACGCAGCACGGGCAAAGTGGCGTGTTGTGTTGGTTCCTTTGTGCCCCGCTACGTGTTAAGCTTCACTGGACCGGGAACCCTAATACCTACATGTGTAGTGTCGTGTGTAGTGTAGTGTGTAGTGTAGTATGTAGTGTAGTGTGCCCAGAAATGTTCCTGATAAATAAAGTGATAATGTACCGTCAAAGAAATAACTATCTTCCCATTTCCCTCTGAAGAAATTTTACAACTGGCAAAATACAATGAAATCCCAGTCTCTAGTAGTGCGTGTTTCAGATGGTTCGACTTTTTCGCTGTGTATTCGTACTTTGGGAAGATACTTATTTCTCCCTCAGTACTGTCCCTTGCCTAAGAATATAATTATGTAAGTTCTCTAGTCGACTTGAATTTGAAACGTAAATCTGATAGAGTAGCCATACAGGATATATAAGAACATTCATAGATCTGAACATCAATTTTCCTGCATATGATAGACACTAAATGGTATGAGTCAGTTTCATAACCCTTGTGAGGTGCAGGAGCCCAAAGTTATCATGTCATTTGAGAGTATGAGATCATCCTGCTCCTATAGTACCATATAATCGAAAAATACATTAACATCCGTGTATATCCGTTTCATGTGAAGATAATAACGCAAATAACAAGAAATAGTAATAGATATGCATTTCTGTATAATTTTCTAAGTCGGTAACAATATAACTGACAAACAAATATCCTTCAGTCACCAAAATACTACATTACCTTTGCTCGTAAATGTAGACAGTAATCACCATCATCATCATTATCATGATCATTATCATTATCGTTATCTTTACCGTCATGCCCGATGAAAATGGTATTGATAAATAACAGGGGCACACTCCACCATTAACCCACCATTCACGTTACTAAGAAAAAGGAAAAGAAAGAAAAAGGAGAAAAAAAAATACAGGAAAAGAAAAAAATCCAGGAAAAGAAAACATATAGTAATAACAAGCCCTTAGTAGATTATCATCCTGGTTAAAAAAGAATTTACATTTTGTTATTATTATGAAGTCTGTTATTCTATCTCGTGTTGAAAAGGCAGTATATGAACCTTTTACTGCGACCGGTCTCTTCTAAGGAAAATAAAATCCTAAGAAGCGGCACGAATTAAGTAAAAAATGGACATCTATCTATCTATCCATTACCAGACGCCTCAATTCCTTAAGGGGTGGCCACAAACAATTCGCCTCCATGTCGCCCTGTCCAACGTCATTTCACTGTTCCGCTCCCAGCTCACACTCACCTCTCTCATAATAATACCTCTCCACTCCATCCCTCCATCTCATCCTCTGCCTTCCCTTCCCTCTCCCACCCTCCACCTCACTCGCACACACTCTTCTCGTTAGTCTCTCGTTTGGACATCACCATATTGATATAATAAGGATTATAACTCCACCCCTGTTCAGTCATTTAGCAGCACAAATAAAGTTAGAAAAGACCTCATTACTCTGAAGGTGTTAGCCAAGACTACACTGGGTCGCTACACACCCCAGACAGAGGTGTTGTAATCAGGTGTAGTCATGGTTGGCCTCACACCTGCATCCCCTCAAGGCACAGTCCTGGTCACCGAGTCCATTGGTGCCTGGACGCAAAGGACTCGTGATGGTAATGGATTTCATGGCCAAGAAACTGAATAATTAGGACTGCATGTGATATACTAACTCTCCTCCGACCCACTCTCAGCTGAATAAAATCATCTAGTGTTACATGGAATAAATTACTAGAGCCGTCCCGACCTTGAGAGGGTTATTATTTCTGTATTTTACGAGTTAATGAACTGTCACTTCTTGTAACAGGTAATATTCGTCATTTTAGTTCAGACATTACTCCCCAGTGAAGCTTAGAATTTGTTGGAAGGACGCAGTTGAAGAGTGAAAGGTGATTTGTGAGTAATTTGAGTGGAGGATGTGAAGGTAACTGGAGAAACAGACAGACAAAGGGGGAAGTTATGAGCGTCATGATGTTGATGTGCATGTGGTGGAAAGTGTGAGAAAAAGTGCCCTGAGACAGCCTGGCCATGTGGAGAGACTGGGGATTGAGAGACTGACTAGGAGAGTGTATTAGTGAAGTGGAAGGAGAGGGGTAGACCGATAATGAAGTAGAAGAATGGAGTGAAGTGGTATATGAATGAGGGTAGTGTGGGTTGGAGGGAGGGCAGTCTGATGGCGGAGGAAAGTCAATCGAAATTAAGGTAGTCTGGCCATAAATAGATAGACGGGTAGATAAGCAACTAGATGGATAGCTATTTCAACCAGATAGATATTGCAGAGATTATTCCCCAGGTGGTTTGATGCTGATAGCTCCATTTTCACCAGTTTTACCTGAATCAAAACAATTCCTGTATTTGGAAAACAGTAGTTAATTATTACTGTGCTGCAAGTACTGGCGTGTCAGGTGTAGGTGGCTGCAAGTGATTTCATTTGTGACTGAGGTATAAGAGACTGGTGTCGGTAAATATAAGGAAACTTCATATAAGCTGCATGGAAAGTGAGACAGACAGATATATAAACAAACGGACATGAAGGCAGACAGACGGACAGACAGACGCAAGCAGAGACAAGCAGACAGACAGACAGACATATAAACAGACTTGAAGGCAAACAGACAGACAGACAGACACAAGCAGACAAGCGGACAGACAGACAGAAAAAGGTAGGCATACAAACAGATAGAAGCCACACCATCAGGCAGACAGACAGAGGCAAAAAGACAGAAGAACAGACGGGCGGAAATGCATAAAATCAGAGAGAGAGAGAGAGAGAGAGAGAGAGAGAGAGGCGACGTAATGGGGGTTGTGTGTAATTCCTTGTGAGTGAGTGAGAGAGAGAGAGAGAGAGAGAGAGAGAGAGAGAGAGCAAGGTTAAACTGAGAGGAGATAGACGAGGGGAGGAGGAAGGAGAAACGAAAGAAAGTGGAGAAAGAGAAAAGAGAATGTGAGGAGGGAAGGGGGAAGGAGAGAAGAGAGACAGTGGAGGAGGAGGAAAGAGAATACGAGAAGGGATTGGGAAGAGAGAGGAGAAAGACAGTGGAGGAGGAGGAAAATGGAGAAGAAAGCAAGGGGAGATATGCGGAAGAGAAGAGACACTAGGAAAGGAAAAAAAGGGAAAGAAGAAGGAGGGGTAGAGAGAAGCAGGTCATCTAGTCTTTATATCAGAATTACTGTAGTGTGATTAGTGCAGTATTGGTCTTTTTATTTTAGCTTTTATTTATTTGGTTACTTTTGAGTTTGTTTAGTTTTGAAAGTAGCCATAGAAAAAAAAAATAGCCCGACGTCACTCCTATTACACTCTTGCCTCTGCAGACGATTTATGAAGCTTAACTTAGGTTTGGAACTGAAAGGGTTACATGCAGCCTCTATTAATCCTTTCAGTGATACGTGGCTATATCAAGTTGAATGAAATCGTCTGATAACTATAATCACGTATAATACCAGGTCACCTTACTGAAAGGGTTAATGGAGATCAGTTCTAACCCCTTCACTGCGGGAGGTTTATTCTAAGCTGAATTAAGTCGTCCGAAGGTAGCAAGAACGTGTTTAAAAAAAAAAAGAGAAAGAAAAGAAAAAGACTGGCGAAATAACAGGGGCACACTCCGCCATTAACCCACCATTCAGGTTACTAAGAAAAAGAAAAAGCAAGAAAAGAAAGAAGAAAAATACAGAAAAAGAAAACATATAGTAATAACAAGCCCTCACTAGACTATCATGCTAGTTTAAAAAAGAGGACTTTACTTTTTGTTATTATTATGAAGTTTGCAAGTCTAACTCGTGTTGATAAACCAATATATGAACCATTTACTGCGACATGTCTCTTCTAAGGAAAATAATATCCTGTGATGCGGCACGAATGAAGTAAAAACGGACATCTATCTATCTGTCTGTCTATTGTCAGACGCCTCAATCCCGTAAGGGGTGGCCACAAACAATTCGCCTCCATGTTGCACTGTCCAACGTCATTTCACTGCTCCGCTCCCAGCTCACACACACCCTCTCTCAAATATCTCTCCATTCCATCCCTCCATTTCATCCTCGGTCTCCCCTTCCCTCTCCCCCTCCTCCACCTCACTCGCATACACTCTCCTCGTTAGTCTCTCGTTCGGACATCACCCTACTGATATATTAAGGATTATAACTTCACCCCTGTTAAGCCATTTAGCAGCACAAATAAAGTTAGAAAAGACGTCATTATATTGAAGGTGTTAGCCAAGACTACACTGGGTCGCAACACACCCCAGACAGAGGTGTTGTAATCAGGTGTAATCATGGTTGGCCTCACGTTGGCGAAATAAGGGGTTAACCTGGTGAATCTGAGTGACCAGTCTAGCTTCTTCTTGCTCTTACTAGACGATTTTATTCAGCTTAGGAGTGGTTTATCGTACGGAAGGGGTTTATTAATGCTATGTCCAACACCTTCATTTCGAAAACATTGCACTAAACTTAATGAAATCTTGAGGATATGGCAAGACTGGTAAAACAAAAGATGACATTCCCGAGGCCAGTGAGTTAATGAAGTTTGTAAGGGAGAGTGTTCCTTGCCCATTCACTCCATTTTTACCCTCTGAAATGATTGAAATATTATGGTGGCAGCAAAAATAAAGTGAAAAAAAAAGGGTGCCAGAGTGTGGAAGAGAGGAGAGAGAACAGCGGGTGAGAGGGAGAGGGGAAGGGAGGAACAAACAGGCAGAGGAAGAGAGCGAGAGGAGAGTTGAATGATGCATGGCGAGACTGAAACAATTTGAGTGAGTGTGTGAGCGAGTGAGTGAGTGTGCGAGTGTGAGTGGGTGAGTGGGAGTGATCTGTGAGAAACTTCAAACACATGCTGCCAAGGGGTCGTATTCGCGTGAGCTTAGGAGGATCCCTTACACTTCTTCCTTACTAGTGCATTTCTGTATATGACACTGTAGCCCATTCGCTGCAATATACTTCTTTCTCATTTTTATTTTTGCCAACACCACAGGATTTTATTCGTTTAAAAAGACCTGTCATACCACTCATTGGAATAACTGTACTCTTTCTCCTCTAACTTGGCCTGAAATTATCATCTTCTTGAATGCTGATTTGTAGCAACAGAGTAATACTAAAATGGGATGCTACTGTAGTCACGAAGAAGTGCAATGGAAAGGATGTAGAGCCGCAGCAGTGTCTTTTTTCTGCCACTGAGCGACGTGAAATAAGCTGCAAAAGAGCAATAATCTGAGCCAAGTTAATGTGAAGGAATTATAGGTAACTCTACTAAACAAAAAATTTAGGTATAAAATGACGTCATCCTACTGAAGAGTTTAATGGCGATTTTTTTTTTTTACCTCTTCACTATAGTCAGCTTGTTTTCATCCGATGGAACTGGACCACTGCAGGGAATTGAATACTAAGTCGTGGTTATGTGAAATTCAGTGAACCCTGGTTATGAGGTGGGAATGAGTCTCCTTGGTTGCTGTAGTTAATTCACCTTAACTTGGCCCAGAATTTCGTCATTTACAGCTTATTTCACGTAGTTCAGTGGCAGAAGATGGCAATGCTACTGCTCTGCATCCTCTCTATAGCACTTCGTCGTGACTATGATCATATTGTCGTTTTAATGTACTTCTATTACTCAGCATTCAAGCCTGAGAGATGGCAATTTTAGGCCATGTTTGAGTAAAAGGAGTATGGTCGATTTTGTCCTCCAATTCGACTACATCTGGCTGTCAACTGAGCCAAAAATTGTAACACAGCTTTGCCAAATGAAAATAAACTAACTCTAGATGTTCATGCTAAGCTGAATGAAGTCATCCGAGAGTAGGTAGACCATAAAAAAATATATAACAAAAAAAAAGAAAAAAAATCTTTATGAAGGGGTAATTGAAAACTATTCCTACAAGAACTTATTTTTAACCCCGTCATTGTGTGCTGCCCCAAAGGTTAAAATGCATGCTTGTGGTTGTAGCAAAATTAAAGTGGAAAAAATCTTTAAAGAGAGAGAGAGAGAGAGAGAGAGAGAGAGAGAGAGAGAGAGAGTGAGTGAGTGAGTGAGTGAGTGAGTGTGTGTGTGTGTGTGTGTGTGTGTGTGTGTGTGTGTGTGTCTGTGTGTGTGTGTGTGTGTGTGTGTGTGTCTGTGTGCGCGCGCGTGAGTGCGTGCGTGCGTGTGTGCGTGCAAGGAGGAGTGAGGGGCGAGAGAGCAGCTGAATGATGCAGTGGGAGGATAACTTAGGGAACAGGATGAACGCGTGAGTTGGATGAGTGAGCGAGTTAGTGAGCGATCTGTGAGAAATGTTTGGTCCATGATGTCAAGGGACCATATTCTCGTGTGGTTAGGGGGTTCCCCAGCACTGCCATTTTGTATAGATAGACAGATAGATATACATAGATATAGATATAAATAGACAGACACAAATAGGTAGATATACTCTATTCATGTCAGTACCAGAGGATTTATTAAGGAAGGACCTGCCATACTGACTGGGTTAATTATAGGACATTTTCTCTAGCCTGACAAAGATGCCTCACCTCCTTCAGCTCAGTGGACGGCCAGCTGCAGTCAGATTGGAGCAGATATGGACAACATGAGGCCCGTGTGCACCCTCAGTGCGGTTCGCCGAACCGTGCAATAATTACTGTACATGAATTTTCGCCCGTAGCTATGATGAAATGTGAGCAACGGAACGTTCTTGGTACAAATGTACCAGATTTGGCGTGTTCATATATCGTAAATAGCTGCATTTGGTACGACGTTCACTTTGGCCGTGAATCGGTCGATATTTGTATCGAATATATCAACATTATTTCATAACAAATACCAGTAAACAAGTCTTGTGTGACAGCCCAAGCATGTATTCATAATGGACAGTGGGTGTTAGCGCCGAAGTGGTGACATGTGGATGTGTGTATTATGACTACTGGGCCTTGGGATAGGCCCTGAAGCCTTTCCCCTGAATCGGACACGTTAAAAAAAAAAAAAAAAAAAAAGTAAATAAAACCTACACAAAAAATACATAAATTTCATAATAAATACCGGTACTGCTCAAGTGGTATTTACCCAAACTTCTTGGTATCTGCAAACTGAAAGATTACCTTGTTTGGCAGCATGTATTGTTATGTAAAGCTCTTCTCTCGGATTTCAGCTTACAGATAAACATTCCGAACGTAATATCTGGGTTCCGATGTCAAATAATTCTCCACTTTTAGAGCGGCGTGTCAAGGGACATCCAGTCCCAAGTGTCTCAGTTAAAAAATACTGATTGTGATCGCAGTGTAATACATCTTAATTCTTTTATTTACTTTTAGTATAAATCATGGGTAAACAGCTGTAAATTAATCGTGTACCTATCTAAAACAGCTGATCATGTAGCAAGGATACTCATTTTGCAGTGCAAGGAGAGGATTTAAAACAAATAACTCAAAGTCAATGGCCACCCTTTATAGGATTATGGCGTCTGGCAATAGCTAGATAGATAGATTACTGTAGTACATATTACTGACCTTCACGTTATCGCTTTACACACAGTATTATTATAACTTATACAAAAATAGCAACAAATTATTTTCCTTATCATACATCTCGTTGCCACCAAAAATATCAATAGGGCCATTCTTAAGGAACTGGCCTGCGGATCGATACCAAAATCATAATTCGGCCCATCGATGCAGAATGGTGCCCATGCCGTGATTGGAGAGTTGATGTGACTAGTGACCACGAAAACCCATTCCTGCCTCATAGCTAATGCTCACTGAATTTCATGACACCACCACTTAGTAATTAGGTAAGGAAATGGCTCAGTTCTGTCAGACAAAAACCAACCTACTGTACCTACTGTAATGCATATGTCGCATTCACCCATTCTCCGCATTGAATTGTTATATTATTATTATTATTATTATTATTATTATTATTATTATTATTATTATTACTGTCGTCGCCGGACCATTTTATTCAGGAGTTAAGTCGTCATTATTGCCTTCAGTAACAGCGGCAGGGCATTTTCGAAATGCGATAAGATCAAATGAAAGTATCAAGAAAAAGCCGGAAAAACAGCATCCGATTCAGTGAGTTCAACACCAGAGGCTACTATTTACCTTAAGGAGTGGTGAGTGCCTTGAAACCCAATTATTCTGTGAACCCCTACAATAGGGCTTCCTTGAAGCTGAAGAAAAAATAATAATATATAATAATCGTAAAATAGTAACAAGATAAAATACAAAGAATGTCATGAGATAGCATTTTCTTATTATTTACGTGTTGTTAATATTTCTCTCTCTCTCTCTCTCTCTCTCTCTCTCTCTCTCTCTCTCTCTCTCTCTCTCTCTCTCTCTTTGTACACAGATAGATAGATAAATAGATGATACAAGCAATATGATCAGCCTCCATGATCTCGAAAGGGTCACAAATCGCCTCCATGTCCCCGTGTCCTCCTCTATCAGGCTGCCTTCTCTCTAAGTCACATCCTCCTCTCTCTCGTGTCTTATTTAGGCAGACTTATGTAAAAAATTAACCGCTCCACTTCAGGTTGTTTCCCTTTTGTCTGGATAAAATCGTCTGACAGTTGCAAGATGTATTTCACTCACTTTGATTTGATGATTTCTGTAGCTCACTGGCAGAAAAAGACAATACGACAACGGTACAGCCCTTCCACAGCACTTCTTTGTGACTAGCACTATTACTTAGTGTTAATCTACCCTTCAGTTCGGCGTTCATGATGGACAGATGGTAATTTTATGCCTAGTTAAGTTGAACAGGGTATAAATTCATGGGAAGCTAGCCAGTACACTACCAGAAGTCTCTCCTCAGCTGAGTATAATCATTGGGTATTAGCAACAGTGGGATATAAGACCTTCTGCTGATGAAAAGGTTGCTATGCTTTCGTTTGTTCTTTATGCAGTCTCGATGTTGATGTCAGAAAATATGAAAGCGACATACAGTGTTAACGTATACAATGCTGTTCAATGGCTCAAGAAATAATACGGATCCTCTGAGAAAAAAGCAGATGGACAGATGATGTCTTATTTTAGATTTTCTTGCTGCTTCCAGATTACTCTTTTCAGTCTGGGAATATCCTCTCATACTGGCTATATTTTATCTCTCCAGTTCGAAAAATATCGTAAGTTGGTTAAATCGTCTGAAGAGAACAAGAATAAATAATACAAAAGACGTCCTCGGGTTAAAGTACAAAAAAAATAAATAAATAAATAAAATAAAACGCAAAAGTGTACGATGTAATATATCGTTGAGGGCATTGTCAGAGTCTCCTAAGCCTATCACGATACGGTCCAATGAGTAACTTTTTGTAATATATTCCTGCGTCTAGCTAACCCCTTCAGTACGATGGGTGTGTGTCTCCTAACCTGAACAACATTACACTGCCTGGAGGTTGTAAGGGTGAAGTTAAAGAAAACGTCATGGTACTGGAGGGGTAAATGACAATCGCCTCTAACCCATTCACTAATAGATATCTGTTCCATTACAAAGCCTGCAGGTGGTGGCACAGGTATAACCGCTACCTTCCCAATTATACAAACTTCTCTTTGTTCGCTGTCTATCCACCGGAAAACGCATGGTGAACTGCAGAAGAGCAGCCTCACAGTACAGTGCACCGGGTGCATATCCAGACAAGCTGGGACAACAGCGATAACAAGCTCAAGAACATCTGGCATCAAAAAAGATAAAATGTAAAGAACGTAGTGTTACTGATATACTGTACGTAATGTGTAATAGTATTTTGTAATGTATGATAACTACTGATATTTACAAGATTATGAAGAAGAAGGAGCACTTGAAGACTTCAACACCCGGGTCCTACAAACGGCTTAACGTCCAATCTTGAACGATACCGTGTGCCCTTGATCTTTGACTGCTTGACCTCAAAATCGAATTACTTCGTCTTTACCTGACACTCAACCCATCCACCAGGTTTGGTTCAAATCTAATTTTTAAGCAGTTTAAGTTGGCCTCAGCATGGGACCTTGACCTTTGACCTATTGTTCTGAAAATAGAATCCCTTTATCCCTGGCCAGTCTTAAGCTTTTCCACAAAATGTGATCCAAATCGACTCAAAATTATTTGAGTCAAAGAGCAGAATCTTTGACCTTGCCCTGTGACTTTTGCCTTTGAGCGACTGTTCTCTCAGTGATCCTTTCCTGCCTCGCAGACCTTCTTCTAAGTTTCTTCAAAATCGGATCACAGCTGTTTGAGTAACCTTGACCTTTGACCGATATTCAGTGACTTTTCTCGTTGAAAAATTAATTACCTGTTCCTTTGATGGTCATCAATCGTTATTCCAAATCTGATGTTGTTCCTTCCAATAGTTTTTCCGTAATTCCTGTAACATGCATACAGACAGAAAGACAGAATGACAGACAGAAAAACAGACATACAAACCGAATCAGACATATAACCCCTTCACACCTTCGCACGCGCGTGTCATAAGTAGGGGGGAATATCTGGACCTTGGGAATATCAAGGTGTAAAACGAATCACTGAGGAAGTGATATTCGGGACCCTCCTAAGGCCACGAGGATACGTCCCAAGGTTTAACTGCATTACTGTTTTTAAATTTTACAACTATTCTGAATTGTACTATTTTGTTCAGACACTACAATGCTTGTTTACTATCAAGGAAAGGTGAGAGTAGTGTGGCATTCCAGGTATTTATGAGTATTCCTTGTGTGTGTGTGATCGGTGTGGCACTGAATGTTGGATGTGGTATTGGAATGTATTAGAGTCGGGGTGTCTGAGTGCCTGAATGAGGGATTAGCACCTTCACCTCTGACATTATTATTATTATGATTAACATTATTATTATTATTATTATTATTATTATTATTATTATTATTATTTGTCGTGGGTGGGGGCGCTCACCATCCACTCACTCGATGTAGTGCTGCTCTCGGGTGTCTGCCCTTTCCTGTCCATCCTTCTTTCCTTCCATTCTCTTCTGTCTTTCTTTCCTTCATTCTTTCCTTGTCCTTCTGCCTACGGGTGACTTTACACTCCCTCTTCTGTCTTTCTTTCCTTCATTCTTTCCTCTTCCTTCTGCCTGTGGGTGAATCTACACTGCGTGACAAGCCAAATGGTTTCCTGAACACCAGGAAACCATTTACTACGCCGGGTGGTAACCATATAACCAAATTTTGGCGCCTGGTGGTTTAGTGGGTAATTATTGCACTCCAGTCGGATTGAGCCTGTGAAGGTTTATATCCAAGGGATGGTTGGGGTTGATTGCTCATGTAATGCCACTCAGGGATGAGTGAGGTTGGTCACTCTCATCTTAAATGTCGGGACCAACTGCCTAGCCCCGGGCTCCTACGCTCCTCATGGGGCAATGTAGGATTGGATGATGGATGAATGGATGGATTATTATAATTATGATTATTATTGTTATTATTATTATTATTATTATTATTATTATTATTATTATTATTATTATCTGAAGGCAATTTTATTTGCCTCAGAACAGACTTCGAATTGGAAGAGTTGGATACGGTTATAGATTTCACAGACCCTGATCGGATGGAGACATACCCTTTTCACCTTAGCTTGGCCCAAATTTTCGTTCTTTTATAGATTATTCCACGTAGCTCAGTGGCAGAAGAAAAAAAAAAAAAAGCAATACTGAGGCTCTACATCCTTTCCATAGCACTTCAGCTTGACTAGCACCATATTTTAGGATTAATCTGTTGTCATAACTCAGCATTCAAGATGGAGAGTTGACAGATTTAGTCCAAGTTAGATTAAATAGAATGTAGCAAGAATACACTATAATAAGACGTGTGATATATCAGGTGCGAAAAGAGCTGCATCCGAAGTTCCATAGTGCGTTTGTCGCAACCTGGCGAAGAACCCCAACACCTTGCAGTTCAGGTGATGACAAAATGCATTAAGACTGAAGGTTCGATCTGACTAGTAAACAAGGAGACTCATCCCTGCCTCATAACTTTGGCTCACAGAATTTCATGCAACCTCGACTTTGTATTGACTTTGCAGGAGTGGTTAAATTCTGCCAGATAAAAGCAAACTGAGTATGTTCTCTGTTTCTGATTGGAAACGGTACCGGTCGTGTTATAGCTCTGAGTGCAAAGTGTCCGAGTGCAGTGATCTGAATGGCTGAGGTCAGAGTTTTAACCTCCTTAATCCTGTGACGTAATTTTTGCTTTCACCAGGCCATCAACAGAAGATTTTATTCAACCTGCAGTAGATATATGGTAGTGAAACGGTTAACGAAGGCTATATCTAACCCCTCCAGTTCGAAGAGACTATTCAAAAAAATTTAAAATCGTCTGGAGATCGCAAGAAATAAAATAAAAAAAAACACCACTGCACACAAGGAGTTAACCCCCATCCAGCCGTGTCCATCATTTTATATATTCTTCTTTCAGGCGATTTTCCTCAGCTTAAGAGAGGTTTTACGAACCGGAGGGGTTGGGCGTGGCTTTCATTAACCCCTTCACAACCAGACGTCTCTCCTGAAAAACAAAAATCGTCCGTAGATGAAAGGAATTAATATAAGGCGTCATGAAGTGGATTGGTGTTCATAATCTTCTGCATGAGCGTAAGTGTGGGTGACAGTGATAGTGTTTGAGAGTACGAGGAAGAGATTGAAATGTGTGTGTGTGTGTGTGTGTGTAATTCACCGGGTCGGTCAGGATCACTTGATGGTCGTGATCGTCAGCTTTTACCCTCCAAGAAGGGAGCTGAGAGCTCATATAGTCCGATCTAAGGGCAAGGCTGTGACCTTCACACACGCACACACCCGTCCCCTTGCTCAAAGGGGACAGTAACCACCCACTTCGTCAGTGAAACTTTTCGCAACCTGAGCGAGGCGCGAACTCCTGTCCACCAGTTGGCAAGCAAGAACGTTACCACTGCACCAGCGAGCGGTGTGTGTGTGTGTGTGTGTGTGTGTGTGTGTGTGTGTGTGTGTGTGTGTGTGTGTGTGTGTGTAATCCCACCGGTTGGAAAAGTCTCTTCCAAGCTGAATGAAATCGTCTGAAGGAAATAAAAATAAAGCGTACATCATCGCAATGAAGGGACTGCACTCCCGGCAAGCCCCAGTGGCCTCGGGAAGGATGTCGCTGAAGACCAAGCACAAATAGGTAGAATATGGCAGGCAAACAAAATGACAAAGACGGGGTGATGGAACTCGTAACAATACAGCAGCGACAATAGTAGTAGAAGCAGTAGTAGCAGTAGCAGCAGCAGTAGTGGTAGTACTAGTAGTAGTAGTAGTAGTAGTGGTAATAATAGGACGAGTAGAAGTAGTAGTAGTAGTAGTAGTTCAGTTCAATTCAATTCAATTCCTTTATTTCGTAGTACAGTACACTACATAGCTTATATTAGTACATAATACACATATAATACATTGTGATATGATGTTCGGTACACACAGTCATTTATCGCACACGCTGCAGCGGTTGTAACAATACTTTAGGTTTGGCCTGAGCCTCCGTAGCTGATTAGCAGGCACAGGCACCAGCAGTGACAGTAGCTGTTTGAACACAGCCAGTTAAAAAGGAAGCTCTAAAACAAATTTTGTTTATAAAAATAGATATAAAAAATTAAAAAGCTCTTTTTTTTTTTAATAAAAGACTAACTGGAGACTACAAAATCTAAAAATAATCTTTTTGAATAAAATAAGACATTAAAAGACGAAAAGACTGAAAGGATAATATAAAATGAAACATTTGCATAAAATATCTAGGTACATTAAAGAAATATATATAAACACACATGCATATACGTACATACACATATATACAGTACATACATACACACATACATATATGCATACATATACATACACATACACATATGCATACATATACATACACATACACATATGCACATACAAATATACATACACACACACACACACACACACATAAATACACATGCACCCATGCATACTGTACGCACCCATGCATACTGTACATGCGCACACACATATACATATATGCACACACATACACATATGCATACATATATACATATATACACATATATATATATATATACACACACATACACACATACATATATATATATATATATATATATATATATATATATACACACACACATACACATACATACCGTATATATACATACTGTACACACAAATTACAAATACATAAACATGTACACATATACATATAAAAGTAGAGGAAATATTAAAAAATATAATAATAATAATATTAAAGAAAAAATAACAACTCACTATAACTACAGTATGTATGAAAGATTACAGGAGTTCTCCTTTCTTCCTGACGCTGTACCCAAGTAATCCTTGCTTGTAAAATGTCCAGGGTGAGGCCAAACACATCCACTCCATAAGTTTGTTTAAAATGATTACTAATAAAAGAATAAAAGTATCCCATACTTAAAAATTTAGAATTTGATTTTATAATCGTACTTTTGGATGTCATTAGTCTTGTGGCATACCTTGCATAAGTAAGGGCCAGGTGATGCCTCAGCAGCAACACATTGTGTGTGTCTGTCAGCTCATGATTGCTGGCGTTGGCAGGTGCACCTGTACTAGTCCTAGTAGTAGTAGTAGTAACAGTAGTAGTAGTAGTAGTAGTAGTAGTAGTAGCAGTATTAGTAATAGTAGTAGTAGTAGTAGTAGTAATAGTAGTAGCAGTAGTAGTAGTAGTACGAGTAGTAGTAGTACGAGTAGTAGTACGAGTAGTAGTAGCAGCAGCAGCACTAGTAGTAGTAGTAGTAGTAATAATAATAGTAGTACTAGTCATAGTAGTAGTTGCAACAGCAACGTTTGTTGTTGTTGTTGTTGTCTCAGGTTCATCAGAAACGGAACCCGGTGCACTGCAGACTAAGCTGCCCTTCTACAGTCCACCATCCACCTTTCTGGGGATAGGTTGGAAGTTGAGAGATGTTTGTATAGCCAGTCAGTGGAGCTGGCTGGCTATATCAGAGCCACCACGTGAAGGCGTCCCTCTTCAGCACTGGTGATACAGCAGAGTAATAATACAAGGATAATCGAGTTAACACCGGAATAGATTATCTTGTCTTTCTTGATTAATCTGCCCTTTGGTTCTATCCTGCTAGGCGTGTGCAGGCCGGACGCTACAGTGCTGACGGACAGACAGAGAGACACACACACAAACAGATACGAATATCCATACGCAGAGTACATTCATACATCCTCCTCCCTTCCTGCCAAACTCTCCTCTCCTCTTTCGATTGTATTCTCTTTTGCGTGGGGGACATCGTAGTACTTCTTTTGGGGTGATTTATCCTGCTTATTACAACTTAACCCGTCTGACGACGACAGAAATCATATGTACCTTTTTTGCTGTTGCTTAATCATCTTAAGAGTGGCCTCTCGGTGTTTAATGCAGTCTATAGTAACAATGATGATGGTAGGGATCTTTACTATTTATACTTGTTACTGTCAGACGAGTTTATTCAGGTTAAATACGGCTTTTCGTTGTGTAAGGATTAAAAGCAAAAACTCCCGTAATTGATGGCGACAGAAACCTTCCCCATTACTGTATAATCTTGCAACTGTCAGACGATTTTATTCAGCTTATTAGTGGCCTTTTGTCTTTTAAATGTCAGCTACACTTTTATGACGCATTATTAATTCTGCTCTTGCTATCCCCAGAAGCTTATATTAACCCCGCTACCGATTCTTTGGACTGGCTGGAGGGGTTCAATGCACCCTTTATTAACCCTTCTACGTCGCTAATAGCCTGAATAAAATCGTCTAGTGATGCCAAGAATTTAAAAAAAAAAAATACGCCCTCGCAGTGAGGGAGTTAAAAATGGTCTCCAGCAACCCCTCCGAGGACAGTAGTAATCTTCACTATTATACATCATGATACCACCAGACGATTTTACTTACTTTAAAAGTGGCTTCTCATCCCTTAAAATAAAATAAATAAATTAATAACCTAGTAAATAAATACAATGAGATCTTCAGGAACCCTCTAAAGACAATTTTTTTATTTTTTTATTTACTACCATCAGAGAAATGTATGCAGCCTCCAATTATCTTCTAGTCGTCTGAACAGTTTCCACCATAAAGCGTTTGTTTTTATCTGCCAAAAGATCCGTAATCCGTTCTCAGCTTAGTAGTCAGAGTGTAAGGTAAATTTGACAAGTAACCAAGGAGACTCTCATAACTATGGCTTATCATATTTTACGCAGTACGACTTAATATTAGAGTTGTGAGGACGGCCAAGTTCTGTCAGATGAAAGCAAACCGGCCATAACCCTCCGCCGACGATAGATATCTTCGCTATTTTATTGATTGCCTTTTTTATGTTATCTATTTTGCCTTATCTACTTCGTTCATTATCTAACTACCCTAGCTCGAAAAGTCTTCCCAAAGCTAAATAATATCTACCAGAGATAGCAAGCCTAAAATAGTAAAGATATCATCGGGCATAAGGAGTTAAACATTCAGCAAGTAGTAGTGGCCGTAGCAGTAGCCTCAGATTAATCTGAAATGTGAACCCTGTGGACTGCAGGCCGAAGTTGTCTTTTCCTACAGTCCACCATTCTCCTTTCAGGGGATAGGGAGGGAGATGAGGGACATCTATTATGACTGGGCAGTGGATCGCCCCGTCTATATTGGTGCCACCACGTGAAGGCGTCCCTCTCCAGCACCAACACTTAGCAAATCCCAAAAGAGTGTGGCGATTCCAAGACATCTATAAACAATCAAACATTAATAATAAACCATTTCATTCAGAGTACTGTATTACACTACTGGGATTTAGTTCATTTCCTATCCTTGTGTATGTATATTTCGTGTACCTCAATAACATTTGTATTATTCTCTTATTCCCTATTTGTTAGCTCCTTATATTTCTGTTGATACTTATTTATCATCATCTATTACGCTGTGAATTAAGTGCCAAAGATGAGTAAAAAGCGTTTCAAAGATCTGGTAGAGCCGGCCTCGGTTCTAATGAAGGACGTGACTATACTGGACCACCAAGAGGACTGGCCGTTTGAACGAGTAAAACTTGTAGACTTTCGCGGCAGGAAGGCGTGGATGAAGAAGGGCGATATGGCGTCCTGTGATCCCCATGCCATTGTCAGTTATAGGGATGAGGCCAGGGTAATGTATGAATTGGACGGCAAGGGAGGGGCCCCTGAATTGTACGCAGTTGCCTTGAATGAGCCTATAATTATAATGGAATGCTGCCAGGGTGTGACGCTAAGACAGTACATGTGGGATCATGATGAGGACGTGATTGCAAGTATGGCGGTCATGAAAAGCGTCGCAGATAAACTTGTGCAGATCCATGATGCCGGATATACCCACAATCAGCTACATGAATACAGCATCTTCGTCGAAAGGGATGAGGAAGGGGACGTAGAGGCTAGAATCATCAGTTACGGGATGGCCAAAAAGATAAACCCGGATAACTCGAAAATAGTGGAGACTGCGAGGGACGTATGTTGCTTCATCAAGTTGCTTTGGATAGTTGGCATAATTACCTTTGAAGAATCCTCACAAATGGCAAAGACAGCCTTGAGGATCGGGACAGAGGAAGGTGAGGAGGACACCAATGACGAGATTTCAATGAGAATGATAAAGAAATGGTTGGAAGACCTAAAGTTTTCGCCATCCGACCAAAAATTCAAGGGCCTCACACTCACCAAAGTCGCCCATATTCACATTACCCCACCAGTCCTGCCTCTGTCTTTGGAGAAACCCAAAATTGAGGGAAAAGATAGGGAAGATGACGGAGGGAGAGGCAGGAGGCAATATGGGCCACGGAAAAGAGGGAGAAAAGGAGTGGAAGGAAAAGTGGGGGATGGAAAAACAAAGGGTAGAAAACGGAAAATCGTGTCTGAGGAAAATGGAGAGGAGGGGGAGAGGAAAAGGAAAAAGGGACGGACAGTGCGTGGGGGAAAGAGGGATAGAGGAAAGGAAAAGAAGGAAGAGGAAGAGGGAGGTAGGGAAAGTAAAAGGAAGAAAAATGAAGCAACCCGGGGAAAGAAGAGGGGCAGAGGAGCAGGGAAAAGTGAAAAGGAAGAAGGAGAGACAGACGGCAAGAGGAAGAAAGATGAAAACGAGAGAAGAGGGAGCTCTTGATCAAAGCAGAAAGAGAGGAGGGAAAGCCGTTAGTCATAACCGTCATCATTATTGTCATCATTACCATAACCAGTGCCATCCTTATCAGACCATAATGAACATCATTTTACAGAGCACTGCCTTGCCTTGGTGAAGAAGCTTGTTCAGTCCAGTAATCAGTAGAGCCATACAAGTTAGGTGCAACCATACTAGGCAGGTGCAACCATACAAGGCAGGTTCAGTTAAATATCAGACGAAAAGCGTCCCCCACGACACAGCCACCTGAACCGGCCCTGAGTGACATCGATTCAACCCTCCATCTCAACTACGAAGACAAGTTCTACTAAACCATAGCCACAAGTTCTCACCAGCGATAGGGCAGCTGACCATGGCGGGAGTCAGACCTTTTTCACAGCAAGGGCCTCAAGAATCTCTTGATATTAGCAGTCTTGATAGTCTCTATTCTCCTTTCACACTTTCCTGTAAAATGTCCACGCCAGTTTTTCTATACTGCGTGGTGTTCTTTCTGACTTTTTCCTGCCGGCTTCGGCTGGAGGGTTTGGAGGGCGGGGGAAAGCCTTCTTCTTTGCTATCCTTATCTCATTCTAGTAGTTCAGTTACTCTTCTAGGAGCTGCCTAGCATGGGCCAACCGGCCTACCGCAGTTATCCTCTCTTCTTATGTTCTTATGTCTTAGCTGCCTTTGAACGCTACTTATTGCATCGTTCATTGGCTTGACTGCTGATAGTGAAGTTAGTATGGCTATTCTTCTTGAACTAAGATATGCACTGGGATATCAATGGTCTTAGTGTGATTAAAGTTCAGGGTAGGCATTAGAAAATTTATGTGTTGGTCACATGTTACTACAAATGCAAGAACGGGTGTGGGTCAGCCGACAGTGATACCGTGTGCGTCCACTACATGTACCTGGTTCTTGGTTATTTATTACCTTGCTGCAGTAGCAGTAGTACGTAACTCTGTGTGACGAAAAACTATTTACAAAGTGTTTAAACAGTGTAGCAGTGCATTAAACAAATAAATAAAACATAGGTTAAACCACTTTGCATTATTAACTGAGCTAAAAAAAAAAAAAAAGTTAAGTTTCAAAGTTAATGATAATTTGTGATAACTTAAGCACAAACAGTTACTGTATAATGCACTTGGTCATAATCATGGTTTACATGCATAGACTTATTTATTTCTGCTTTTGAATTAATTTGGTATTGCCTGTTTACCTTCAGTTTGGGTTACGAAAATAAGCCATTACAGAGGGACATAAACTTTTGTCATGATCTTGATGCACATTTATTGCTCAGATTTTAGTTTCGTATATGTTGGATGAAAGCTGAGAACATTTATAGACGAGAAAATGAGGAGAGAGTGGAGCCTGGAGTGTTGGGAGGAATGCTTAAGAACACAGAAGCGAAGATCCTAAAGGTCTGTGTCCTGCATATTTGTTAACTGAAGATTATCATATACAAATATTTTCAAACATATTTATGATCTACGTCTGTTCCCTCTATTGGAGGTCCATTAAGCCTTAACAAAATCTCGAGATAACAGCATCGGGCATGCCATAGGATGTGGGTGAGTGCACGGTGTAATTTCCCAATGATCCAAGATCGTACTTCCCCCTGGGGAGGTGGGGGGAGGGAAGAATACTTCCCAAGTATCCCTGCTCGTCGTATGAGGTGATTAAAAAGGGCCTTTTCTTCTCCACTCATCTTGTCTTCTGTCCTACCTGTCTTCCTAATATTTCCGTCTTTCATCCTGCGTTTATTCTCCCTCGAACAGTGCCATACAGCCACATTTTTTTTTTTTTTTAACGTGTCCGACTCTGGGCAAAGACTTCAGGGCCTATTTCTCGGGGGCAGTGACCTATCCCAAGGCTCAGTAGTCCTCCTACACCTCCATATGTCACCATTTCGGCGCTAACACCCACCATCCATATTGAATACATGCTAGGGCTCCAGGACTGATGTATTGGTATTAGCAGGAGTATTTTTACGACATGTCGGCGGGTCATCTGGTAGATCAGGAAAGTCTGCTTTTTTAAAGAACCTCAGATCCTTAAACTGTTCCCTGCCTCAGCCGGGATTCGATCCTGGGTCCGTTAGGACTGCAGGCCGCCTCTCTACCGATTCAGCCACCGCCTCCCCCAAATTATGGCTTGTGCTGATTCTTCATTATTCCTTCCTTCCAAAATCGTATAGATGACTAACAGCCTCAAGCGATTCCTGCATTTGCCCGATGACTGATCTTGCAGACGTCCGTTATACTTAAAAAAATAAAAAATAAATAAATAAACAAAGCAAAATGACTAACATGGTGTAGAACGGAAGTGTTAGGTGGGAGAGAGACACAGGTTAGAGCTTGAGTTTTTTATTTTATCTAACGTTTCGGGCTACACAGAACCCATCTTCAGAGTCTGGACAAGAAGTGATACATCTGAGAATTCTGACATATTTGTAACCCAGGAAATTCCCTTCTTCCCTCCACACCCCCCCCCCCCCCCCGCCGACCATTCTCGTGTCACAGCCTGATTGGCTAAAATTCCGTCGTCCTACGCAACCCCTGACTGCGACATTAGTGCTGTCCTTGCTGTATACCTACATAGACTGAGGAGAATCCCTTCCTATGGTTGGTTACATATTTTACCCAGACGTAACCTGCTTCCAAAATTTCTCATTTGTCTATTCAGATCGTCACAATGACTGCAGCTTCTTCCCACGTGGGCAAATGATTGTGCTGATCAATGTGTAATACTTAGGAATTAGATATTCTATGACACCATACATCTGCATTTTGTTCTGCTATCCTTGTATCCATTCCTCGTCTTGTTTCCCCTGTGTACGCTTTAGAGCATCCACTGCGCAGTGTGCTGTATACTACACTGTTCTCATTTTTACTTCCTTTCTCTTTTGTTTTGAATATTTCTCCCATGTTACGTCGAGAGGACGCTGCGATCCTAAGGCCTGCTTTCTTAAGTACTTGCTGATAGCCGAAGCTTGGCTAAATAGGGGACAGACACATCTTGTATTGTCATCGTTTGATTGAACATTGGTGTTATCGCCTTTCTTCTTAACTATCAGTTGCTCCCCTTTTTAGCTTCAAGAACAGATAGCATAGCTTCTTACCAGATAGCATAGCTTCTTAAAGGCTTCTTTTATGTGTCTAATTTCATTAACTCAGTAATGCAACTTCTGTATGCCCTTAGGAAAAATCCTATAACAACTCCAGACTTGGTCCTCTCACTGTGTGCAGAGAGATAGTGGATAAATCAATCTTTATTGGCTGGTTTACGGTACACAGAGTATTTATTTAGCTCCATTGTCTGCTATCCATATCATAGTTTCCCTTCTTCTACTGTGAACTTTGTCAGTATTCACATTGTTTAACATTCTCAGTTAATTTAAATATTGGTGTCCTTAGGCATAATTACCTGTGATTCTCCTATAGTAGTCAGCCTCTGTTTCCATATACTCTCATATAGGCAAGCCATGACGGCAGAAGGAGTCGAGACCATGGCTAGAACACACACTGATATACATTGTAGTAGTCTTAATTTGGTATGGTAATTCCTCATCTTTCGTATCGTCCACTGCTCTTCCTACTGCCTGCATGGCCCCCTCTAGCGGTACGTTGGTGAAGAGTGACTTTAAGTGCGTCCACACGTGCACTCGAACGAGCCTTGGTAACATGAAAGCAACATAGAAACGAACACGTTGCAAACATGTTGGGAAGAGCAGTGTCCAGATCATGTTGGCAACATCATGATGAAGTCTCAGCTGCGTGGTATGGACACACTTATCCCATCGCCTCTGCTGCCAGTGTTCGAAGCTGCACTGAAACATGTTTGCATACATCTTTTTTTTTTTGTGTGTGTGTCCGACTCTGGGCAAAGGCTTCAGGGCCTATATCTTGGGGTCAGTAGCCTATCCCAAGTCCCAGTAGTCCTCCTACACCTCCACATGGACATAGGCTTCACAGCCTGCTCTCAAGGCCCAGTAGTCCTCCTACATACCATACACCTCTACATGTCACCACTTCGGCGCTAACACCCACCGTCCATATTGAATACATGCTAGGGCTGTCTCATACAGGACTGGTGTATTGGTATTAGCGGGGGTATTTTTACGACATGTCGGCGGGTCATCTGGTAGATCAGGAAAGTCTGCTTTTTATGAAATTCAAATCCTTAAACCGTCCCCTGCCCCAGCCAGGATTCGAACCTGGGTCCATCAAGACTGCAAGCCGCCTTTCTACCGATTCAGCCACCGCCTCCCCTAAATGTCCAAATGCTGCTGCATGCATGTACCCAAACATGTTGCCAGCTGTGTTGTCAACATATGTTCAAGGGCACGTGTGGACGCGCCCTTACGTCGAAGCCTACCATTTTCTTATTGCAGAAGTACACATCTTTGAGCTTTTCGATTAACTCTGCCTAATTTTTAAGGTGCACACCGCTTAAGGTACCCAGGGAATAGGACAGGGGCTTAGTTAGCCTCTTAGTTAGCTTGTGGGGGCGCGTTCCCAATGCCAGTTGTTATTGCCCTCACTGGAATGCCTTTCTTGTGTGCTTTCGGTAGACTCTCATTCTCGGGAGACGAGATTTTTCTTCGAGTAGGTTTAGCAACTTCATTTTTTCCTGATCGTTTAAGTATTTTCCTTGCTCCGATATTAAATTTATCAGATTCTCTGTCTGGCTATCCATTATATTTCTTTTCATATGTAGAAGGATCACTCAGCATAGTAATCTTTTTTTTTTTTTTTTTTTTTACTGTATTCACTTCTATGCATAAGCTTGAATTTGGCTCTGTTATCTTGTTGTTGTTTTTTCTTGGAGGGAACAATCGTACGGGCTTCTGGCTCTTGGTTCCCTCTTCCTTGCATTAAAAAAAAGTGTTGTAGTTATCACTATACTTTCATTTTTGCCCAGTTAACCCAAAGCAATTCTATGACATACCGGTAGTGCATTAAGCTGTTCGTTAGCTGACGTGGGGAGACAGTATAGTGCAAAAGGGATTTACCCAGGGTGTGTGTGTGTGTGTGTGTGTGTGTGTGTGTGTGTGTGTGTGTGTGTGTGTGTGTGTGTGTGTGTGTGTGTGCGTGCGTGCGTGCATGTGTGTGTCTTGTGAGTTAAGCTTTAGCCTTATATTTCCACTTTTAATTCCATAAATATCCTATTTTCTTTTCAGTCCTGGCATGTGCGCTTCTCTCTGTTTTCCCGTACAACTTAAATTGGAGAGTCTGGAGGGTGGGGGAGGGAGAGTCTACAGCTGCAGTGTTCTTAGCATTTGCCTTTGTGAGTATGGAATTACCGATTATGCCTCCGCCCACCGAGGTATTAAGTGACTGGTCTATCTGTCCATGGGTGCGTGGGTGCATGTGTCCCTAACACTAGTGTGGACGCGATATCTCCTGAACCCATCAACGAATTTCCACCAAACTTTTGCCAGAGAAGCAGTATGAGGAGATGATGAACTGATTAGGTCAGCTGGGTCAAGGGTCAATGGTCAAGGTCATATGGGGTCGACTTAGTTTATCTTTGTGGGTGCGATATCTCCGGAACCCCTCGATGAAGTTCGACCAAACTTTTGTCAGTGATACAGAATGAAAGGACGATGAAATGATTAGGTCAGCAAGGTCATGGAGGTTGTATGGCGAGTCCTTGCGTAAGGCATATCGAGCGACTCTTTGCGTCAACGTCTTGGGGCCCGAGTTCTTGGCGTTTCATTGGTAGATTAGACTGACAGCAGTGTGATAGCGCCAGAGCAGACAATTTACTCTACGGGCACGACAAATTAATGACAGTGTTAAAGAGATGGTTTAATGTTGCTTTACGGTATACAGGTACGTACCATTTGTAGGATTTACAGTATGTATTCCTGTGTAATCTCGAAATATCCTACAAATTATTCTGCAAAAAAAAAAAAAAATCCGTCATTTTACATACAATAGTCCAAACATTTCAGTCTGATTTTGAATTAATATTTTCCTTTTTATTCATTTACTTTTTATTATTTTTTTGTTCGGAGTTGGTAGAAAGATTCTTTCATTCCTTTTCTTCATCTGTGATAAGCTGTGATTCTGACTTCTCTTTAACCTCGCAAGGATCGGTTGGTCTGTATGATCTCTCTCTCTCTCTCTCTCTCTCTCTCTCTCTCTCTCTCTCTCTCTCTCTCTCTCTCTCTCTCTCTCTCTCTCACCCCTTGTCTTTTTCTTCCTAAGTTAGTTACAAGTTAAATGGAGCACAGCCAAAGAAACTCCCCATGCTCCCCCACCACCCTCTCTCGCTCCCTCCTCTCTCCCCCTCTCCTCTCCTCAGACCTCACCTGCCCTCACTCCCCCCCCCCTGTTCTCCATCCCTTCCACCCCTCTTTCCCCTTTCACTCCCCCGCCATCCCTTCCCTTTCTTCTTTCTCTCTCTCCCCTCCCACTTACTCCCCCTCTCCTTTCATGCTCCATTTTTCCTTCCCTCTATTCCTTTTTCCTCCCCGTCCCATCCTTCCCTACTCTTTACTTCCCCTCACTGTCACCCTTCTCCCCTCCTCTCTCTCTCTCTCTCTCTCTCTCTCTCTCTCTCTCTCTCTCTCTCTCTCTCTCTCTCTCTCTCCATTTCCCCCTCTCTCCATCTCACTCCTCCCCTCCCAACCATATATCCTCCCCTCCCAGTTATATATCCTCCCTCTTCTGCTCTTTCCCCTCTGTCCCACTCTCCTCTTCCCTCACATCCCCTTCTTTCCACTCCTCTCTCCCTTTCTTATTCCTTCACCTCCTCCCTCTTGCCTTTCCCTCTAGCTCTTTTCCCCCCTCCCTCCTTATCTCCATTCCTCTACACCCCTCCCCCTCCCTCCTCTCTAGTACCTCTCTCTCCCCCACTCCAGTTCCTTCCCTTCCGTCCCACTCGCCTCTCCTTCATCCCTCATACTCACGCCTCCCGTCTACCACTCTCTTCCCCTCCACTCACCTTCCCTTCCTACTCTGTCTCTCCCCTGCCACCCACCATGTTACCTGTCCTTTCCTCCCCCGTCTTCTCCTCATACTCCACCCTACGCCAGCCCTCCCCTATTCTTCCTCCCTTTCCCCTTCTTCCTCTACGTCTCCCTCTCCCTCTCACCTTATCTTTCCTCCCTTTCCCCTTTCTTTTCCCTTTCCCCCTTCCCTTCCCCTCCCCTCCCCCCTCAACTGCCCTCCCTTCCCTTCCTCCTCTTTGAGCACCCTTCTCCTCATCCTCCGCATCCTCCCTTTCCTGTTGCTGTTTCCCTCCCTTCCTCTCCTCTCTTCCTTTCCTCCTCCACAGTGTCTCCTCTCCCTTTCACCTCTTCCCCCCTCTCTTCTTCTCCTCCACATCCCTCCCCTCCCACTTCTCTCCCTCCCAGCTTTTTCCCCTCACAGACTTTTTTCGTGTGTTCTATTCTTATCAGGTGCCATCAGGTGTGTGAGGGGGCGGGTTACTGACGGATCAGCTCAGGTCCCCGGATTCATTAAGAGACTTACGGCTACTTCCCTCCCGTAACTCGGATATCCTCTTGCAAGAAGTAGACATGAGAGGCACTGAGCAGGAGCCTACACGCGGGGCGCTGTGACCCTGGGTGGAGCAGTTGCTGCGTACACCCAAGAGTCAAACCTCATATTTTCCTCTCCGTGGGAAGGACCGTGTTCCGATCCTGGGTAGGCGGTGTCTATGACAATGGGGTTCTGGCTTCCTTGTTCGTTATGTGTACTGTACTGTACCTGTAAGACTGCCCCATAGCAGCAGTTACTTGCTTGTGGTCAACAGGACTGCTTGATGATAGACTGGGGTTAAACAACAAAAACTGAACATTAGCAGTTTCTACATTATCTTTCCGCTCCTTTCTGAAGTAAATAAATACATAAGGAAAGAAAGAATAAAAAAATAATAAAAGCTCATGCTAATTTTTCCTCTAAACAAATATTTGTTTGCGAAAAGGACACCAGGCAGAGAAGCTTCCTCCCTTCCCATGTCTTTCCTACAAAAACAGTTACGAGAGGTAGTTCAACGCATATTTGTTCGTGAAGCCAGGTGCAGAATGGCCTCCCCCTCTGTCTCTCTCTCTCTCTCTCTCTCTCTCTCCCCCCGCTATTCCCTCCCCTTCCATCCCTCTCCCCTCTCTTCTTGCATTTTCCTTCCCGTCCACTCCTCTTCCCTCTCTACCCACCCATTTCCCTCCTCTTCCCCCCTCTCATCTCCTATCCTTTCCACTCCCTCCCCTCTCTCCCCCTATTGCCTCTCTCTCCCCTTCCACTTTTCTTCCCTTCCACCTCTCTACCATCTCTCCCCATCCACTGTCCTTCACTTCCATTATTAATCCAGTTCTCCCCCTCTTTCCCCTTTCCCCTCCCATCCAGTTCTCTTCCATCTCTCCCCTTCTTTCCCCTCCCTTACATTCCTGTCGCCTCCTTCCCGATATTTCCCTTTCCACCCACTATTTCCCATCCCTTTCACCCCGTCCCCTCCCTCCCACTGTATCCCCTCCCATCCACTCCTTTTCCCTTCCTTCCCCTTCACTCCCCTCCCATCCACTTTTCTTCCTTTCCTTCCCCTATTTCTCCTCATCCACATCTCTCCCCTTCCTCCCCTATGCCCCTTCCTTTCCACGCCTCGCTCTCCCCTTCATCTTCTCCCCACACCTAGTTCTTTTTTCTACCTTGCCTCTTATTATTAGCAGCAGACGCCTTCAGGTGAGCTAGGGGGCTGGTTACTGACGGATTACCTCAGAATGGGCCTGGAATCCTTGCATCATTGTGGGAGCGTACAGTCGCGGTCAAAAATTCCCATACACTGCCTCGAACCTGTGTCAAAACCTAATGAGATGTCGCTAAACCAACAGATATTTTTTATTCTTAGTGATTTGCTGGGATTGGAATTTCGCATCGCTAGTTCGGAACCCTAGATATGTAAAGCAATTATTGGCGCTGCTATACATTTTTCTTAGCATGGTATACGAGAGTGAAACTAATATTTCTGGTGGCTTCCTGGGTTTGGAATTTCGCGCCACTAGTTCAAGACCCTAGATGTGCAAGGGATTTAGTGACCAGTACTGTACATAATAATTATTTTTACTATACTCTGTTTACTTTAACTTGGCCTAAAACTGCCATCTCTCCATCTTCAATGCTGAGTTGTAATAATAGATTAACGCGATCATGATGCTAGTCACGCAGAATTGCCGTGAAAGGGATGTAAAGCCGTAGCATTATCCTGCTCTGCCCCTAAGCTACGAGAAATAAGCCGCAAAGGACGACAATATGAGCCAAATTAGTGTGAAAGTAGTATAGCGTGGCATGATATGTGAGAGTGAGATGTATTTACTTTATTACCTTTAGTAGTAGTTGCAGTTTATAGCAGTAGCAGTAGTAGTAGTAGTAGCAGTAGTAGTAGAAGTAGTAGTAGTAGTAGTAATAGTAGCAGCAGTAGTGTTGAAACCTTTGTTTATACTTTCACTATCCAAAAGCAGTTCGCCTTCTTGCTTTACTATCCTTATATTCATTTCACAGACTTAAATATCATAGAGTGGCAATGTCCAGCATCAGACTGTTCTCCAGCTTACGTGGCCAAGTACCCATCAGCGTCCCAGCCCATCCTGCCCACTCCTTTCCGTCCAGTCTTTCATTTTCTTTTACCTTCCCTCAGCATCCATTTTCATTTTCTTTACCTTTATTTTTAATTATTTTGGTTATTTCATTGTATCTTCACATTTATTTTTTTTACGTACTTGGGTAATCTTTCTCGGTGTCTCTTTTTTTTCCCTGAAGAGATGAGGGAGGCAGGTGAGGGAGTGAGGGAGACAGGTGAGGGAGTGAGGGAGACAGGTGAGTGAAATGAGGAAGTAGGTGAGGGAGTAAGAGAGGCAGGCGAGGAAATGAGGAAGGCAGGTGAGGGAGTGAGGAAGGCAGATGAGGGAGTGAACCAGGCAGGTGAGGGAGTGAGGGAGGGAGGTAAGGGAGTGTGAGAAGTACGTAAGGGAGTGAGGAAGTCAGGAAGTGAGGGAGACAGGTAAGGGGATGCAAGAGAGAGAGGAAGGGGAGGGAGGTAGGTGAGGGAGTGAGTGAGGCAGATGAGGAAGTGACAGAGGCAGGTAACGAAGAGAAAAGTGAGAGAATAAAAGGGTGAAAATTGTGACAGAGACATTATCAGTTTATATCAGCATTCCGTTTTGGTAGTTTGTCCACGTTTTCTGTATTTTTATAGGCATGGTAGTCATACAACACTGTGTATGAGATTAAATATTCTGCTATCTGTGCAGCCACCACAGGTAAATGGAAATTGCTTTCATAAAACAAGAATATTTTCAAAACAGAAGCTAGAGGAAATTTCTTATTTGTGTTTGCGTGTTTGATTTACATTTGAATGAAGAAAAACTACATATATCGGGCATTGTTTCCATTTTATACGTATGTGTGCAAATTTATTATGTACATAAAAGTATAAACATTTTTATGTGTATATGAACGTATATTTATGTACGTATGTGTGTGTATATGTTTATGTATGTATGTACATATGTATGTATGTATAAATGATATGTAATTACAGCACGGTATCGTAATGATGGGTATGCAGCTCTGACCTACTCTCACCTTCAGACAATCGCACCTGTGTTTCGGCAGGGCCAATGCACTTGTCCTGAATTATATAGTCCTTCCTGGTGCCATTAAGGACTGTGTGTGTGTGTGTGTGTGTGTGTGTGTGCGTGTGCGTGCGTCCGTGCGCGCGTCCGTGCTTGCTTGCGCGTGTGTGTGTGTGTGTGTGTGTGTGTGCGAGTGAGTGAGTGAGTGAGTGAGTTACCCTCAGTGACAGAGTACGCAAGATACTAAAACACTGCAGTAAGAGATGGTGTGGGAGTGCGAGGTCTGGCAGAAGGAGATGTGTTAGTGTGAAATGTGTAAAGTGGTACAATGAACTGAGGCAGTGTTTGATGTGGCAGTGTGGTGTGTAAGTTTGATGCGCTCTATTGTGAAGTGTTATGCTGTGAATCATGGTAGTGTGTGATGTGACTCTGTGGTGTGAGAGTGCGTGGTGTATCAGTATGAGACATGGCAGTGTGAGGCATGCCTAAGCGAGGCGTGGCAATCTGAGATGTTTCAGTGTGTAGTGTGACGGTGTGATGCGTGGCAGTGTGTAGTGTGCCAGTGTGAAGTGTGGCCGTGTGAGGTATGACAATGTGTAGTGTATCAGTCTGAAGTGTGGCAGTGTGTGACGTGGTAGTGTTTGGCGTGGTAGTGTGCGGTGTGACTGTAAATCGCAGCGGTGTGAAGCGTGTCAATGTAATGTGTGGCAGTGGAAGGTGTGGCAGTTTAAGGTGTGGCAGAGTCAGGTGTGACAGTGTGTGGTGTGACAGAATGATGTGTGGCAGTGTAAAATGCGGCAGTGTGAGAAGCATGTGTGATGTGATAATATGAATCTTGGTCTGTAAGATGTGGCAGTGTGAGGTGTGACAATATGTGATATGGCAGTGTATGGTGTGGCAGCTTAAGACGTTGTAGTTTGAGACGTGACAGTGTGAGGCGTGGCATTGTGATTTGTGAGATGAGACAAGGTGAATCAGTAGGCTAGTGTGGGTTGTAGCAGTGTGAAGCGTGGTAACGTGTAGTGTGACAATGTGTGTGATGAGGCAGCGTGAGGTGTTGCGATGTGTGGTGTTGTGGTGTGAGATGCTGTGGTGCAAGGTGTTGTGGTGTGAGGTGTGCCAGTGTGAAGTGTGGCCGTGTGAGGTGTGGTAGTATGAGGTCTTGTAATGTGAAGTCTTGTAGTGTGAGATATTGCGTTATGATGTGTTGTAGTGTGGGGCCTTGCAGAGTGAGGTGTTGTGGTGAGAGGTGTTGTGGTGTGAGGTGTTGTGGTATAAGGTGTTGCGGTGTGGTGTTGTGGTGTGAGGTGTTGTGGTGTTAGGTGTTGCGGTGTGAGGTGCTGTGGTGTGAGATGTTGTGATGTGAGGTGTTGTGGTGTGAGGTGTTGCGGTGTGGTGTTGCGGTGTGAGGTGTTGTGGTGTGAGGTGTTGCGGTGTGGTGTTGCGGTGTAAGGTTTTGTGGTGAGGTGTTGTGGTGTGTGGTATTGTGGTGTAAGGTGTTGTGGTATGAGGTGTTGTGGTGTGAGGTGTTGTGGTGTGAGGTGTTGTGGTGTGAGGTGTTGTGGTGTGAGGTATTGTGGTGTGAGGTGTTGTGGTGTGAGGTAACGTGGTGTGAAGTGTTGAAGTGTGAGGTGTTCAAGTGTGAGGTTTTGTGATGTGAGATGATGTGGTGTGATCTGTGGCTGTGTGAGGTGTGGTAGTGTGAAGCTGGCAACGTAAGGGAGGCGTGTAAGGTGTGGCAATGTCAAATGTGAGGTGTGGCAGTGTGAAGCGTGTGTGGTGTGGCAGTGTAAAGCGTGTGAGGTGGCGATGTGAATCGTGTGAGGTGTGGCAGTGTGAAGCGTGTGAGGTATGGCAGTGTGAAGCGTGTGAGGTGTGGCAGTGTGAAACGTGTGAGATATGGCAGTGTGAATCGTGTAAGGTGTCACCGAGAACTGTGGCAGTGTTGCTTTTCTAATGTTGTGTATGACAGTTTGTACAACTATTTTCTTTCCCATCTAGGTGCTGAGCAAAATATTCTCAGCCCTTTCCTGATTGTCTTAGTAATACAACGTCCTGATATTTATGTTTCATTCATGCCTTCTGGCGTTAGAGAATGTACCGTGACATAAAAGGTAATATACAAAGCAGTTTTATAGTACTGTAATGTACAAAGGAAGTTATCGCACTGATGGAGTTAATTCAGATTTTTGTAAGCCCTTTTCACAGGTCTGCCTTAAGCCTGAATATTGATGTCTGGAAGTATCATGAATACAGATTTAAACGTTGTCGTAATAAACAATTACAAACATAATATTTTTTGTACTTTCAGTCATCATCAACGTCATCATCGTCGTCGTCGTCATCGTGGTTCACCATCAATCTTCATCCATCACCACCACCCTATTCACCACCTTAAAGATGAAGTGAGGTAGGATCAATAGGCAGAGAAAGAGAAACCCTAACAGTGAGAGAGCAGTAAAACAACATGTTCAGTAATATCAGCCACAAAATTATTCACACATCATTCAAGGCTTCGGAATCCCGGCTCCTCAAAATAAGAAAGCTATCTGTTCATTTTATTCTTCTTAATAGGTGTACTTCTTTTTCACCTGTCGGATAGTCACTCAGCAGACTACCTGACTAAGAGAGAGAGAGAGAGAGAGAGATGCCAAACCTTTCTCATGTGCTTCTCAGAACTCCTCCATACACCCGTTTCTGTCCTTTGTCATTTCCCAAGTTTCAGCCATTTTTATACCTGGCTTTCTCACACATTCAGCAACCATATCCATCCACCTTTTTCTTTGCCTCACGCACCTTCTTTCACTTAACAACTCACCCATGTGTGTACCTTTTTTACCACTCCATCCAAATTCTCTTCCTCAGTCTAAGCTCACTCTCTTCCACTTCCTTACAGCACTTCTTTAACGTATCATTATATTTCTCAAACACTGCACAGCCTACATACATTCCTTATCACTGCAGCATCCATGGCTCTCACTCATGACTTCACATCCAATCGGTATCAAAGTCTCACCCCTCTACGTTAATATGATCAGTAATTTTCGTATTTTAATTAGTAAACCTAGAGATAAAACAAAAAAAACTGCTGAATCACTGCCAACATTACATCCTCGGCATTCTAGTTGGTAAATCGTCTAAAAAAGATCGTCCGTCTACGCAAGAATGAAAATACAGAAGCAGATTTATTTGTGTCTTTTACCTGTTTATTATAGTATTTATTTTGTCATGTGGTTAAAGAGTAAAAAGAAACAACACCCTCGCCGAGTCTCGAATAGCGGCGACCGGAAGCTGACTGTGGAATGTCGGGGTGAGGTGCAAAAATGAAACGAGGTGAGGCAGGGACGGGAGAGGCAGGTGCAGAGAGACAGGCAGCCAGGCAGGTGGTGCGGGTGGGAGAGGGAGTGGGAGGAGCAGAAGTGTTAGATGAGGAAGTGAGGAATGGGTGAGGCAGATACAGTGTAAAAGGGTCCAGTGTGACGCAGGTACAGTGAGAGGCGACCACGGTGAGGAAGGTTCAGTGATGCTGGTACAGTGAGACAGGTTCATTAAGGCAGGAACAGAGAGAGAGAGAGAGGCACAGTGGTAGAGGCAGTTAAACGGGTACAAAGAGGCAAGTACAGTGAGAGAAGCTGGTACAGTGAGTCAGATACAGTGAGGCAATTATAGTGAAACATTGGCACAGTTAGGCAGGTACAGTGAGAGAAAGTTAGGCAGGTACAGTGAGAGAAGCAGGTAGTTAAAAAGGAAAGGAAAATTATACTAGGTGTATAAGTAAGAAGACACATGGAGCAATGAAAGATGGGTGAGGCAAGCTCAAGAATAGAGCAGGTAGGTAGGCATTGATAAACAGTGGAAATGGATGGGGTAGTATAGTGAAAAAGACAGGTAGGAAGCGAAACTTACAATGTGTCAGGAGGTACGTAGGTAAGAAGTTAGACAGGTAGCGAGGAACGAGAGAGGAGGGAGGAGAGAGGAAAGGAAGTTGGCGAAAAAAGTGGGAAAGATAAGGTAGGCAGGGCGATAGGTAGGAGAGTGAAGTACTCGCACAGGGGGAGAGAGAAAAAGTTGGTAGGGGGGAGACAGTGTGATGCGGGTGCGACAGGTGCGGGGAGACAGAAAGACAGACAGACAGACACACCTAGGCACAGACAGACAGACGGACAGACACTCTCAGGCACAGACAGACAAACAGACATACTCAGGCACAGACAGAGAGACAGACAGACGCACTCAGGCACAGACAGACACACTCAGGTACAAAGAGACAGACACACTCAGGTACAGAGAGACAGACACACTCAGGGACAGACAGACAGACAGAGAGGGATAGAGGGATAGAGGTTGAGTAGTGACAGGTAGGAAAGGTCCATACGACGGTCAGGTAAACAGCGAGGTGAGGCAGAAACAGACGAGTTAGGCAGGTAGAGAAAGGCAGGAAGAAATGAGTTAGGAAGTTAGGGAGGTGAGGCTGGAACATACAAGATAGGCAAGCAAGGAGAGGCATGAGATGAGCTAGGAAGGTAGAGATGTAAGATTGGGAGGTGAGGCAGGAAGGGATGAGCCATTGAGTGAGGCAGAGATGAAGAGGTAGTAAAGACAGGGAGGAGAGACACTGGGAGAGGCCGAGACAGATGAGCTAATGACTGAGGCAGGTAACAAAAATGTGAGGCGGGTTAGGCAAGGAGAGGCAGGTTAGGCAGTGAGAGGCAGGTTAGGTAGGGAGAGGCAGGTCAGGTAAGGAGAGGCAGGTTAGGTAGGGAGAGGCAGGTTAGGTAGGGAGAGGCAGATCTGGCTGTGAGAAGTAAGAATGGCAGGGAGATAAGGCTGAAGGAAAGGCAGAGACAGGTGAGCCAAATGAATAAGTGGGAGGCAGGAAAGGTAGGGGGTGAGGCAGTGAAAAAGGTAGGCAGAAGAGGAGTGTGCATATTAAATGAAAGCGATATCTCGTGAGATCTTAGGGGGGGAGAGAGAGAAAGAGAGACTAAGAGAGAGAGAGAGAGAGAGAGAGAGAGAGAGAGAGAGAGGGAGAGAGAGAGAGAGACAGAGAGAAAGAGAGAGAGAGAGACTAAGAGAGAGAGACTGAGAGAGAGAGAGAGAGAGAGAGAGAGAGAGACTGAGAGAGAGAGAGAGAGAGAGAGAGAGAGAGACAGTAGATAACAGACAGTTAGACAGAAGGGTGAGACGGTGAGAGACATGAGAAAAACAAGATTAAAAAGATCAGAAAGCATGTCAAAAAAGGGAGGAGAGACTGAGAGAGAGAGAGAGAGAGAGAGAGAGAGACGGGCAAGGCAGGGTAAGGCAGAATTACATAAGGACTTAAGAAAAGAGGATCACTGTAGTCGGCCAGTTGACCCTTGCTAGGCAGCTCCTACAAGTGACTAAACTACTAGAATAAGACAAGGATAGTAGAAGAGGAGGCTTGGGATAGGGTGGAAGGATGAGGCAGGTTAAGCAGGACTGGTTGAGGCACAGGGAAGCAGGGCAGGATGAAAAGAGGGTGGTTAGAGAACCGCATTGTTGAGCAAGGCAGGGTGAGCCATGGCGGGGTGAGGAGATCCAGACTGAGGGAGGGTAGGGTGAAGTAGTCCAGCGTGATGCAGGGTAGGGTGATGTAGTTTAGGGCAAGGCAGGGCAGAGTGAGGTAGTACAGGGTGAAGTAGGGCAGGGTGAGACATTTTTTATTAGGACACCGCGTGGAATGGCATGGCAGGGTGAAACAGGACCCATGAAATAGGGTAACAGGGTGATCCAGGGGTTACAGGATAGGGTGGCAGGGTGAGGCAGGGTAAAACAAGTCAGACAGGGTTGTTTAGAGCACTAGATGGAGCAGCTAGGAAAGAGGAGGCAGAGGTGAGGCAGGGATAAGGAAGGAGTGGCGTGGCACGGTGGAGGCAGGGCAGGGTGAGGCAGAGGTGAGGCAGGGTGAGGCAATGGTGACTATAGCTAAGAGTAGGGACGTGGATGGAAGACCGATGAAGAGAAATGTGACCTGGGATCAGATAAGGGAGAGACAAGGTGAGACAAAGTGGGAGTGGAGGTGTGGTAGGGTGTGAAAGGGTGAGAGAGTGAGGCAGGGTGTAGCAGGGGGGTAGGGTGTGAGGTATGGTGTGGCAGGGAGGGAGAGTATGAGGAAGGGTGTGGAAGCTAGGGAGGGTGTGGCAGGGAAGGAGAAAGTGTGTGTGTGGGGGGGGGGGCAGGGAGGGAGAGTGTGAGAGAGGGTGTGGAAGCGAGGGAGGGTGTGAAGCAGTGTATGTGTGGCAGGGAGGGAGAGTGTGAGGGAGGGTGTGAAGAAGAGTGTAGTAGGGAATGAAGGTGTTAGGCACGGCGTGGCAAGGAGGGTGAGTGTGAGGCAGAGTGTGGTAGGGAGGAAGGGTATGAGGCAGGGTGTAGTAAGGAGGGAGGATGTGAAGCAGTGTATATGTGGCATGGAGGGAGAGTGTGAGAGGGAGTGTGAGGCAGGGTGTAGTAGGCAAAGAAGGTGTGTGGCAGGATGTAGTAAGGAGGGAGGGTGTGAGATAGGGTATGGCAGGGAGGGAGGGCGTGAGGCAGGGTGTCGGGCATGGAACGGCAGGGAGGTAGGGTGTGAGGCCGGGTATGGCAAGGAGAGAAGCTGTGAGGCAGGGTATGGCAGGAAGGGAGGGTGTGAGGCAGGGTATGGCAGGGAGAGAGGGTGTAAGGCAAGGTATGGCAGGGAGAGAGGGTGTGAGGCAGGGTATGGCAGGGAGAGAAGCTGTGAGGCAGAGTATGACAGAGAGGGCGGTGGGACGTGGAGGATAAAAGGTAGTGTATGGCAGGTGATGTGGTGAGGCAGGGAGGGGGTAGTGCAGGGTGTGGCAGGGGGGATGAGACAGTGTGACAATAAGAATCTCATTACCTTAAATCATCTCCACTAAGCTTATTAAAATCGACCGGCGGCAGCAAGAATGAAAGGCGTCACGGTGCCGAAGGGGATAATGGAGATTGGTGGGTAAGAAAGGGCAGAGCTGGTGACGAGAGGCTGGAAGGGGAAAGGGAAGTTGGAATCCTTCCAAGGCTCCACTCCCATGTAATTTATTTCACCATATGACACACTATCCCTTTCGCTGCAAAATGTCTTCCCTAGATAGTAACAGATAGTTTGCCTTAGGCAAGAATGAACTTAAAAGACATTATCTGCCTGAAGTGGATTGTGGAGTACAGGCTGTCGAACCCATTCAGTACGAGAGGTTTTCCTTGTGAACAGTCGTGTAGCGATAGGTAGAAGATAACTGTAATTGTCATTCTTTTATTTTACCTTCGAGGGTCCCGGAGAGGCTGGAGCGTTGCACCCCTCCAATACGATGACGTATTTTATGGGCACACTAGGACACCATACTTCAATTGCTGTTTCTTCTTACTTTCCTTCTTCGAAACACTTTTCAGTTTTGTGTCATTCCTTCATATCTTCACCAGTTCACTTCAGACTTAATACATTGTTACTTGTTCAAAAGCCGCCAGAAACCTTCCTCATTTTTTTTTTTTTTTTTTGGATTGCGGCATTTTAAAGTGCTGTATAGAGTCAAAGGTCAAACCACACAAACATATTTCGTGAAATGTGGAAACACGAATGCACAGAGTATGTAACTTTGGGAGAAGGGGTGAGGAAAATAACCGCCTTGAATAATATGGACTGTGTGTGGGGGAGGGGGATGGCAATATGCATTCCCATTACAATAGAATGTTGGCAGTCTTTAACTGAATTTATCCCTGCTGCCTTCAGACGATGCAGTTCATCTTCGGAAAGACTTTTCAAACTGAGCTGCTTTATTAGGGCTGTATGCAATCCCTCCAGTCTGGAAAATCTGTCCCAGAATTAATAAAAAATATGGAGGTAGCAAGAATATGTTATAAAATACGTCACTGGACTGAAGGAATTAAAAGCCTGATGCCAGGCTACCGCTGTGAAGATCTTTAACTCATTGAATTTGGTGTTACATTTATATTTCCTTCTAAATGCCTTCAGATGTTATTATCCAACTTATGAAAAACTTTTCGAACCCTGGAGGTAAGATATATACATTATTAACGCGTTTACCACGAGAGGTCTCCCTCAGTTCATCGGGTTTTAAGTTGGGATACATGCTGCCTTTCTGGTCCGAAGCTTTATATCTGGAGGTGCGAAACATACCGGCCAGTTTAGATACATAACACTCACTTGTTTTCATGGTTAACTGTATTTTCATAACCTGTAACAATACTGTGTAACACTGTTGTTTTGCCATCTTGTCTGTGCTATAATGTAAATTTGCTGTGAAAATAAAGTGGCCCTAACTATCAAATGATAATTTTTGAAAAAGGTGTACGACAAGATATTCCCAGTACCGAAAGGGTGCTATCTGCCTTAAGCCGAATGGAAATCATGTGGCAGTAGCAGAAAAAAAAAAAAGAAAGTGGGGAGGGAGAGGAGGGGGGAAATTAAAAATCCACCGGACTGAGGGAAACTAAACCAAACCACGTTACTTGCCTGGCAGCGTGATAGAAAATCCCTCTGGCCGCCTTTTGGGCTACACCATTACCCCGTTAACGCCGGCCTTCCTCCAACCATATAGAAAAATATGTATAAAACTACGCAAGCTTACTGAAGGTCCTGATATCATTTGTTGTTATTACAAATGATTTCGATACTGAAAGCATTTAAATAACATTACAAGGTGTAATATCCAAATTCAATCACGAAAGGAAGAGGTGTTGGGGGGGGAGGGGGTTATAAGTAAAATGCAAAATAAATCGCTAAGGAAAATGTACTACGGCGTCTCCTAAGCCCACCAGAGGACAGGCTGAAGCACGGTGTTGAGGATTAGGCAAAGTGAGAAAGGGTGAGGCAGGGTGAAGCAGGGTGAGGCACGGTGTTATATATGGGGCAAGATGAGGCATACTGCTGAAGATGAGGCAGAATGATGAAGTGTTGGAGAGGAGGCAGGGTGAGGCAAAGTGTTGAAGATGAGGCAGAGTTAGATAGGGTGTGGTAAACTGCGGCAAGGTGAGGCAGTTTTGAGACAGAGAGAGGCAATGTAATGAGGGCAGGGTGAGGCATAGTGTTGTAGATGAGGCAGGGTGAGGCAGTGTTGGAGATGAGGCAGGGTGAGGCAGTGTTGGAGATGAGGCAGGGTGAGGCAGTGTTGGAGTTGAGGCAGTGCTGGAGATGAGGCAGGGTGAGGCAGTGTTGGAGATGAGACAGGGTGAGGCAGTGTTGGAGATGAGGCAGGGTGAGGCAGTACTGGAGATGAGGCAGAGTGAGGCGGTGTTGAAGATGAGGCAGGGTGAGGCAATATTGGAAAGGAGGCAGTTTTGGAGACGAGGCAGGGTAAGGCAGTGTTGGAGATGAGGCAGGGTGAGGCAGTTTTAGAGATGAGGCAGGGTGAGGCAATATTGGAAAGGAGGCAGTTTTGGAGACGAGGCAGGGTAAAGCAGTGTTGGAGATGAGGCAAGGTGAGCAGTATTGGAGAGGAGGCAGTGTTGGAGATGAGGCAGGGTGAGGCAGTGTTGGAGATAAGGCAGGGTGAGGCAATGTTGGAGATGAGGCAGGGTGCGCAGTATTGGAGATGAGGCAGGGTGAGGCAGTGTTGGAGATGAGGCAGGGTGAGGCAGTGTTGGAGATGAGGCAGGGTGAGGCAGTGTTGGAGATGAGCAGGGTGAGGAGTGTTGGAGATGAGCAGGGTGAGGCAGTGTTGGAGATGAGGCAGTGTTGGAAATGAGGCAGGGTGGGTAGTATTGGAGATGAAGCAGGGTGAGGCAGTGTTGGAGATGAGCAGGGTGAGACAGTGTTGGAGATAAGGCAGGGTGAGGCAGTGTTGGAGATGAGACAGTGTTAGAAATAAGGCAGGGTGAGGCAGTGTTGGAGATGAGGCAGCGTGAGCCAAAGTATTGAAGATCAGGCAGGATGATGTGCTGTTGAAGATGAGGCAGAGTCAGGCATAGTGCTGAAGATGAAAGAGGCTGAGGAGGGTAGGATACAGTATTAAAGATGAGGCAGGGTGAGGTAGGGTGAGGCATAATGTTGAAGACGAGGCAGGGTGAGGTAGAGGGCAGAGAGGGGAGGCAAGAATGGTGTAACAGGGAGGATGAGTCAGACAGGTGGTGGTATAGGGTGACGAGAAAGACAGAGACAGAGACAGACAGACAGACAGTCAGACAGACAGACAGACAGACAGAGACAGACAGAGAGACAGACAGACATCCTCATTAAAAAAAAATTACGTAGTCTAATTATAAATGGGCAGACAGAGTTACATATATACACAGTTGTTATGATGGTCATAAAGGAATTTACGACACAGTCTAATTATAAATGGAGACAGACAGACAGACAGAGACGCAGAGACAGAGAAAGAGACAGACACAGAGACAAACAGACAAGGGGAGCAGAGGGAGTGAGTCAGTGTTACAGAGATGCTTACACTACACAGATCTTTCATCCCTACTAGGCGGCCCCCTCTTGATATAACCAGACAGACTTCCGGCTTTATGCTTAGATCCTAAAGCCCTAAGAAGAACACAAGCCACAGATTTTTATGATTTCTAAAACATGCGACTAATCTGGGACGTGTGTGGCATCTCCATATCCTTGCTGGCTGCACTGTTTAATGTGGGATGCAGGCTAATCAGATATAACAGAAAAATGGTAGTCTACCCATAAGTGTTCATTAAATAAATTAGGCATTGCCTTTCCACTTGTGACACGAATTTTATCTTATTTACTTCAAGGATGTATTTTTTATTTATTTTACTCTTCCTTCCTCCAGGCGATTTTATTTAGATAGAATTCTTGAAGTGCAGGGATTAGATACAGCCTTCATTAATCCGCTCTCTGTTAATTGAATCTCCATTTGACGAATAAAACCATCTGGTAACAGCGTAAGTAACAGCAGTAGTAGAAATATGAAACCATCTAGCAGTAATAGTAAGAGTAGTAGTGGCATTGTTAGCACAACCAGTTGTTTGTTTGTTTTTTTTACGTAAACCAAGTGGACTGCAGACTTAATGTGATCTTCTGCAGGTCACCACGCCTCCCTCTGGGGAATAGGGAAGTAGTAGAGGGACGTTTGCATAACTAGTCAGTTGATCGACTTGGTTATACCTGCGCTACCACATAAAGACGTCCCTTCCCAGCACCAACAGCGCAAATCAAACAACATACTTATACGTCATCGAATACGTCACTGAATACGTCATCGAATACGTCACTGAATACGTCATCGAAGTGAAATGATGAAGCCTACAATTGTTCATCTTTTATTTGTACAAGTTTAACCCCTTCCAACATGGGCAAGACGCTTTCATCTTTTTTCCTTGCTCTTTCCTGATTATTTTTTCCTTCTTGATTTCTGCATTCTCTTTGCGATATGGAGGGGTTAGATACAGACTTCATTAACCTCCTTCAGATCCAGGGGGTTCTTTTAAGATGAATAAAATCGTCTCTGAGCAGGAAGAGTAACTACAAAAAGAGGTCATCTGATGGAAGTGGTCAAGAACAGGAGAGAGAGAGAGAGAGAGAGAGAGAGAGAGAGAGAGAGAGAGAAACAAGAAGAAAGGGAAAGCAGGAAGAGGGAGTCGCATGAGACAGGGTGAAGCAAGGTGATGCAAAGAGGGAGTAATGCAGACAGACAGGGTGAGGAAGGGTGATAGGCAGATAAGGGAGGCATGAAAAGGGTGGAGTGTGAGGCAGAAAAGTAAAACAATAAAATGAAAACGGAGAGGTAGGAGGCAGGGTGGCCGCAGGGTAAGGCAAAGAGGATATGAGATAGTGAGGCAGGGTAAGGCAGAGGGTGAGGGCGGCAGAGAAGTGCATAAAACAGGGTAAGGTAGGGAAGGTGTGATGCAGAGAGGCAGGGAAATATAGAGGAAGGGATAGGCAGGAATGGGGAGATTTATGAGGCAAGGTGAGGAAAAAGGGACAGCGTAAGGCAAAGTGTGAGACAGCGTGAGACAGGTGAGATGCAGGATGTGGCCTGGCATTGTCGTGTGGCGTGGTGTGGTGTGGTGTGGTGTGATGTAGGCAGGTGACTTTAGCAGGGTGTGGCTAGGCAATGTGGTGTGGTATGGTGTAGGCAGGTGAGAGAAGCAGGGTGTGGCCGGGAGATGGGGTGTGTTGTGGTGTAGGCAGCGTGCCACCTCACTCGGCAGCAGCAGCAGCAGCAGCACCAGGGCCGGCCAGGTAACGGGTAATATATAGAGCACCACCACCACCACCACTGCCCCCCCTCCCTCCCCTCTATAACCTGCTCTACCCTCATGTAATCTCCTGCCCTCTCTCGCCTCTTGTGACCTGATGTAACCTTTTGTACCCGGATGTAACATGTACCATTCTGTAACTTCTTTGTGCCATGATGTACTCCTTACCACCACTACTCTACTACCACCACTGCTATTACCACTACTGCTGTCCGTCTTCTGTAACCTTTTGTACTTTCATGTAACCCTTTGCTCTCTCCTACCTTCTGTACCCGGGCATAACCACAACCACCACCACTACCACAACCACAACAACCATAACCAGCACACCCTTTACACCACTATCACCATCACAGCCTACATCACCTCCACCACCACCAAACTCACCAATAACACACACCACAAACACACCACCTCCACTCTTACCATCACCACCACCACGCACTACCATCACCACTACCTTCACCACCACCAACACCCCTCTCACCACCATCACCACCACCACCAGCGAGCTATCACACCATCACCACCTCCACCATCACAGCCTACGTCACCACCACCACCAAACTCACCACCAACACACACCACCTCCACACTCACCACCATCACCACCACACACTACCATCACCGCCATCACTCCTCACACTACCATTACCATCACTACCATCATACCATCACACCATCACCACCACCACCACCACAGTCTACAGCACCTCCACCACCACCAATCTCACCACCAACACCACCTCTACTCTTACCACCACCACCACCACCACCACCACCACCACCCTTTATTTTTCAGCAGTTGTTTGTACCTCCATGTAATCTCTTTCGATCTCTCCTCTTACGTTCTGTATCCCGCATAATCTCCTGTATTGTTGTATTTTGACTGGACTTTTCTGTGTCTGTTTGTACCTTCATTTAATCTTTTATCCTGTCTAAGCTCCTGCCACCGCCACTCTCTCTCTCTCTCTCTCTCTCTCTCTCTCTCTCTCTCTCTCTCTGGTATCCTTTTTACACCATTACCATCACTACCAAACTACCACTATTATCACCACTACCACAACCACCACTCGTCTGCACTCCCACCACAACCACAAGTTATCGGTAGTACCACCACAACCACACCAACTATCAACACTACTATGACACCCACTAGTACAGCCACCTACTTTCACCACTATCACCACCATCGGCACCTATTTCCCCCACTATCACCATCTCCAGCACCTATTATCACTATCACCACCACCATCGCCCATTTCTACCACTACCTCCACCACCAGCACCTATTTCCACCACCACCATCACCATTATCACCACCACCAACATATTTTCGCCACTATCACCACCACCAGCATCCATTTTCACCACCATCATCACCATCATTATCACCTCATCTTACCTGTTTACCTTTCTTACCCTGGGATATCTGAGTCAGTCTTACTCTCTCACTTCCTCACTTTCCTCGAGGCTAAAAATATCTCTAGCTCACTCACTCGTTTGTCTTTCAGTGTATCTCGCTTTATCTGCACCTTTAGGTCTCTCTCTCTCTCTCTCTCTCTCTCTCTCTTATTATTACTTCCTCCAACGAAGCTGGGGGAGGTTATGCATTCACCTGTTTTTTGCTTACCGGAATCTTTCGATTTGGCAAGCGTGTTGGTTAGTTCCGTATGTTTGTCTGTTTGCTTGTCTATTTGTCTGCCCTCTATAGGTTACAATTTTGCGCCAATCGTTCTGAAAAAGAAATCAGGTGGTAGATATCCATCAACCCTGGAAGCCGATCGCTTTTCATCAAAATCGGTCAAAGGCCCTGGGCTGGGTGGGGGGTTGAAACCCCTCAGTGGCCGTGGGTCCGGAAATCATCGGGACCCAGTTGCCGGCCCAGGCACCATTTTTTAAGATTTCAAACATCTATTTATTTTTTCTCACCAAATTGAAGAGAAACGTCTGGCGCACCTGGCAATGCAATTTTTATCTTCCTAAACCCATCCTGTGCTTCGCAATGAGGCGCGAAAAATTTCGCCACATGACTGCCTAAACGCCGGTGAAGACTAAGCAGACAAATGACTGCCTACACGCTGGTGAAGACTAAGCAGACAAATGACTGCCTACACGCTGGTGAAGACTAAGCAGACACAGTCGGATCCATGGGCCAAGCGCTTCCCTATGGCAGTTTCATCTGTCTGTGTGTTTGTCCACACCATATCTCCAAAAGTTCCCAATGAATTTCATTGAAAATTTCGTGAAAGGGTGGGCCATGGGCCAAGAAAGAATTGATTAAATTTGGGGGCGGATCCAGATCCTACGTATCCCGCACAATATCTCCAAAAATTTTAAATGAATTTCAATAAAATTTTATGGAAGAGTGGGCCATGGGTCAAGGAACAGTTGATTAAATTTGGGGGCGGATTCGGATCCTATGCATTCCACACAATGTCTCCACGGATCCGGATCCGGCTACTCTTTAATGAGAATGGCATTGGCGAAGGTATGCTCTTTCTGACAGCTTTCTGGCCATTATTATTATTATTATTATTATTATTATTATTATTATTATCATTATTATTTCACTCTCATCTTAAATGTTCACTCTCATCTTGAATGTCGGGACCAACTGCCTAGCCCCGGGCTCCTACGTTCCTCATGGGGCAATGTAGGATTGGATGATGGATGGATGGATTATTGTTATTATTATTATTATTATTATTATTATTATTATTATTATTATTATTATTATTATTATTATTATTTTTACTCGTACTATAATTATTATCCCCCTCCTCCTCCTCCTCAGTTTAGCTAGCTAGCTAGCTATCTGTCTACCTATTTCTCAGTCTATGCCTATCCAGAGAGAGAGAGAGAGAGAGGACTACGGTCGATAATATACATAACTGCAAGAGGGTTTATTAAAGGGAGAGGGAGGGAGAGAGTTATTACTGTACGTACGTTATTGAGAGAGAGAGAGAGAGAGAGAGAGAGAGAGAGAGAGAGAGAGAGAGAAGAATGGACGAAAGGAAGAATCATAGAAATAAAATGAGCAAGGAATGATGGGAAGGAGAAAAATGTGGGAGCTGGAATGAGGGATGAAGTCTGAGATGAAGGAGAGAGAGAGAGAGAGAGAGAGAGAGAGAGAGAGAACAGCATGAAATATTAATATAGTAAGAGAAACAAGGCCTGATTCTCGTGGACTTAGAGGCTCCCTATTACCTCCTCCTCAGCGATTTATTAGTATGCTATGATATTCCCACGCAATGTATCTACATCGATTTAAGCGTTTCATCCCGAAGGCATCATTTCATCTTATTCTTTCCTGTACCAGAAGATTTCATTTAGGTAACAAAGCATCGAAATTGTCAAGGAGTAAATGAAGGCTAAATGTAACACCTCCACTTCGAATAGACTCTTTAGCTCAGTGAAATTACACGGCGGTGGTGGGAATAAGCTAAAAAAAATAATTATAAATTAATAAAGTAAACGTTCTCTGGTTCAAGGGGTGATTAAGGACATAGAATCCACAAATAACATAAGAGAATAATATCGCTTTCATTGTGGTCGTGTTTAATTTTTTTCCACACCACAGCATGGGCGAGGAGTAGGTGAGGCACATTCTTTCTCCAGGAGGAGGAGGAGGAGGAAGAAGAAGGGATTTGATCGAATGTGTTTCCCAGCAACTGATTACGGAAACCATCTTCATGGTTAACTGAAGTATAATATTTTGGGGCTGACAGTGATGTTATTTGCATTTGAGCCTCGAGGTTTCAAAGCATCGTCTGTGGTATAGTGGGGCTGCAGGGTTTTGGCTTGCTTGTTCGTATTTCATTCATGCTACAACCAGCCGCCTGCATTCACCTTAGTACGGTAAAGAGAGACATCCAAGTGAAAAGGCATGCAGACAATTTCAATTAATCTCTTCCATCTGGTGATGTATATTTTAGATTGTTCTTGCTATCACCAGACTTATTCAGTTTAGTTCGGACTCTTGTAGTGAAGGGGTTAATGAAGGCTATTTCAAACTCCTTCAAATAAAAAGTCTCTACAGTGCTAGATAAGTACTCAGGGTGCAATACCCGCGTCCACCAACTGGTCTAAGGGGCGAAGAGTTGACCTGTCCTGTGACCGTGACCATCAGCTGAATACTCTCAAACTCGAATTACTTCATTCTTGCCTAATCCTTATCCCTACCACCAACTCTGAATTATATCAGCTCAAGACGGTATGACCTGAATTTGCCCAGTTGCCTTGACCTTTGAGCCTTCCCTGTGACATTGATCTCTGAATGTTCTTGAAAACAAATCAGTTTCACAAAGTTAATGTAAATCGGATACGAACTATTTATGATGACCTTGCCATGTCATTGACCTTTGACCACTCGTTCTAAAAAATAAAATAAAAAATTAACACACTGACAGTCGCAGTATGAGATGTATTGTTCACATAATGCCGTTGGGGGCGGGTAAATGACCACTTTCACTTTAAATGTCTGGAATGAAGAGCCTAGTCACGGGCTCCAACGCCCCTGATGAGGCAATCTAGCATTGTATGTAGGATGCAAGGACTATGCTAAATAAACCCTCTCGTGGTCTCGTGTTTTCATGAATTAAATTTTAGCTGGGTGAGTCATAGGAGCCTGAGTGTTAATACTGTCGCATGGTAGGGACAACTCTAGTATTCTAATCCATTTAACGTTAGACGATTTTATGCAGCCTGTCATTAACCCAAGTATTAAACCCTAGTATTCCATCACAGTTAACGCCAGGCGGGATTTTATTAAGCTGAGAGTGTGCTACAGGAGCCTGAGAGTGTTAATCACTAAGGAAGATATGCTACAAAAGGCGATGAGAATTCTGCCGTGAGGAATATACTGTAGAGAGAGAGAGAGAGAGAGATACTTTTGTATTTTCTCCCCACCATCCAGACATTTTGTAACCTGGACATACAGGATAACAAAACTAGGGGATTACATGGACCACTGGGCTTGGTAATAGCTGTGTGTGTGTGTGTGTGTGTGTGTGTGTGTGTTGGTTTGTTTTGTTTTTGTATATTTTTCGCTTTGTTTTGTTTTCTTGTCTGTTTGGCTTTAAGTGAGTGGGTGTGTATGTATAAGCGTGTCCGTTTTATATCGTGTGTGTGTGTGTGTGTGTGTGTGTGTGTGTGTGTGTGTGTGTGTGTGTGTGTTCCGGGGGTGGCTTATTCTGTGACCTAATATTTGTGGCAACTGAGGTGGAAGGGCTTTTATATGGAATTGCATTTGCCTGTGTATTCGGGTGTATGAATGTTTGTGTGCGTGCGTTCCTAGGTGTGTGTGTGTGTGTGTGTGTGTGTGTGTGTGTGTGTGTGTGTGTGTGTGTGTGTGTGTGTGTGTGTGTGTGTGTCTGTCTGTCTGTCTGTGTCTGTCTGTCTGTCTGTCTGTCTGTCTTCTGTCTGTCTGTCTGTCCGTCTGTTTGTGTCTGTGCGTGCGTGTGTCGATATGTACCTGTTTGCTTAATATAACCTAGCAGGGATACCCGGCGTTGCCCAGGTTAATCACTATGATCGTGCATACCGACATTGCCTGGGACTCAGGATGGCCAATCCTCCGGTGGGAAAACACTCCAGGGGTCTCGTTTTACCTAATGAACCCATGTTCCTCCTCAGGCCCACTTCTCCAGGGATACGTTAACCATGGACCTATTCTTACCATGGACCTATTTTCCCTCCCACCCACCCCACCCGCTCTGCCCACCCCACCAATCCGTCCACCCATCCGACCCATTGTAGCTAATACTGATATGCTTGTAGAAGTTATATATATATATATATATATATATATATATATATATATATATATATATATATATATATATATATATATATATATGTATATATATACAGCAATTTTCTACAATTTCGACCACGTTGACTTTTATTTTCCAGTCGCTTCTAATCTTGGCCATCAGGGGCGCCACTTTAGCAACTGTAATGCACACATTTACATTCTTCATATAAAGATAGACCTGCGACAGCTATTTAGAGAGTACCATATACAACCCCCCCCCCCCCGTCGATTTCCATAGAGGACAGAGACAATCTCTTTTATATTCATACGGATTAATTAATATATATGTACTGTGTGTGTGTGTGTGTGTGTGTGTGTGTGTGTGTGTGTGTGTGTGTGTGTGTGTGTGTGTGTGTATTAGTGTTAACGTGTGCGATATATTTGTATGTACTCTACTGTGATGATTGTTGAGAGTATGATGCAGAGTGTGATATGTTTGTGACACAGGCGTAAATAAGTGGAAGAGTAAAAGTACCTCTGTGGCGTAAAAGAAAGAAATTATCAGTGCCTCGGAGCTGGTACAGAAAAGAGACGTAAATATGTAAAGGAAGTGATAAGTCGAGTGGATATAAAAAGTGGTTGGTGCTATGAAGGCACTGAAGCGAAACAGAGGAGTGAGTACGGAGGCTGCAAGAGAACTACATGAAAGTGTGTTCATGTCCAGATTAGCGTGGGGGTATAAACTTCGATATGATATAAGTATGAAAAGTCAAGAGTAAGAGCAGCGGAAATGGGACTGTTAAGAAATATATGCAAGTTGTGTCGATTAGTAAGTTCAGAAATAGAGAGATAAATCAGATATGTGGAGTAATGGAACTCTATTAATTGAAGGGTATTACAGTGTTTGGATGGAATGGTCATATGAAGAGAATGAATATGAATAGGGCTGCTCGTGTTAATGCTCTTGTTGTTTGCATGCAGGCTCATCTGAATATGAACCCAGCAGCCTGTACACGTCCGGTCACTTTGGTAGGACGCTCCGATTGATGCTGTATGTTGTTTAGGTTTGGTCAAGGTTTGTTGGTGTTGTGAGAGCGAGGTGCATGAAGGGTGTGTGCTCTGGTGTGAGGGCTGGTATAACAGTAAAGGCAGTGTGTGTTTTAGGAGTGATGTGGATGAGGTGTGTGTGTGTGTGTGTGTGTGTGTGTGTCTGTCTGTCTGTCTGTCTGTCTGTCTGTCTGTCTGTTTGTCTGGGGGGGGGGCACCATTACAGTGAGGGCAGAGTGTGTTTTAGAAGTGATGTTCATAAGGTAAATGTGCTGTAATGCGAAGAGGTAATATTACAGTGAAGGTGGAGTATGTTGCGTGAGTGGGATGTAAGAGCTGTGTTGTGGTGTGAAGGGCGGTATTAAAGTGAGGGCAGAGGTTCGGTGCTATTAAAGTGAGGGCAGAGTGAGGGGTGGTATTAGAGGGCAGAGTGAGGGACGGTATTAAAGTGAGGGCAGAGTGAGAGGTGGTATTAAAGTGAGGGCAGTGTGAAAGGCGGTATTAAAGTGAGGGCAGAGTGAGGGGTGGTACGTATTAGAGTGAGCGCAGAGTGAAGGGTGGTATTAAAGTGAGGGCAGTGTGTGCTGTGAGAGTGAGGTGCATGGTGTGTTGTGCTGTGAGGGGCAAAATTACAGTAAAGACAAAATGGACTGGTTTTGAGTGAAAATGGTACAGGTGAGTGAGTTTGAGGGCGGGAGCAAGAGTGGAAGGTCATGAAAAATTAAGTAGATAACGTAAAATGGAGAGAGAGAGAGAGAGAGAGAGAAAGGTAGTTATGGAAGCACAGGAAACCAAGGAACTGATAGAGAGAAAAAGGTGGATGAAGCAGAGATGCACAGTACAAGGGCAGCACTCCATTTTTATCTTGTCTGTTGATGAATAGCCCTATTCCACAGACGTGTAAGGAGTACATCATCGAGAAAGAAAATTTGTGGATGTTTTGCATGTGACATGGAACTGAAAATTCGATGGTCTGGTTAATGACTGAATGGATGTGCAGCCTGCTTCACGGAGGGTACTATTGGCAGTTATTATACCTAAGGCGGGTTTTTGCGACGTAAAAATTAAAGGTATTACTGTATTACTAATCTTGGTATCGCATATTGTCTCTCGTGCTGAGACCAGGTTTTCGCGTGCACCGAAAGTCAATACGAATTTGAATCTTGGTCGAGATTAGTCAAGATTAATGTTGCTCTCGAGGTATTTTGACTGATATTGATACTGACTGCTCCATAACGTAAACATGCAAGGTGTGTCGGCATCAGAGATGATATATAGCCTCCTGTGGCGGAAGTAAACAGTTCAGTGGACTTTAGCTTAATGTAAGTGGTATGGATGGAAGAGTTAGCACAGCATAATATGATGGAGTGAAACATGCGACCACAAGATAAGCTGATTTTTCTTTTTTGGACGACACTCTCCATATTCAGTATTGCTGTCAGAATTGGTTAAAATTTACTTTGACTTACAATTCTCGCCAAAACCCGCCTTTATATACATTTGCTTCTCCTATTTCTGGATCCTATGCACCCGGTCTTTCATGTGTAATTATGGTTAGGGTAATCCGATGAATCATACATGTATGTATGTATGATATTGAGAGAGAGAGAGATCAGATCCAAACACTCCACCACCACACCACCACCACACCATCACCAGTACTAGCATCACATAGCACCATAAAACCAGCACAGCAACTCCACCCACCATTACTCTTACCACACCACCACACTAGCACCACAACACTACATTGCTACAACCACAACACCACAGAATCACCATTACCAAAACACCACAATGCTACCATTCACACCATTCCACCACTATGACATCACAACACCACCAACAATGTCACACTTCTACTACAATACCACTCCAAAAACCACAAAACCACACCACCACTACAACCCCATTCCACTTCCAGTAGTGATACCAGCATCAAAACTCCACATTACCACCACAACACCTTTATCAGCACTATCATATTACAACACTACCACGACACCACACTTCCATCACATCACCACATTATACCATCGCCGTAACACCACCACAGAACCACCAAATCAAAACACCACTGAACTACCGCAGCACCACACTACCACCGCAATATCACCATCACTACCACACCACCATTACAACACCACACCACATTACCACACCACCTTACCACACCAACACCACACCACGCTACCACAACACCCCCCAAGGCCACTAACAATATGACAGGACCATCAAAACACCACACCACCACCACCACACAAGCATTACCATCACAACACCACACCACGACCATAACAGCACACAACCACACCACCACACGACCACACCACCACACAACCACACCACCGCACTACACCACACCACACCACATCAGCACCACATCACATCAGCACCATACCACATTAGCACCACACCACACTGCCACACCACCACGCTACACAACCACACCACACCACCACACTACACAACCACACCACACCACCACACTACACAACCACACCACACCACCACACTACACAACCACACCACACCACCACACTACACAACCACACCACACCACCACACTACACAACCACACCACACCACATCCGCCTGCGCTCACGTTAGCACCACAAAAACACAAAGTTACTGCATCGTTTTTACACCCCGGGATTTATAATGACTGTTGGTTTCCTTTGTTGTTTCTTAATTATAATATACACAAATATTTTTCCTTTTTTTTATAACAATAGAATGACAGTGCCTCTTAAAAGGAATTATGTTTATGTGGTTTATTTCGTATTAACTTTTTTCTCGGCACTATTGTCTTTTGTAATCGGTTTTTTGCTGCTGTCAGGTCGCCTTCACGTGGTGGCATCGATATAACCGAGCGGATTCTCTACCCGGTTATACAAGCGTCCAGCACTTCCCTCCCTATCCCCCGAGAGGTGGATGGTGGCCTACTGGAGAAGAGCAGTTTCGGCCTGTAGTCTACTGGGTTCACATTACAGATGAATCTTGGGCAATAACTAGCAAACTACTACTGCTTATTCCAGTTTAAAAAAACACCCTGAATAAAGCGACTGTTGATAGCAATGATAATGCAGTAGTGAAGGGGTCATATATATACAGGTATACATCCAATATAATCCTTTTTTCTTGAAGTAAATGATGAGGGTAATAATTATAGATTAGCCATTGTGTCAATTAAATATGACCAGTATATTGGAGATTTGCTGTTAACCTTTTCAGTACGACGACTTTCATTTATTAAATATTTGGTACTAAAATACTTATTACACCCGCTCTCACAAAGCAAGAGCGGGGTTTGTGTATTGAGTGGCATATGTGTGTGTGTGTGTGTGTGTGTGTGTGTGTGTGTGTGTGTGTGTGTGTGTGTGTGTGTGTGTACACAAAATAACTCGCACTGTATTCGATTTTAACCAAACTTGGTGGAAGGGTTGAGGAACAGCCAATGAGTAAACCTGTTACATTTTAGCACAGCAGTTAAAAGGTCAAGGTCACAGGGCTAAGCCAAAAGTTGACCCAGCAAATCAACTAAAGCAATTTTAATCCAGTTAAGATCAGCTTGGGGGAAGGGCTGAGGGTAGGTCAAGAATGAAGACAAGTAAATTTGAGAGGAATCAGTCAAAGATAAAGGTCATAGGGCAGTGTTAAACTTCAACCCGTGTTTGTGCTTGTTGACAAAATAACTAAACGGTTTTGATGTGATTTGGACCAGACTTGGTGGAAGGGTTGAGAGTCAGCGAGTGAGTAAGCGTATTGTTTACTAAAATTTCACAGTCACAGGGCAAGGTCAATTTGAACAGCTTTTATCCGATGTACACCGAACTTTGAGGAAGGATTGAGGATAGGGCAAGAATAGAAGAACTAGAATTTGACAGTAATCAAAGGTCAAAGTCATAAGAAAAGATCATAGGTCAAGGACACAGAGCAAGGTCAACTCAGGCAGTTATGATATGATATAAATCAAACTTGGTGAAAGAGTTAAGGGTTAGGCAAGAATGACGCAATTGAATTTCGAGTCATCTGTCAGAGGTCAAGGTCACAAGGCAAAGTAATATATTCAGCCCTTAGACCAGCTGGTGTGGCGGGTGTTGCACTCACTGAGAGCTCCTTGTTAAAACTGAGAGTTCGAGCAGACGAGGTTAGATACAGTGTTCAATAGACCATTCACAGCCCCTGTCAAGTGTATTAGATCTACTGTTCGGTAGAAACAATAATAAGTAATAATCTGTCTATCTATTTATTGCCAGACGCCTTAATCCCGTAAGCACTGATTTTAAATCTGATATTCATTTTGCGCTATCGGATCAAGTTTCTTGAATATCAGACTGAAAGTGTGTTCAATGTGGCATAACTCGTCTCAGCCTTGTAACATATATTGAGGCACACACAGATAATATTGTGATGATTTATGGTACAAAAATATGGAAATCCAATGCACTTTTTATTAGCAAGCAATGAAGTTCTAAAAATACGAATGCACTTTGCTTTTCCATTTGTTCAGCTGACTCTGTGATGTTGTAGCATCAAGCAGTAGTCGCCCATCATACTGGGACTGAATCGGCCTTGATACCTGCTCTCCATTATAGCAATGTCATGGTGAAACCTTTCACCGTGCTCGTCACTGATGTCTCAGAGGTTATCTGGGAAGAAATGCTGGTGGGAGTGAAAGAAATTAGTCTTCAAGGACATCCGTGAGCCAAGAGCTCGATAACTCCGTATTATGCCTGCCACAGTTTCTTCGTAGTTGTCTGCATGATGGTTTCCAAGGTAGTTCTGTGAGACATTCACAAGTGATTCCCATGAGTCCCTCTCCAGCGGGTTTAATGCCTTGATGAGGTCACCATCATTAACCAGCATGCGGATCTGAGGACCATACAAGACCCCTGCTTTCAACTTTGCTTCGGATACCACGCCACTGGGCTTCATAGACAAGTATTGAAACCCAGTACCCGTTTGATCCATGGCTTTTACGAAATTTTTCGCCAGGCCCAGCTTGGGATGCAGTGGAGGCAAGAATATATTATCTGGATCCACAAGGGGTTTGTGAAGACAGTTGAACCTTCCGGGTGCATCTTTTGGTCTTGCCGGCCATTCTTTTCTTAGATAGTGCTCGGCATTAGCTCTACTGTTCCACAAGCAGAGACAGCACATTTGCTTTGTGTAACCGCTCTGAAGGCCCAGGAGTAGGCTGATCACTTTGATGTCCCCACATATTTTCCACTGATGCTTCTCATGCTTGATAGCTGAAAGCGCAATTATCATAGTTTCATAGCTCTCGGTCATCTCCGCGTGTGCTATTGGCACGGATGCAAGCTGATTCCCTTTGTATAGGAGGACTGCTTTCAGAGTGTCTCTTCCTGAATCTATAAACAGCCTCCAATCATCCGGCTTGTATGGATCAGACTTGCAGAGTTGTTGCCTGAGAGACTGCGTCATCGCAATACCAAAGGTTGTTTGCCATTTTGAAGAACGCTGACAGTTGTCACTGCCGACGATGCGCCATATTGATGCACACTCCATCTTCCACCAGGTTATGCTGGTTCAGTCGTGATCCCAGGAGCTCTGCCTTTTCTTTAGACAAACCAAGGTCCCTTATGAGATCATGAAGGGCTCCCTAGTTGAATAGTTTGGGCCCACTGTTTCCTGAGTCGTCCTGGTAGTCATCATCCATGGGGCTATGACTGGAATCAGATTCGCTGCTTAGCTCGTGTTCAGCAGGTGGGTTTGGAACCAGTAGTTCTGCACTGTGTGGCACTGGTTGGATTGCAGAAGCAATATTGGGGTACTGTACTGTGGCTTGTGTCTTGACAGTTATTCCTTTGATGTTCGTGAGACAGAAGTAGCAGTCGTTTCCGTGGTCATTGGGCTCTCGCCACACCATTGGTACAGTGAATGAAAAACCTTAAGTTCGTTTTCCATGCATCCATTCACTCAGGTGATTGACACAGGACTTACACGCTATGTGAGGCTCCCGTTTCTTGTCTTGGTCGCCCGACGGACATTTGAAGTAGCTTTTGCAGTTCACTCGAATACCCTTCGTGATGGGTTTCTTGAAGCTTTCCGGGGTGAAAGCTTCACAGATGTAACAAAACGGTCAAGATCGTTTACAGATTTGCGGCGTTCCATCTTGCACCACTGTCAAAGTGATTGAGAATTTCTGCAAGAATAGAAGTGGAAACAATATATGTAACATGCAACAAAAATACAAGTTTAATCGATGGAACTAAACAAACAAATGTATGAGTCACATCCTGTGAGCAAGATACACTGATATGCTGGTTTTCAAGAACCGGACCTGATACGTCCTTACTGATGCCATATTCGAGTTCAGCACCTTCGACTACCCTAGAATCAGACCATTTCAATTCACAACCTTGAAATATTTTTTTTGTTGACCAATGTTGTTTATTCAGCCGAGAGTGAGTCAGTGAAGCCTGGGAGAGTCAAAGGGGAATTAATAATTGTGTCTGTTGGTTATTTTTTTCATGTTGCAGTTTATGGAGATTTCACAGCACAATTTTAACTGTAGGGAATAGGCTGATGATGATGATGATGGTGATGGTGGTTATGAGGAGAGGAGGATGGTGAAGAACTTGCTATGATGCTGATGATAATGATGACGATAATGATTGTCAAAAAATATCCTTTGATCACACCGATAACTTCAACCATCATCGTCGCCATCATCCTCATCCTCATCGCCACTATCACCATCACCACCACTCCTATCATCATCATTTACACCGTAGCCATTCCCTGAGTTCCACGTACCCGGTATCATCAGTAATCATGCGTGACCATGAAGGCTCCTATTTGCACTACATATTCTCTCTCTCTCTCTCTCTCTCTCTCTCTCTCTCTCACTATAGCCAGCGATGATCTTGTCAGTCACGGAAGTATGAATAAATAAATAAATAAATAAATACATAAATAAAAGGTTAGGAAAATAGAAAGAAAAAATGCAGGGTGTTCAGATGGCAGTCATTTTTATATTTTCCCCTCGTGCTGTTGTCTGTAGATGTGTATGCTGATGATTTTTGTATACTGTGTGGAAAAGTGTATATTGTGTTAATTATCCATCTATCCATACGTCCCATCGCTCTTCCATCTGTGTCTACTTAATGTGTATCAATCTGTTTATAGGTACTGGTGTATAGTTCACTCATTATTTTACCCTATCCATTCATCTATCCATCCTGTCATCCTGTATCCTTCCGTTTATGTATCTGTCCGTCATTATTCTGTCCATTATTTCATTCATCCATCCATCCATCCTGTATCTGTCTGTCTGTCTGTCTATCTGTCCATCTGTCTGTCTATCTGTCCATCTGTCTGTCTGTCTGTCTATCTATCTGTCTGTCTATCTTTCTATCTGTGTCTCACTGTCTGTCTGTCTAATGCTTATATTTTCCACTATTTCAAAGCATTTGTTTCAGTTTTTATGACTTGGTTGTGTTTATGAGATAAGATGTGTTGCATAACATTTAAACAGTTTGCACTTGCACACCGCAAAGCGCTCAAAGATATACCAGATGGGAAAATACTGGGGAATTAATAACAATGTCGCAAACAGTGTGGATTAAGACTATCTAACCAACTTTATACTGGAAGATATCAGGTGTACTCGTAAAATATGTGGATTATTAACTTTAATCTTCTTTTTTACTGGAATAAATCAGCTATGTCTGTAAAAAGTGTGGTTCCTATCTCTTAAACCATTTTCTTTACTAGAGAAAATCAAAAATGCTTTTATAAGAACACTAAGTAGAGCATAATATAGCTTCACATTTTACCCAGTCAGTGATGAAACTTATCACGCAATTTAAAAAAAAAAATTGTTGGTGCTTCGCAGATCAGTGTGTTTCGAAAGTCATTGCGCTCTGCCTGTTTTTTGTTGATATGAAATGACTCAGTATTTATGTCTGTAAATGGACAAAGAATGGTTATATTTTTTCATGATCAGTGCCTTTGTTTTAAATGACGACATCAGTGTTATCAGGGCTGTGTGTCCAGAACAATTATTCAACTTTATACGCAATTCTGTGCAAACATTGATCGCACACATAAAGGGTACCAATACATTTTTTTTTTTTTTTTAATAACGTAAAATTCACTGACGAACTATCTGTCAGTTATATGTCTGTCTTTACATCCATCTATCCATCCACCCATCCATCTGTTTATATTTTTCTTACCATTTTTTTCACTCATTCATCTACCCATCCACCCATCCCTCTATCTCTCCATCCATCCCGGTATCTCTCCATCCATTTATCTGTCTCTCTCTCCACCAGTCCTTCCATCCATCCATCCATTAATCCATCCATCTATCTGGTCCCTCATCTTATTTATCCGTCCATTCTTTCTGTCCATCCCTCCATCCATTCTTTCTCTCCATCCATTCATTCAACTATCCACGCTGCCGTAAAAATTTTGCCCAAGAGCATTAGCCCCACATCTGACCCTGCACCCTACCTTCCTCTTCCATCACTCACCAAGAATATCACAAGAGTTACCCATTAAGAAGTGTCTTTGAAAAAACTCTCTGTCCTCCTGTCCCTCCGTTGTTTATGTCCTTCCATTAATTCATCCACTCATCCATTCACCCATTCTCTTTCTACTCATCATCCATTCTCCCATCATCCATTGACCCATTATCATTCTACTCATCATCCATTCTTCCGTCCTCCATCTATTCATCATCCACTCATCCATCTCTCTACATACTCATCATCCATCAATCCATCCATCCATCCAACAAATCATCATCCTTCCATCCATCCCTTCATCTATTCGTCATCCATCCATCCATCATCCATCTACTCGTTTTCAGTTCATCTATCCATACATCCTACATCTATCCACCAATCCATCAACCCATTACTCCATTCGTTGGCCATCCATCAGCTCATTCATCAATCATCCCGTCCTGTTTATTCGTTTCTTCAGCTCTGTATCAACCATTTCAATGATCCACCACTCCATCCATTCTGACATGCACTGTATTTATTTGGATCTGTATGTATGTATCTATCTATCTATCTATCTATCTATCTATCTATCTATCTGTCTGTCTGTCTGTCTATGTGTCTCTCTGTCTGTCTGTCTGTCTATATGTGTGTATAAAGTTAATATTGTCAAACTTAAAAATCAAATCGACTAACTACCCATCAGTCCATCTGTCCATCCATCCATCCATCCTTCCTTCTATCCATCCATTCATCCTTCCATCCATCCATCCATCCATCCGTTCATCCATCCATCCGTCCATCCGTTCATCCATTCATTCATCCTTCCATCCATCCGTTCATCCATCCATCCTTCCATCCATCCATCTATCCATCCAAGTCGCCCTAAAATCTTGCCCACAAACCATCAGCCTCACCTATCCCCTTGTCCCTCCACCTACCCATCCTTTCCTCCACTCACCAGGGAAATTAAAACGCATCTAATTAAAACCCCTCCGAGCCAGCCATCCCTTCCGTCTATCCATCATCCATACATCTTTCCATCTCATCCATTAACCACTTCACTGCGATGATGCCTTTTTTACATTCTCTTCTCGCTACCACAAACTTTTTTTTTTCTCTCTTATTCAGGATAGATGGGCTAGATATAGTGTTCAATGGAAGGAGGTTTTGCCCGAGCTGCACGAAATTGCTTGATAGGTTGTCAGGAGAAAAGAAAAAAGATGACACAATGCTGAAAATATTAAACATTCGTCCTCTCTCTCTCTCTCTCTCTCTCTCTCTCTCTCTCTCTCTCTCTCTCTCTCTCTCTCTCTCTCTCTCTCTCTCTCAATTATGTCTGTCAATCGATCTGCCTATATCTATCTATCTATATCTATTTTTCTATCTCTATCTATGTGATCTATCTATCTATCTGTCTGCATCTCTATCAATATCGATCTATCTATCAGTCTCTATCTACTGTATATCTATCTCTCTGTCTGTCCATTTGACCCCTAAAAGAATAACTCTAGAAGCATTAACCTTACGTTAACCCTGGTCCTCCATCCTACCCATCCCTTCCACCATCCACCTAATTACTGACTCTGAGCTATCCTATCTTATCCATACATACGATATATTCATCCATCCATTTTATCTTTACCGTCCATCCAGCCAGTCAGCCATTCCATCCATCCATCCATCCACCCATCCATTCACCCATCCATCCATTCACCCATCTCTCCACTCATTTATCAGTGCTTAAGTTATCTGTCTATCTTTCTATTGGTCTGTCTGTCCATACGAGTACAAACGTGTATCCATCCATCCATTTTTCTTTGCCAGTCATTCATCCATCCATCCATTTCTTCACTCATTTATCAACAGTTAATTCATCCGTCTATGTGTCTGTGTCAATGGATCCATACATAGGGTATAGTTACATCCAATCATCCATTTTTAGCATTATCATCCCCATCCATCCATTCATCCATTTCTCCACTCATTTATAAGTCATTAATTAATCCGTCTGTCTGTCCATTTGTCTGTCTGCTTCTGTCTGTCTCTCATTTTATCCATCCATGCTTAAATCTGGGCCAAGAACACTTTGCTTTCCATAAACCCCTCAGCCATCCACTCACCAGATAGAGCGAAACTGTTCATTATTAATAGTGTCTGAGCCAACTATCTCATCCATACATATATATCCGTTCTGCCATTCTGTCTCCACCATGCATCCATTGACCCATCTATTTGTCCACTCTTCCATCTTTTCATTCATTCATCAAACAGTAATCCATTTATTCATCAGATCATCATCTCTTTATATTTATCTGTCTATCTGCCTCATTCTCCATTCGTCCATCTATCGATCCATCTATTCATACAGTCTTCCATCTCTCTGTTAATTCGTCAACCAATAATTTATCCATCCACCAACTTAGCCTCTATGTCTACCTATCTGTCTACCTATCCATCTACCAACCAATCTTTCTTCCTCCTTTTCTCTCCATCTGCCCATCTATCTATCTGTCCAACTATCTATCTATCAATGCTTCCTACAAAGACCTTATGCAAGAAACATTAGCCTCACACAAACCCCCCAGCCCTCCACCCGACCTCACCCATCCACCTCTCGCCAAGAATATTAAAATGACTGAGCTCCCAGATCGTATACCCCATTACGGTAATGCTTAAAACTCGACGGCCGGCCAAAGTGCTTGATTACGGAAAGTGCCTGATGATTGCCCCGCCGCTAGAGTTACCATTTGTGAAAGAGGAGACGTGATCGACGTGCTTTTAGCTTAGCGCGAGTTGGTGGGGTTGGTCTATATAGCTAGCGATTATCTGTGTCGCAGAATGGTACGGTGGTAGGGTACAGTTAGTCCAGATGGTACGGTAGTAGGGTACGGTTAGTCCAAATGTTATTGTAGTGGGGTACAACTAGGCCAAATGTTACAGTAGTAGGGTACAGTTAATCCAAATGGTACGGTAGTAGAGTACGGTTAGTCCAAATGTTACGGCAGTAGGGTACAACTAGTCCTTGTTACACCTTCACCTGAAGCATGAAGGGGTCATATACTTAGTCTGATTTGTCTGTCTGTCTGTTACCAGAAGTATGGCAAAAGCACTGTTTGAAACTGTACCAAATTTGGCCTAATGACTGAGGACATCAGAGGAACAGGTGATTAATCTGACTAAAAGAGGTCGTAAGTCATACGTCAAGGGCAAGGTCAACTAACACACATTTTATCGATTTTGACCAGACTTAGTGGAAGGGTTAAGGGACAGGACAGGGTGAAATTGATTCAGTGTTGAGAACAATCAGTCAAAGGTAAATGCCACAGGGCAAGGTCAAAGCCTCGGCCCTTTAACTCAAATAAATTTGATTCAAGTTGGATCAAACTTGATGGATTAGATCAAGATTAATCAATAATGAAATTATTCAACTTTCATAAACAGAGTTCAAAGGTCTCAGGGTAAAGTCAGTCTAAACATTTTTGAGCCGATATGAGCCAAAGTTGGCGGATGGGTTTAGGGTCAGCTAAGGATGAAGTAAGTCAATTTTGAGAGCATCCAATAAAAAATCAAGGGCACAGGACAGGGTCAGAGTTTATACCTTACTGCCCATCCACTCGATCAGTTGCGCCTGTCGTAGTTGAGAACGTTAATCTTCAGTTTCGAAGCATGGTGACGAAGTACGCTATAAATAGTAGGTCACTGACGGGGAAGGTGTTTCAGTTCAACTCGTCTACACGATTACTTTCCAGCATTTTTTCATTACCATACACCAAAACCACAGGTGCAGCGTGATTGTGTGGACCGGCCTTTAGACTGATTATACGGCGCTGGTGGTGTGCTCCCTGAGTGCTTTTCTTATTACGTTTGCCTTTTTACCTTTATTTGGTGTTAAATTCTAAATTTTAAGTAGGAAGCAACGCCAGGATGTTGATGACGTTGTTCATGATGATGATGATGATGAAATAATGATAATAATGATGATGATGATGGACCTTAGAGCAGAGTACAGAAATATTGCCGGATACGTCTTGTTGTTGTCTGCAATGCTGATATGGTTGATTATGGGGAGTGCTTGATGACTGCAAAGTACTCGAGTTACCATTTATGAAAGAGAAGATTGGTCGAGGCTCGCTTTCAGCTAATAAATTCATGAGGTTGATCTATTAGCTTCTGCTTGTGGCGCAAAACTATTAAGTAAGCCTTAGCTGTAAGTTCTTTTTAGACTTTTTTCTGTCAAGTTATTATCAGCTACGAGGTGCGATAAAATGCAGTTAAGATGACGCTTAGTAGACTTAGCTTTATTGAACATTAGACACATACTTCAGTTGCCCCTTCAAAGCAATATCCCTTTCTACTTCCACACATTTCTTCCATCTTTCCTTCCACTGATAGAAATCACCGCTTGAACTCTTCATTCTTAATGCTCTTCAGGACACTCGTCGGTTCAGACAATATCTTCGTGCGTCAAAACGATGTTATTCAGTTTCGGGAACAAACAAATAACTGTCAGGTGAATAACGTGGATGTGGGACTAATGGGATTCATCTCCAGGGTACAACCTGCAAGTTAAAGAGCGCTACACGCCTGGGTGCGTTGTCGCAGTGAAGCAGCCGCCTGCCATTCCACTTCACACGTAGTTTGCATCTCACTCCCTCACAGAAATGTTCGAAAGCTTTCTGGCAGAAAAGTTCGTTAACAGTAATACCTCTGGAAAGAAACTCATTGTGCACAGTTCCTTCCATGTCAAAAAATGTGAGTAACATTACCTCCACGTGTCATCTAGACTATTGACATTTGGGGGTGTCGATGATGTTAGTTACTTACACTGGAAGTACCGTCTTGGTCTGTGAGTTAGGCTATATCCGTAAATCCAAGTTTCATCCCTGTTGTGACCCTGGATAAGAACATTAGATCAATTACACACTGATCAGTCAGGCTGGAAGAAGAAATTACATTTTGCCAATTCTGGTCATTTGTAAGGATGCGTGGAACAAACTTGGCTGCGAAAAATCTGCCATGGGCATGTCACACAAGCGTAATATTGTCCTTGCTAAGGTGCTTTGGCGCATGGTATTGTGTTGTCTGGTGATGCATGACATCCAGGAGAATGGCTGATGTACAATAAGCAACACCACGAGTCACTGACCACTCACGACAAACTAGAGAGACATCAGAACATTTCACTCAGACCTCAAGGTGCAATTTGAAAATTCAGGTAATGGCTGGCAAACTCAGCTTTACTGAACATTTGACGCATATTTCATTTCTTACTCATTTTTTTTATTTAGTTTTTTTTTTAATTCATTTTTAATATTTACAGTCTCATGTGACTCACTCGCAACTGAATAAAATGGTCGGGCGTTAGCTGTCATATAATGCTAGAGATGTCCCGGCCACGAAGAGGGATAATGGTGACAGCATCGAAACTCACGCTCCTAAGACTTACCCTTAACTGGATAAGATCATCTGACTTTAGCTGGAATAAACTATTAGACATCCGATCTTGAGGGGATAATTTTAATATCAGGGTAAAACTACAGGAAACTTACCTAATATAGTTCTGTCATTACCTATGAACCCGATCTGGTTGATTACCCAAAGTGGTTGATGATCGTGCGGCGCTAGAGTTACCGTTTGAAAGAGGACGCTGATGGGGGGATGAGTTATTTTAGGTTAGCAGTGCGTGGGGATGGTTTATTATAATCCTAATGTTTCCAGATGGCTTTATTCAACGTACAAGAGCCTTATCAAACCCTTCACTACTACATCACATTCCTTTCCAGAGAGAATGTCTGGAGTAGCACGAACATAGTTTAAAGAGACGTGAGTGTAGTGAAGGGCTTGGGTCAGCATTCGTGAATCTGGGTTATAACTGTTAGATCTTGCTTGTGTAATAAGCGACTAGTTTTCTAGGATACGGTAAGGCCTCGTCGTAAGTCTTTTCACGTCTTCTGAGTTAAGTTGCATCAAATACGTTACAGAAAAACTACCTTATAAAGCTCTTAATTCGAGATTCTGGTTTATTATGTTGGCTTTTACCTGTCCCACAGAATGATAGCAGATGCCATAGGCTCTCCTTTGAAGTAGACTATTTTTGACGTCATTTTTTTTTTAATAACACTCTCATCCTGCTCTGACTCACTGTCATTTTCATAACTATTAACAGAAAATGTCCCCACAGTGAAAATGTTAATGGTGACAGTATTAACAGCTTCACGCTCATGTGCACCGTCTCCCAGGCTTTACCATCCTCTTCTCACTACGACGGCCCCCAATGTTTTTCCAGTTTCCTAGGTGACTCTCCCACTATTTATCTTTCCAGTATTATCACTTTGCTTTCTGCTCTTCACGTGATGTATTTAATTTAGTTATTCCCCCTGCTGTCTTCTACTTAAGTGCCATAAAACAACATTATTTTCTGATGCTACTTCTTCATTATATCATGTTTCCTTCCTTCCTTCCTTCCTTCCCTCACGCTCATATGATCCACTCTGAGGTATATAAAATCCTCAGGTCTTGGCAAGAATAAAATTATGCTTAAGAAGTCGCCACCGTGCGAGAGTTAAGGCCACGGAAAATTATGTCTGGAAAAATTGCCTATGAGAGGTGTAATGTGTCTCATATTGTTGATGCCTCATTTTCCTCCAGTATTATACTGTAGTACCATTTGTAAGGATGTGTTGATATGGTGGAACAAACCTCTTGCTTACATTAATGACTGTCTTACTTTCTTCTTGTTGTGATTATTCTTGTGTAACTTGTTCAGGCAAGGAACATCTTTATCAGTTTAATTATAATATCCTTAGACGATTGTATTCAACAAATTTCTTAATCTAGAATAGGGAAGAAATTAGATAAGGCTGTTTTTATTCAGTCCAGTTCAAAAATGCTCTCATAAGTCGAATAAATGGGTCTGGAGATACAAAGGCTGAGATAAAGAATATATCATCGGATTGAAAGTAATTAAATCGTCACCAGACCTGTACTGGCCTATACAAAACACTCATCTTCTCACGGTAAATACACCTGACCGTCACATCAACCATCACCATCCCAGCCCGACTTGCCCACTCCTCTGCCCACCCCAATCTCTCTCTCTCTCTCTCTCTCTCTCTCTCTCTCTCTCTCTCTCTCTCTCTCTCTCTCTCTCTCCATCAAATGGCCGAGAGGGGCCTGTGAGTGAAGTCTTCCCAGTACCAAAACTGCCCCGCCTACAACGCCCATCTTCACAAGGTGTATTTCTGTCTCACCATTTTCCATCCTAGTCCATCCTGCCCACGCTTGTCTGCCCATCCCTCACTCCATTTTAACCCTCTCTCCAACGAATTTTTAGATTACTTACATTCGCACCTTACAAGCCTACTTCCAATACCCCAATGGTCATCTTCATAGACTATTTTCCCCTCTTCATAATTCATCAAACAACGATCGCAGCCAATCCCTCCCCGCACCCGCTCTTCTCTGTCCACCCCATCTTTGTCTGGCTGTCTCGCATATGATTTTCCAGAAGAAATATTTACCGTCAAGCTTGCAGTAGTTGCCCTTCCCTCCCTGCTATCCACCACCACCGTCCCAGCCAGTCCCATCCACTCCTTACATTCCATCCCATCCATTTTTACCTCCCCCACCTCCAAAATAGTTTCAAAATTCTTGTCTCTGAAACCAGTGTCAGGAAACTGTTGATTATTTGCATCTGAGTGAATCTGCTGGACCTGATGTGGCCTGAAAACACATGAGCTGAAGTGAAAGCAACAAACTCCGCCTGGTTTGGGCTGAATATCATGAAACTGACATGATGGGATGTCACCCGACCTGGACTGATCACGTAATCCTTTGACTGTAAAATACTGTACCTTTACACCTAAGCTGATGTCAGACAATTTATAATACTTTGGATAAACTCAGGGCGCCAAAAACATAAAAATCACGTTTAACGTTCTAGAAAAAGAATTAAGATTTATAGTCTATCTATCTATCTATAGACAGACACCATAATCCCGTAAGGGGTGGCCGTTTGACTTTGAGTTTGTTTTGCGGGGAGGGGCACTAACCCTCCGCCAACCCACTTGTTGACACGTGGGGAACATGTACGGATTGGTTATAATTATGGTTACCACCCAGCGTCGTAAATGCATACAAAAAACCATTAGGCTTGTCACTCAGTGTGAAGCCACCTGAAAAGGAAAGAAGAGTAAGAGAAAGTGACAGGAAAGGTGGGAGAAATAGGAAGAGGGTAGGGCAGACACAAAAAAAGAATGATAAAGGTGAAGAAAGAAGTAGGCTGCACTACATCAAGTGAGTGGATGATGGTCGCCACCATCACCTCGACGACGAGCGCGTAGCACCCGTCTGGCAGCAAACTCTCATCCCTTTTCTGTCCAACTCTCTAATGCAAGAGTTAACCGTTACTCCCAGTCTTTCATTTATGCAACAGGTCAGCTCTGGAACTGTCTCCCTCTGTCTGTATTTCCTGCTGCCTATGATCTCCAGTCTTTCAAACGCAGTGTGTCCAGGCATCTCAAATGATCGGATCTTGAATTTGGCTCTCTATTGTATTCTGTTTTTCTCTTGGAGGGAACTAACTGCAGGCTCATGGCCTTTGGTTCCTTCTTCCTCGCATTAAAAAAAAAAAAAAAAAAAAACTACCGCGTGTTATATTTCAGCGAACCACTGACGTCTTTCTTCACCTCACAGCAAGTCCCCTCAAGTCAGTGTTTGAATGGACCTGGACCGAGTGTGATGGACCCTGAACTGATCATAGTGGACCTAAATCTTCCCAGCTGGACCTGATGTGGGCGAATTATTGTCCTGAATTTTTCTGATCGAGTAAACATGGCTGACAACACTGAGCGGGCTGAGCGAATAGTAGTATTTAACCTCTCTCCACGATTATCCTTTTCTGATGTCAGTCTGGCTGCCTCCGAACGATTTTATTCAGCTCAAGAAACCCCGTGTGTCCAATGAGATATTAAAAAGAAAAGACAAAGAAACTCCACCATATCTTCACCCCTATGTCGATTATTCTGTTTCATTTTCGTTGCCGCCAAGAAGAGCCTATCCTAGTGAAGGAAGATAACCGCTTCACCCCGATAACGCTATACTAAATTTTCTCTTGCTACCTTTAGACCATTTTGTTCAGCTTAGGAGAGACTTTTAGAAATGAAGGGGTTCGATTTAACCTTTGTTTACCCTTCCACTGCTCGAGAACTGCCCAGGGTTGAATAGAATCGTCTAGTCGTGGCCTTAAAATATATATATATATATATATATATATATATATATATATATATATATATATATATATGTAACTTAAGATTATAATATTAGGCAGAAGGAGAAGCGAACCTAAAACTGAACCCCGAGATACTCCGCAGGTGATAGGTTTAATGGTACAGTGAGAAAAATAAGTGTCTCCCTAAGGTTTGGTCGCCACACTGCAGAAAAATCAAAACTATCCGGGACGTGCATTAGTCCACTTAAGATTTTGTTTACACTCCATTGCTTTCTGTCAGTCATCAGAAGATGCAATACAAACTTTTGACAATGACTTTAGTGGCTGGCGAACCATCTTAATGCAGAACCCCTAATAAGATGCTTTGGCATAGGGTGTAAAAAAAATGGAGAGGTCGCAAAATACAGCTATTTTTTACAATTTCCTGTCTAAACTTCGCAGATATTACGGATCAGTTGAAAAATGACAAGCTGGGTCGAATATTTGGGTCATGTCATACTAAAATTGGCATGTCAGAGAGATGCAGTTTGAGATGTTGTTTGTAATAATATATCGCAACGTCATTTTCACGCTTGTGGCATGTTCATTACCTTCATCCTTGATGCATCATAACCAAATCATACTCGGACAGAGAAAAATAATCAGGCCTCTCAGTTTAGGAAGGTTAGCCAGGAGGGAATAGAATATTTTTCAAACTGTTATCCTATTGACCACAATCTTTTCACAAATTTTACACAAGCTTCGGAGAACAGAGATGGGTAGTTAGTTCTCTGGAAGCATATTGTCACGTTCCTTGTCTATAGGACCCACACAAGCGATCTCTGGGTGGCGGGGGAGGTTCCTTAGGTGGCGGGGGAGCTTCCTTAAATGGCAGGGGTGGTTCCTTAGGCGGCGGGGGAGGTTCCTTAGATCGCGGGGGAGGTTCCTTAAATGGCGGGGGAGGTTCCTTAGATGGCGGGGGAGGTTCCTTAGATGGCGGGGGAGGTTCCTTAGATGGCGGGGGAGGTTCCTTAAATGGTGGGGGAGGTTCCTGAAATGGCGGGGGAGGTTCCTTAGATGGCGGGGGAGGTTCCTTAGGTGGCCGGGGAGGTTCCTTAAATGAGTGGGAGGTTCCTTAGATGACGGGGGAAGTTCCTAGCGTTGTCAGTAATTTATTATCAACCATCTTCTTGGTCGGGACAGCTCTAGCATTTTTTCTATTTAACGCCAGACGATCTTATTAAGCTGAAACTGAATTAAAGGAGTCTAAGAGTAATAACACACTGAAAACGGGCCCTTTCCACCCAATGTTCATAGGAATACCGTCGCGATCCCATGAAGTCTATTTAATTATTGTTTGTAAGATCCTGTATTATTGCTTGTAAGATCCTGTGCTTATAAGATCCTGTATTATTGCTTGTAAGATCCTGTGCTTATAAGATCCTGTATTATTGCTTGTAAGATCCTGTGCTTATAAGATCCTGTATTATTGCTTGTAAGATCCTGTGCTTATAAGATCCTGTATTATTGCTTTTAAGTTTGTCTGGGTGACTAAGATAGACTTGGGAAGGCAATCGCTAAACTGCTTGTTAGAAAGAGGTGAATATTCAACTTGTCTAGTTCCAATCTGGCTAAAGTCATCATTAACTTCTCTAGCAATACCATTGGGGTTGGAAGTAGCTGTCAGAAAGTAAAGATGACAATTTAGGATCATGTCCACGTCAGATAATACCAGTAATGGTTTCTCAAATGTTTTCTGCATTTCCGGTGAGTTCAGTAAGTTTTTTTTAATTCTCTGACAGCTTGTATCATTGTTGCGATGAACCCTTGGGCTGCGAATTAAGTACTTTTCACTTTCTTTCGGCTTGTTTCAGATGATTTACTCTGCTCAAGAGAAATCCAAACACCCGGAATATTAAAAATATGTATGATTAACATTTTGCATGAGAATATGAACTTCGTATTTTATTCCAGTTGCGAGTAACGATTTCCAGCTCCTAAACCTTTTCGTAGCAAGAGTGTTAAATCTGTGTTCATCTGTTTTTGAACATTTATTATATGGTATCCATTCGTTTATTAACATGTATTTATTTTTTTATCACTGTTTAGTATCCGTTTTGTATTATTTCGCGTCCATTCTTTTATTGTTATTTACCAGTCTTTTATTACTTAGTAACCATTTTTTTGTCGTCATTAATTAGGAGTCATTATTCTTTATAAACTCCTTACCTCCGTCAAGGAGGTTGTTTTCACTCTTGTCCGTTTGTTTGTTTGTTGGTTGCTTGGTCTGTGAGCAAGATAACACAAAAACTACTGGACGGATTTCCACGAAACTTGGAGAAGAATGGGCCTTGGCCCAGAATACCCTCCATTAAATATTGGTGCGGATTCGGATAAAGGTGCGGATCCAGGATTTTTTTTTTTTTTCCATTTTCTTTAACATTGCTAGATACGGCGTTGGCGGAGGTATGCGCTCTGCTGAGTGTCATTCTAGTTTATGGATGCGATGATATGAGGCTGTGTGTCCCTCCATTTACAAGTCAGGCTAGCCTTCGATGTCATACAATCTCATCTCCGGTAACCAGCAGTAAGTATTTATATATCCTTTTCAGCTCGTACGGTCAGAGTGGATGTATTGTCTGTTTTATTTGTGATGGTTCCACATGAGTTTATTCAAATTAGGTGAGACTTTCGAACTGGAGGAGCCAGATATGCTTTCTCTTAGCCCCTTTACTGCCAGGTGTGTCTCTTAAACTGAATATAATCATCATGTGGTAAAGAAGATAAAATATACGCCATCGTGATTCTGCATTAATGTTCCTGTGCGACAATATAGTGAGTGGTGAGGGCATGGGAAACAGGGAAGTAAATTAATTCCTGTTCGCAAAGTTAATGATGCAGAATGGTTGCCATCTCAAAAAGGCCAAATTCAGGGGCTGGTATCTGAGCTTGGATGGCTTTGGAATAGGAGGAAATTGAGAGCATGAGAGAGTAAGCTGACGAGATAAAGACAGACATCACGTTACTGAGAGATATCTGAATGGGCAAGATTTAAAAGAAGGGTGTGTATCGTAGTAAAGGCGGTGGCTCAATCGGTAGAGAGTTGGCCTGCAGTCCCAACGGACCCGGGTTCAAATCCCGCTTGGGCAGGGAACAGTTTAAGGATTTGAATTTCATAAAATCAGACTTTACTAATCTACCAGAAGACGCGCCGACATGTCGTAAAAATACCCCCGCTAATACCAGTACACCAGTCCTGTATGAGACAGCCCTAGCATGTATTCAGTATGGACGGTGGGTGTTAGTGCCGGAGTGGTGACATGTAGAGGTGTGCGGTACGTGGGAGGACTACTGGGCCTTGAAAGCAGGCTGTGAAGCCTATGCCCAGAGTCGGTCACATTAAAAAAAAAAAAAAAAAAAAAAAAAAAGATGGATCTGAGGAACTTGACATAGGACATCCAAGAGGAGAAGGTAAATGTATTAGGAGCGTTGAAGAGTACGTGGAATAGAACACCAGAATATGTTCAGAGATGGTTATGTATGAGGGCATAGAGGTGTAGATTGTGGACCTGAAGTAAGCCATAAGATAGAAAATGAAAAATATTACAGGTGTCGTGATGCGCATGGAAGGAAACAGTAGTGTGTGTTCAGGAAGAGGCTAGGCAGGTAAGAAAGCCTGGAGTTGTCGACTGTGCTACTGGTTGGGAGTCTTGGTTCCTATGACTGAGAGAGGGTGTAAGTGTTAAAAATGATGTGTCGCAGGTATACATTAATTTGAGAGAATGACCTGGTGTGAGGGAGGCATGGAAATGCAGGTCTGTTCAATGAGTATCCATCCTTAGGTTCTAAAAAATAAATAGCTAACCTGTTGAGCTAGGACACTAATCCCCTCAAAGTAGGCCCCTTGTGACTTGACACACGTAAGCCAGCGTTCTTTCCACTGCCTGACACATTTTTCAAAGTTGGTTTTCTGAATCTCCTACAGGTGTTTCGTCTCATTCGTCATGATCTCTTCTCTCGGATGAACGTTGTTCAAGACATGTTGGAGTGTGCAAATCGCCATCCAGACTTTCTAAAGACGGTTATCATTGGAGATGAGACTTGGGCGTACGGGGACAAAGCACAGTCGTCCCAGCGAAAGCATGCAGGGCCGCCTCGGTCAGAAGAGACATGACAGGTCTGCAGCAAGGTACACGCGCATGTTGGCAGTTTTTTTCAATTGCCGTGGTGTTGTGCATCACGAATACTCACCACAAGGTCAGACTGTCAACAAACATTACTGCCTTGACGTCATCCATCGTCTTCGTAACGAAGTTCGGCAGACGAGACCAGACCTTTGGAGGGCGGCAAGTTGGAAGTTCCATCTGACAACGCCCCTGCCCATTCTTGTCAACTGATTCAGGAATTTTTGGCCAAGCACAACATCCCGCAGGTCCGGCAGGCTTCCTACTCACCAGACATGGCTCTGTGCAACTTTTGGTTACCCTCCAGGCTCAAAATTCCGCTGAAGGGTTCCCGGTTAGAGACGAGAGAAGAGATCATGACGAATGCAACGAAGCACCTGCAGGAGATACTGAAAACAGACTTTGAAAAATGTTTCAGGCAGTGGATAAAACGCAGGGCTACGTGTGTCAAGTCACTAGGGGCCTACTTTGAGGGGGGATTAGTGTCCTAGCTCAACAGGTTAGTTATTTATTTTTTTTTAGCCTAAGGTAGGGTGCTCTCTCAACAGCCCTCGTGTAGTATGAGGACTGGCTCTGAAGTGGCCTGGATGCACCTGGAATGGCATAATGGATTTAGCTTAATTAGACCTTATGTGGCCCGAGCAGACCTACATTGACCTGACCGGGTCTGAAGGAATCTGACAGGACCTTGAGTGACCTGAATGGACTGGAAATAACCTGATGACCTAAACTGACCGAAACAATAGATAAATGAAAAAAATCGAAATTGATCGAAAAAACTGGTGACCTACATTGACAAAAGAAAAAAAAATCGAAATTGGTCGAAAAAACTGAAATGACCTAAAGTGACTTACATTCGCCATTTGAACAATTAGTTGCTAATTTTGTCGGGCAAGAAAATACTGGACATTTTTACCGAACATTTTTCTCTATTCTAATGACTTTTCCGGCTGACGGTCACCCTCTACCTACTGGAAATTATCTGGGCTGACTTATGCTGGTGCGAAGCAGGTGTGCGGTTTACAAACGTGCATGGTATTTATCATTATCTCACCTGTGTTTGAGGTTACTGATGTGCGTGTATATGTGTGCGTGTGTGCTCATGCAGTAATGAAGTTGTTTATAAGTGTAGTTATCTTGAGTACTTTATATATTAATGTGAATGTATTATTATTTATTTATTAATTAATTTATTTATTTAGTGTCAGCATATGTATGCAGACTTTCGAAGGCTTTTGTGATTATTGGAGTAATGTATGGCTCATTTTCTATTTCCAGATCCTGCTCACCTCATTTATAACGACCTGAAGTACAAGGATGATGATGTTGATGAAGGGGATGAGGATGCATACAGAATTCGATGGCTGATGTACTGCTGATTAAATGGACGTACGGCCCTGTTTTACTCTATGACGGTAGGCGCTCATACTTTCCTTATTTCATGTTACTCTTCCGTGATCCCATCCAACTCATTGATGTCTGTGGGATATAAGGCTTGGATGATGATGATGAGTAACTTGAGAATATCTGTATATCTCCATTCAACCCGATACACCAGTGGTAGATATTCCTACTTTTGTGCTTTCTTGCATCTAAATCTTGTCCACCACATTTATAAGACGGAACAATAATAACGATAATAATAATGATAATAATAATAATAATAATAATAATAATAATAAAGGAGGACGAAGAGGAGGAGAACGACGAAGACGACTGTATTTTCCACACAAACACAGAAAGTCATCGAACATTTATACATATCTGCCTGCACACACACACACACACACACACACACTATTCTCTCTCTCTCTCTCTCTCTCTCTCTCTCTCTCTCTCTCTCTCTCTCTCTCTCTCTCTCTCTCTCTCTCTCTCTCTCTCTCTCTCTCGTCTTGTAGCAGTGGTATCTTTATTTTCCATCTCCTTTTTATCTAGTGTTTGACTACTACCTGTATGATAAATATGCAGCGACGTGTGTGTGTGTGTGTGTGTGTGTGTGTGTGTGTGTGTGTGTGTGTGTGTGTGTGAAAGTTACAATTTGTAAAAACTATGGTGTGTGAGGGTCATGGTGTGAGAAAGTGACAGCGTGTGAAAGCTATGATGTGTGAAAGCTATGATGTGTGAAAGCTATGGTGTGTGAAAGTCATGACTTGTGAAAGCTATGAGTTGTGAAAGCTATGATATGTGGAAGCTAAGGTGTGTGAAAACTGTGGTAAATGAAAGCTATGGTGTATGAAAGCTATTTTGTATGAAGGGACTGGTGTGTGAAAGGTTTAGATTGTGAAAGCTATGATGTGTGAAAGCCATGATGTGTGAAAGTCATGGTGTGTGAAAGCTACGATGAGTGAAAGCTACGATGAGTGAAAGCTACGATGTGTGAAAGCTGTGATGTGTGAAAGCTATGATGTATACTCGTACAGTGTGGAGTATACTTGAAACAATGCCCCCCCCCTCTCTCTCTCTCTCTCTCTCTCTCTCTCTCTCTCTCTCTCTCTCTCACACACACACACACACACACACACACACACACACACACACACACACACACACACACACACACACACACACGCACACACACAGCTTACATAACAGCACAACAGAAATAAGAATACATGAATAATGAACACATACTGCAAGTAAAAATGTTATCATTAGTAAACAGAACTCTTTATGCCTGGTTATAGTAGGGAGAGAGAGAGAGAGAGAGAGAGAGAGAGAGATGCAGCCGTGTATAAAAAAAAATAGCCTCATAATATATTCTGTGTTTTCTGGCGAGCAAAACTATGTATATCACTGAAATATTACGTCCAGCCATTTTTTTCTGTCATTTTTTTTTTTTTTCATTTTTGATACATTATGGCAGCCCGTTCAGAAGTCGAATATTTTTTACTGGCAAATATATGACAAATGCATATGTTAGAGTCATTATCTTTATTATCATGGTTGTTAGGATGGCCGTTGTTTTTATTATTATTATTATCATTATTATTGTTATTATTGTCGTCTTGGGCATCGTCATTATTGTCATCACTACGACCACCACCACCACCACTATCATCATCATCATCACTTCCATCATCCATCATTATCATCATCACTACGACCACCACCACCACTATCATCATCATTATCATCATCATCACTACGACCACCACCACCACCACTATCATCATCATCATCATCACTTCCATCATTATCATCATCACTACGACCACCACCACCACTATCATCATCATTACGACCACCACCACCACCACTATCATCATCATCATCATCATCATCATCATCATCATCATCTCCATCATCCTTCATTATCATCATCACTACGACCATTACCACTACTATCATTATCATCATCACTACGACCACCACCACCACCACTATCATCATCATCATCATCATCATCACTTCCATCATCCATCATTATCATCATCACTACGACCACTACCACCACTATCATTATCATCATCATCACTACGACCACCACCACCACCAAAGTCATCATCATCATCACTTCCACCATCTATCATCATCATCATCATCATCATAATTTCCACAATCCATCATCAACAGTTCCACTTTCCATCATCATTATCATCATCATCATCATCATAACTGTCAGTTCCATCATCCAGCATCATCATCACTTCCACCACCATCATCATCATCATCATCGTCATCATCATCATCATCATCTTCAGCATATGAGCAAAATGAGAAAAAAGGAAGAACACAAAGGCAGGAGAACTATTATTGTGATCATGATTATTATTATTTGTATTATTATTATTATTATTATTATTATTATTATTACTATTGTTTATTATTATTATTATTATTATTATTATTATTATTATTATTATTATTATTGGTGCTAGGTGGGGGCGCTCGCCATCCACTCACTCGATGTAGTGCTGCTCTTGGATGTCTGCCATTTCCTCTCCTCCATTCTTTCATTCCTTCCATCCTCTTCTGTCTTTCTTTCCTTCATTCTTTCCTCGTCCTTCTGCCCACGGGTGACTGTACCCTCCCTCTTCTGTCTTTCTTTCCTTCATTCTTTCCTCTTCATTCTGCCTGTGGGTGACTCTACACTGAGTGACAAGCCAAATGGTTTCCTGTACACCAAGAAACCATTTACTACGCTGGGTGGTAACCATATAACCAGATTTGGGCGCCTGGTGGTTTAGTGGGTAATTACGGCACTCCAATCGGATTGAGCCGGTGAAGGTTTATATCCAAGGGGTGGTTGGGGTTTATTGCTCACGTAATGCCACTTAGGGATGAGTGAGGCTGGTCACACTCATCTTAAATGTCAGGAACAACATGCCTAGGCCCGGGCTCCTACGCTCCTTATGGGACACCGTAGAATTGGATGACGGATGGATGGATGGATTATTATTATTATTATTATAATGGTGAGCTGAGTGAATTCTTTGATCTCAATGTGGGACTGAAACAGGGGTGTGTGATGTCTCCATGGCTGTTTAATATATATATGGATGGGGTTGTAAAGGAGGTGCAAGGTAGGGCAGTGGATGTGGGGGTGGCCCTAATGAATGAGGGTGAGATTTGGAAGCTTCCGGTGTTGCTGTTTGCTGATGATACAGTATTGTTGAGTGAAGATGAATGGGAGTTGCAAGGTTTGGTGAATGAATTTGGGACAGTGTGTAGGAGGAGGAAGCTGAAAGTTAATGTAAACAAAAGTAAAGTTATGGTGTTTGAGAGGAATGAAGTCACAGAGTGTGCAGTGAGGTTGGATGGTGAGGATATGGAGAATGTGGGTGCATTCAAGTACTTGGGTAGTGTGATGAGTAAGGATGGAACTTTGGGGGATGAAGTACGTGAAAGGGTACAGCAGAGAAGAAAGGTTGTTGGTACACTGAAAGCAGTGATGAGAAATAGGGAGGTGAGTATGGAAGTTAAGAAGTCACTGCATGATGGTATTGTGATCCCTACCCTGATGTATGGAAGCGAGGCTTGGACCTTGCAAGAGGGGAACAAGTCAAGAGTGAGAGCAGTGGAAATGAGTTACTTGAGAGGAGCATGTTGAGTGACGTGGAGGGACAGGTTAACAAATGAAGAAGTGAAGGAACGTTGTGGGGTAGATGTGGATGTGGTTGAAAAGATTAGGAGAAATACACTGAGGTGGTTTGGACATGTGGAGAGAATGGAGAATGAAAGACTGACTAAGAGGGTGTATGTAGGTGAGGTGGAGGGAGGGAGAGGGAGGGGTAGACCGAGGATGAGGTGGAGGGATGGAGTTGAGAGGTATATGAGGGAGGGGGGGGTGAGTTGGGGGGAGGGGAGTCAAATGGTGGGTGACAGAGTGACTTGGAGGCGTTTTGTCTGCGGCCACCTTTTGCGGGATTAGGGCGTCGGGCTATAGATACTGTAGATAGATAGATTATTATTATTATTATTATTATTATTATTATTATTATTATTATTATTATTATTATCATCATCATCATTATCATTATCATTATCATTGTTGTTGTTGTTGTTGTTGTACCATTATAATTTGATAGATGGGCAAAAAGGAAAAACGCAATGCCAGGAAAATTATATATCATGATAGCCCCCAGCGACAATGGGCCACACCTCCATCCACTCATCTCTCAAGCCATGGGAAGCCGAGGTCCGAAATCAGAGCCTTGAATAATAAAGTGAACGGAAGTGTGGCTCATTTTCCGCCTGCTGCTCTTTTCTCAACTGTGACGTATCCTTGGCGAGAGAGAGAGAGAGAGAGAGAGAGAGAGAGAGAGAGAGAGAGATTTTACTCCTGGCGAGAGAGTACGTTTGACACCTGGCGAGAGAGTACATTTTACACCTGGCGAGACTGCATTTTACACCCGGCGAGAGAGAGAGTACATTTTACACCCGGCGGGAGGGAGTACAGTTCACACCTGTCGAGAGAGAGAGTACATTTTACACCTGGCGAGAGAGGGTACACATTACACTGATGAAGGACGAAGCAAATACAGTGCAGGCAAACACCTTCTTTCCTGCAGATCAGACAGAACAGGATAATCACATTTAAAAAAAAAATAATACTCTGCTCGCTGTGATGATGTGTTAGTCCTTTCCCTACCACGACATCTTTTGTAGCTTATTCTTGTACCATTATAAGATGTAACTCTTACAAAAAAAAAATCAAAATGATCTTTCCTAAGTTATAAAAAACACCTTTTGAGGGTAGCTATAATGAATTGGATATGTAGTCATCGTAATGAAGAGGTTATTTCTAGCTAGAGGTGATTTTTAAAAATGAAGGACAAGGAGTACTTCCCACCAACAATTTCACTGCGAGAAATCTCCCCAAAGCTATGTGGGAATTAATATAATATCTGACACAAAGCAGCTGCATTGTACCTAAACAGAGAAGGCGTCATGAACTTGCCTGACATTAAGGTCAATTCACAACGCTTCGTGGTACGCCCATGAAAGCGTGCCAGTATATTAGCAGCTCATACGTGTTTGGTTTTTCTGGCGTGTCGATCCTGGTCTTTCAGGACTTGATGGAATGCAAAACGACCTGAAGGGATGATGTGGGATGATGGTGGGTGGCTGGGTACGACAGGGGAAGTATATCCTGCAAATATGGGAGCCCTGGATCAGCTGGTAGTCGAGGTCAAGGCCTTGGTCGAGGTTATTATGTTCATGATATTCCTCACACCAAAGAAGACTCGGGCAGGGTGTATGGAAAAGCGAGGACGGGTTGGGCTGTGTTAGTGGTGAGTAGTAAAACATAGTGAGGAGTATACCTTGTGAAGACAGTACTGTGGGTAAGCCTGCATGGTATAAATCAAAGGTGGGAGAAGAAAAATAAGACAAAGTAAAACAGAACCAGGAGCTTTCAGAGTGCAATACCCACGCCCACCGGCTGGTCTAAAAACCGATTATTTGACTTTATTTTATGACCTTGAGTTTCGACACATTACTCTCAAAATCGAAAAATTCATTCTTGCCTAACCTTTAACTCTTCCACCAACTTTGGTTCAAATGAGGTCAAAGCTGTCTGAGATGCCTTTGCCCAGTGACCTTGACTTTTGACATTCCTTGTGATCTTTGACTGATAATCCCATCATTCTTGCCTAACCCTTAACTCGTCCACCAAGTTTAGTTCCAATCAGATCAACACTGAGTTGATCACACTCTTTGACCTTTGAATTTGACCTTTCCCTGAGACTTTGACCATTGATTAATTGTTTTCAAAATCGATTCTTTTTACTCTTGCCATATCCCCAAGCCTTTCACAAAGTTTGGTCTAAATCAGATAAAAGCTGCCCATATTGACCTTGCCTTGTGACCTTGACCTTTGACTTATTTTTATTTAAAAAAAAAAAAAAGCACCGTTTTTTCCCCTTGGCTACCGCCACTACCGCCAGTCCTTTCAAGTTTGGTTAGTCAGATCATACCTGTCTGAGTTTATCTGATTCACACACACACACACACACACACACACACACACACACACACACACACACACACACACAAACCGATCAGAGCATAAAATCCTCTCTCGCTCCGCGCGCGCAAATGTAATAAACATGTGGGATGGGTAGAAGGCAGTGGATAGGATGGACTGTGGGAGATTATGGTGGGTGTTATGGCAGAACCGGACGAGTACTCCCTGTGAAGCTGGGCGTTGTATGACGGTCAGCACTGGCAGTGAGATGAAGTAACATATTTCTCTTTATATTTTGATATGATGGATGAGAAAAACTAAAAGAGAGGTGGGTTGACAGGAATGGGCTGGACGGGCTGGGATGGTGGTGGATCAGGAGGCAGGGCAGAATCAATACACCCTGTGAAGACAAGCGTTGTAGGATTGCTGATATGGGCGTATTGAGAGTTTATCTCAGTCCAAGCATGATAACAAGAAGAAAGTAAACAGGCGCTGCTCTTCTATACCTGGTTTTCAGTACGCAGGTAAAAACAACGTCTTTGTATTGAAGGAGTTGGCCCTTCAATAAGACGACGTATTTTTTATTATATTCTTGCAGTTTTCAGACTATAATATTCACGTTAAGGAGGATCCCTATTAGTACGGGGGTTAAAGAAGGCTATTATCAAGTCGCTTCAGTTCGACAAGTTTTCCCTAACCTGTAGAAAAGCACCTGAAAAAAGCAAGAATGAAATATTAAAGTACGTCGTCGTACTGAATGTAGTAACTAATATAATTATCTGGAACGACTCATATGACGGTCAAGCCTGGCGGACACAAACGGAGTGGATTATGTTGATGGTGTGAATTGCAGAAAGTCACTATTCAACCAACTGACATAATCATTAATAACACTATACTCCTTAGGCTGATTATTTCTTCATTGCTATTGGAAATGACTTTATAATAGGTCTTCACAGTGAGAGGCATTTCCATACCGGTATATGAAAACAAAAATCCGGACGCGGGCCCTCAGAATCTACCCTATACCAGGCCAGACACGAGTACGCCTTGCCACACTGCCATGTAGTCACCACCCTTCCCTGCAACAATACCAACACAAAATACACCTCACAAACACTCCGTTATATTTGCACTATACCGTAGCTCAGCCCCCCACACCATAACACACTCACCACCTGTGCACCACGCTATCACAACACAGAAAATCCTTTAACATAACCCCAGCAAGAGATCTGATGGAGCGACAGGTTGAAATGGCCAACAACAGCAACAACAGTTACAATAACAACAATAACAAAACAATAAAAACAACAAAAATAACAAGGTCCTCAACAACAAGGGCCTCACTAACAAGATCCTCGTCAAACTAAGGTCGGGATTGGACTTATTCTGACGCGAACTGTCCGATGGTGTAAGTGGGTGTAAGTGTTAGAATTAGAACACCTCATTTACTACTCCGCGCTCTGGGTAGTCCATTTCTCAGCGGCGGACATGAGCAGGTGGCAGGGAGAAGCTTTATGTCCAGATCATGGCCCAGTTCAATCGGATGATCTTTTTCCTCAACGATCAACGCCATCGATTTTATTTATATATTTATTCATTTTTTGCACTAAATTTCTGCGATTCCGACTTTTGTTTGGAGAGGCAGTAACTAATATAACAACTGTAGACTATTCCCTTGTCTTGATAATGTAGCGTACCTTCAAATGCATACATGTGAACGCCTATTGCTTCCTGGTAGCCATTAAAGTTCAGTGATTACAGTGTAGTGATATTGTTACCAGGAAGGTGTCACTGCAGTGGAGAAAACAAAGGTAATTCCGTACAATATACCTCATCATCACGAAAGGACTTAAGTTTGTCTGGCGAGGGCAAGAGAAAAAAAATATTGAAACTTTTAATGCATTACTGAAATGGCGTAACCTAAACTTAAAATCGTCTTACGCTAGAATGACAAAACTACTTAAAAGAAAAGAAACATTGCATTGAAAGAATCAATGAGTATTGTTTGTGTGGGGGCTCTCCAGGTATCAATAACAGGCGTCTGGCGTGGCGAGAATATGAGACCAGGTCATATACAGTTATGTTAAACAAGGGTTATTTTCACCTCTACAGTGAGAGTTTTTCCAAAGCTGAATAAGAGTACCCGGCTGGTGCAAGAATGATAATTATATACCTCGTCTAGCAGTGATATGACGTGCGACCTCTGGCGCGCGCACACACACACACACACACACACACACACACACACACACACACACACACACACACACACACACACACACACTTACTTAAAGCTGTCCTTCTACTGCAGAAGACCACGGTTACTATACTCATTAAGATGATGTGTTTCTTAGTCTTTGGTGCCAAAGTGTGTGACTGTGAAGACCAATTCTGGATCCGCAAACTTTGCCATACGATCGGCATGTCAAGTCCGGGTTTGTTGGGAGAACTCTGTTTTGGCTGTGCCTCTGTTGTCTGCGCTCTTCTCTGGCCAGGTTCCGAGCTTCTTCGAAATGAATGGTTCTTTCGCTGCAGTGGGCTCGCCATAGTTTTTTGTCAGAGGCATTGGTTTCAAGATCTTTTGGTATGATGTTGCGTTTCTTCGGAGTTTTCCTTATATGATCTTTATATCTCCTCTTCTCTCCCCCTGGGCTGCGATGTGCTGCAGGGAGTTGGCCGTACAGAACCTGGCGGGGACGGCGGTGCCTAGGCATGCGTAAAACGTGTTCATCCCATCTAAGTTGTTTTTTTCTAGCCAGCATGATTTCTATGCTGCTTGACTTTGCCCCCTGGAGAATTTGTGAGTGAGGGACTTTATCCTCACATGTGAGTCCTAGGATGTGCTGTAAGCATCGGATGTGGAAGACTCAAGCTGTTTGACGTGACGCTGGTAAGTAGTCCAGGATTCAGCACTGTACTGTATAAGAGGGTGGAGAGGCATACAGCCGTATCTACTGATGCCTTCGTCTTGATTCTCACGTTGGTGTTTTCAAAGACTCTGGATCCGGGACGCCCAAACGAGGGTGAGGCGTGGTTGATTCGTGCAAGGACTTCTTCATCAATGTTACGTTTATCTGTGAGCACACTTCTAAGGTAGATAAAATCCTCCACCTGTTTTACATTTTCGTCATTTATCTGAAATGTAAGAGGCTCTGCTGCGTTGTTTCTCGAGATAGTATTTCTCTTTTATTAACATTTATTCGGAGTCCCATTGCATGGTATGTGTTGGAAATGATGGTAAGAGACTGTTGTAGGGCTTCTGGGGTATGTGCAAGGACAGCACAGTCATCAGCATACTGCAACTCTAGGAAATGAGCTATTTCAGTCTTTGTGCTTGAAGACGTCTGAGATTAAAGTTCCCATCTTTACGGAACTGGATCTTTACTCCATCATCAGGGTTCATCTGTTGGTAACTTAAAAGAGTGACTGCAGTTAGATAGATGTTGAAAATGACAGAAGCCAGGACACATCCTTGCTTTACACCCACATCCACATTGAAGGGTTCGGATTTGCTCCCATCTATGGACACACGAGCATTCATGTAGTCATGCAGACTCTTCAGGATGGTATGAATTTTGTTAGGAACTCCAAATTTTGAAAGAGCACTCCATAAAAGTTCTCTATTTACAGTGTCAAATGCTTTTGCATGATCGAGGAATGGAATATACAAGTCACGGTTCTGCTCATGGCATTACTCTAGTATCTGTCGGGCAACAAAGATCATATCACAGGTACTTCGTTCCTTCCGAAATCCACATTGTATATATTTCAGGAAATGTTGGCTCAGTCAAATGTGTTCTCCGCATGGACAAGGAGGGAGATGCCTCAACTGTTGTCACAATATCCGCAGTCCCCATTTTTCACGTAGATGGTTACAGTTTTAGAAATAAGCCATTCAGCTGGAATTTGTTCTTAGTTCCAGATAGTCGGTATGAGATTATGGAGGCGCTGGTGAAGCTGGTGAAGTAATACACACACACACACACACACACACACACACACACACACACACGGTACTCAAGCAAAGTGGTGTGGTCGCAGTATGCTTGTTGTCTGTGCGTGTTTTATTGTGGTACTGTTAAATGATGCATGCATGCGTGTGTGTGTGTTGGGGAGTGTGTGTGTGTGTGTGTGTGTGTGTGTGTGTGTGTGTGTGTGTGTGTAGGTGCAGGATTTATCTAAGTGTTCACACGCTCTAGCATTTTGACATGTTGATACCATAATCTTTTTATTGTATATTTCTCACATCACAACATTTTTCATTACTTTCACATTATAATATCTTTCGCACGCAAAGCTTTCACACACCATAGCTTTCACACACCACGGCTTTCACACACCATATCTTTCACACACCATATCTTTCACACATCATAGCTTTCACACACCATAGCTTTCACACATCGTAGCTTTCACACATCATAGCTTTCACACACCATAGCTTTCACACATCATAGCTTTCACACATCATAGCTTTCACACACCATAGCTTTCACACATCATAGCTTTCACACATCATAGCTTTCACACATCATAGCTTTCACACATCATAGCTTTCACACATCGTAGCTTTCACACATCATAGCTTTCACACATCATAGCTTTCACACACCATATCTTTCACACATCATAGCTTTCACACACCATAGCTTTCACACATCGTAGCTTTCACACATCATAGCTTTCACACATCATAGCTTTCACACATCATAGCTTTCACAGACCATAGCTTTCACATATCATAGCTTTCACACATCATAGCTTTCACACATCATAGCTTTCACACACCATAGCTTTCACACACCATAGCTTTCACACATCATAGCTTTCACACACCATAGCTTTCACACATCATAGCTTTCACACATCATAGCTTTCACACATCATAGCTTTTAAATCTAGCTTTATATGACGTAGCTTCTTTATAGCTTTTTGCACACAACATAAAAGCGGCAGATTGGGAATAAAGATACTGCTGCTACAAGACTGGAGAGAGAGAGAGAGAGAGAGAGAGAGAGATTGGATACAAAGATACTATTGCTACGATACCGCATACAAATGAGAGAGAGAGAGAGAGAGAGAGAGAGAGAGAGAGGTTACTGCTACAACACTGCATAACAGTCAAATGAGAGAGAGAGAGAGAGAGAGAGAGAGAGATTGGATACAAAGATACTATTGCTACGATACTGCATACAAATGAGAGAGAGAGAGAGAGAGAGAGAGAGAGAGAGAGAGAGAGAGAGAGAGAGGTTACTGCTACAACACTGCATGACAATCAAATGAGAGAGAGAGAGAGAGAGGGGTTACTGCTACAACACTGCATAACAGATAGAGAGAGAGAGAGAGAGAGAGGTTACTGCTACAACACTGCATAACAGATAGAGAGAGAGAGAGAGAGAGAGAGAGAGAGGTTACTGCTACAACACTGCATAACAGATAGAGAGAGAGAGAGAGGTTACTGCTACAACACTGCATAAGAGATAGAGATAGAGAGAGAGAGAGAGAGAGAGAGAGAGAGGTTACTGCTACAACACTGCATAACAATCAAATGAGAGAGAGAGAGAGAGAGAGTGAGAGAGGTTACTGCTACAACACTGCATAACAATCAAATGAGAGAGAGAGAGAGAGGTTACTGCTACAACACTGCATAACAATCAAATGAGAGAGAGAGAGAGAGAGGGGTTGCTGCTACAACACTGCATAACAATCAAATGAGAGAGAGAGAGAGAGGTTACTGCTACAACACTGCATAACAATCAAATGAGAGAGAGAGAGAGAGTGAGAGAGAGGTTACTGCTACAACACTGCATAACAGAGAGAGAGAGAGAGAGAGAGAGGTTACTGCTACAACACTGCATAACAGAGAGAGAGAGAGAGTGAGAGAGAGAGAGAGAGGTTACTGCTACAACACTGCATAACAGATAGAGAGAGAGAGAGAGAGAGAGAGAGAGAGAGGTTACTGCTACAACACTGCATAACAGAGAGAGAGAGAGAGAGAGAGAGAGGGAGAGAGAGAGAGAGAGAGAGAGAGAGAGAGAGAGGTTACTGCTACAACACTGCATAACAGATAGAGAGAGAGAGGTTACTGCTACAACACTGCATAACAGAGAGAGAGAGAGAGAGAGAGAGAGAGAGAGAGAGAGAGAGAGAGAGAGAGAGAGAGAGAGAGAGAGAGAGAGAGAGGTTACGGCTACAACACTGCATAACAGACAGAGAGAGAGAGAGAGAGAGAGAGAGAGGTTACTGCTACAACACTGCATAACAGAGAGAGAGAGAGAGAGAGAGAGAGAGGGGTTACTGCTACAACACTGCATAACAGATAGAGAGAGAGAGAGAGAGAGAGAGAGAGAGAGAGAGAGAGAGGTTACTGCTAAAACACTGCATAACAGATAGATAGATAGATAGAGAGAGAGAGAGAGAGAGAGAGAGAGAGAGAGAGAGAGAGAGGTTACTGCTACAACACTGCATAACAATCAAATGAGAGAGAGAGAGAGAGAGAGAGAGGTTACTGCTACAACACTGCATAACAATCAAATGAGAGAGAGAGAGAGAGGTTACTGCTACAACACTGCATAACAATCAAATGAGAGAGAGAGAGAGAGAGGTTACTGCTACAACACTGCATAACAATCAAATGAGAGAGAGAGAGAGAGAGAGAGAGAGAGGTTACTGCTACAACACTGCATAACAATCAAATGAGAGAGAGAGAGAGAGAGGGGTTGCTGCTACAACACTGCATAACAATCAAATGAGAGAGAGAGAGAGAGAGGGGTTGCTGCTACAACACTGCATAACAATCAAATGAGAGAGAGAGAGAGAGAGGGGTTGCTGCTACAACACTGCATAACAATCAAATGAGAGAGAGAGAGAGAGAGAGAGAGAGGTTACTGCTACAACACTGCATAACAGATAGAGAGAGAGAGAGAGAGAGAGAGAGAGAGAGAGAGAGAGGTTACTGCTACAACACTGCATAACAATCAAATGAGAGAGAGAGAGAGAGAGAGAGAGAGAGAGAGAGAGAGAGGTTACTGCTACAACACTGCATAACAATCAAATGAGAGAGAGAGAGAGGTTACTGCTACAACACTGCATAACAATCAAATGAGAGAGAGAGAGAGAGAGTGAGAGAGAGGTTACTGCTACAACACTGCATAACAGAGAGAGCGAGAGAGTGAGAGAGAGGTTACTGCTACAACACTGCATAACAGAGAGAGAGAGAGAGGGAGAGAGAGAGAGAGAGAGAGAGAGGTTACTGCTACAACACTGCATAACAGAGAGAGAGAGAGAGAGAGAGAGAGAGAGGGAGAGAGAGAGAGAGAGAGAGTGAGAGAGAGGTTACTGCTACAACACTGCATAACAGAGAGAGAGAGAGTGAGAGAGAGGTTACTGCTACAACACTGCATAACAGAGAGAGAGAGAGAGAGAGAGAGAGAGAGAGAGAGAGAGAGAGGTTACTGCTACAACACTGCATAACAATCAAATGAGAGAGAGAGAGAGAGAGAGAGAGAGAGGTTACTGCTACAACACTGCATAACAGAGAGAGAGAGAGAGAGAGAGAGAGAGAGAGAGAGAGAGAGAAAGAAAGAGAGAGAGAGAGAGAGAGAGAGAGAGAGAGAGAGAGATAACTGGAAGAATTTAATAAAGGAAGTTATACATCGCCCTCCACTTTCCCAGGCTATTTTTTCCTCCTCTCTCTTTTTTGTTATTTTTTTTCCTTTGCCCCCTGGTGGTGAGTGTGAGTACTACAGATTGTGCAAGCCCTCCCTAGCAACCACTTCTTCTCGAGCACTTGATTCTGTTGTTTTATTAGCTTTTATTCATGCTTTCTACAGGCGATTTTACAAGCTCCTTTCAGCCCGATGATGTCTCTTTAAACTCATAGTACGCTCGGATGATTATATGAAGGTTATGTCAGTGCTAGCTCTCATTTTCTCTAACTCACTTTTTTTTTTACCTAATTCATATATCTAACCTCAACTTTAACGAAATACTAGAGTTTCCCAGACGATGAGAGGGTTAATGGGACTAGTAGTAACACCTGAGGTCCTGTTCATCCCCACAGCTGAATAAGAACCATTTGGCTTTATCTGGAATGTCCAAACCATGACTAACCTATAACACTAGATTTTTTTTTTCTTAATAGTTAACAAGATATAAACAACACATAAGAGAGTATTATCTTCCCCTGACGTCTTATTGCCCTAATCTTGCTATCTCTCTAAACGATTTTATTTCATGCAAACTGTGTGGAAAGAGAAATAAAATCCAGGACAGTATTAAACCCCTCATTGCGAGAATTTCTTTTGTTTTATTGTTCCTACTTCCAGACGATTTTGTTTTATGGAACCTACGTAACCGTCTCATGATCGGGACAACTGTATTCTGTTTAATATAAAGCCAGACGATTGTATTCAGTTGGGAGTGAGTTACAGGAGCTATATTATACACCTGCTTTCTCAGACGATTAAATGTTATGCAAAATATTCTGGATTATATGCAGTGGACTCTTGATCCTTCCACGTGCAGTAACTTTTTTATCCTTGTTATCTCCAGACAGTTTAGCTTTATAAAACACTTGTCATTACCTTCACGACTACGGTATAGGCGACGTAACTAGAGAATACTAACCCCTGCAGCCAGAAGACATCTTTTTTTTTCTTTTTTTTATATACATCTTGCTATCTTCCAAACGGTTATATTTTGTGCAAGCTGTCGATATTAAGAGGATGTAAATAACAACTATCTACTTCTGTTTATCTATCAACATAGGGCCTGGGGCTGGGCTGCTTAGTCCAGCTAAGGTGAGTAACAAGTTGCTCTTCCTTGATCGTTATTAAGTGACCAATAACCCTCAGTCATTCTTCGGATAAACTCTCGTGGGTCGCATCCTGCTGGTGTGCCGTAACTCATCTTCATCACTGGACGTCCATTTAATTATATGGTTACCACCCAGCGAAGTAGAAGGTTTCCTGGGCTACAGCAAACCTTGTCTCACATGGTACTGATTCATATAAATGTAGCACTACATCGAGTGAGTGGTGGACTCCCCAAAATACCATATAGCCTAGAAGCATATTAACCCCTTTCAGTAACCCACGATAACCTCTTTCATTTTCGCTGTTATTTCCAGACGTTTATATTCAGCGCAGGAGAGGCTCTTTGAACTTCTGAGATTTGATAGAGCCTTTTTAATGCCTTTGTAGTGAGAGAGAATTTCCAGGTAGAATAAAAGTCTGAAGGCAACATGAATACCCCTAATTTAGAACTTCCTCATGCTGAAAGGATCAACCTGCTGCCACCAAACGAAGTTTAGAAAGGTGTCTTGGATTTAGGACTTAGAATTGCAGTTTGTCCTTCACTGAGACGACGGCTCTAATAGTCCACTGTTGCTTCCTCCATGCGATTTTATTCACCCTCACCGACCGAAGTTAGTAGAAACAATCTCCATTTTATCCTCGACCACGATTGCTGCCCTCTCATTCTTGCCACCACCAGGTTATTTAATTCAGCTTAGGAAGTTCCCCTCGGCCAGAAAATCGGGAGGAGGGGGGTCCTCATTTGCTGTACAGGACCCACAAGGGTATTTTTACTTAGAGTAACACCAAACGATTATCTCTAGCTTTAAGAAATCCAAGCGGTAATGGGGTGTAGTTAGCCGCCTCGATCAAACCTGTTTCGATTAATCATTTCGGCATTGTGGTCACAAGTAATTGGCTTACTGAAACTTACACAAGGCTGTTTTGTTTGGCAGAGAGTACCGTAATAGCAGCAGTCATGGACGCATATGAAACCTGAGCTAGCGAAGGCGTAAGGAAGCCTAAAATTTTACTGTCACTATAGTACACTTGAAACTGTTAGATGCAGTAAGCTTGGAAGTGAAGCTTGGACCTTGTTGGAGGGACAAGAGTCAAGAGTGAGTATAGTGCAAATGAGTTATCTGAGAGGAGCATGTGGAGTTAAGTGGAGAATGAGACAGACAACTGAGGATGTGAATGGATGCTGTGGTGTTGGTGTGGATGTGTTAGAAAACATTAAGATAAATTCGCTGAGATGGTTCGGCCTTGTGAAAAGGATGGAAAATGAGAGACACACAAGGAGCGTGTGTGTGAATGAAGTGAAGGGAGGGAGAAGGGGGACACTGAGAATGAGATGAAGGGATGAGGTGGAGAGGTATATGAGGGTGGAGGGTGTGTATTAGAGGAGGGCAACCAGATGACAGAGGATAGAGTGTCGTGAAGGCGATTTGTTTGTGGCCACCTCTTCCGTGATTAAGGCATCTGGCTATTGATGCATGGATGGTTAGATAGATCAGCTTGCCCCTTATGGATCATACTTTAGGAATACAGAAAGTTAGACATGTTTGACCATGATCATATGCTTCAGCAAATTAAAAGAAAAAAAAAATGGAAGCTTGTCGACACCTTTGCGTACCAGTTTTAGCAATACGTCTTCAGGGGATTACTAAGGGTTTCAGTTAATCCCTCCTTCGTTATGGACGCACTTAGGCATTTATTCACGCTAACACCAGATAATTTTGTTCACCGGAAGGCGTGTAGAAAATTTCCTCTGTACTTTATTCTGGGGAAAACCAGATCTTGTTACTCGACAAAGGCAGGCTCTGTAGGTGGCTATCTAGTTAAATGAAATAAAAGGAAGATTAGACGAAAAATCTAAACTTACCAACCATTTCTCAGCTATGGACTCTCACAGGAATTATGCTCTTGCTAACATCTGACAATTTTAAAACCGACACAGAGCTTCTCAGTTACAGACGTACAGGTAGTTTGTTCAGGCTAACACCGGCCAGTTTTGTCCAAGGGAAGTGCTGGGATTAAATGGTCAAAAGCTGCATTGAGCTGGACTTCACTTGTTTTATTTATTTATTTATTTTTTTTAGACAACCAGGTGATTTTGTTCAGATGAAAGCCGAACAGTTAGAGTTAAAACGAAAGTCAGTAACAAATTCTCTCTCTCTCTCTCTCTCTCTCTCTCTCTCTCTCTCTGCGCACGTGTGTGTGTGTGTGTGTGTGTGTGTGTGTGTGTGTGTGTGTGTGTGTGTGTGTGTGTGTGTGTGTGTGTGTGTGCGTGCGCGCGTGCGTGCGTGCGTGCGTGAGCGGGCGCTGTGGACACACAGGAGCACGGTATTCATACCAGCACCAGATGATTTGCTGAAAGCAGAGGAGTCCTGGTAGTCAAGGAGTATTAAATTATTTCAGTGGGACGGTATCTTGATTTATATCTTCCGGTAAGCAGTGAAGCCAACACCAGAACACTGAGATACTGGGTTGTGTTGTGGCTCGCGTCCTACTACTGCCACCACATCAGAAGAAATCCTGGTATGCGCGAAGTTTGATAAATGAACCTTTACGTTTATACATACAGAGACAGACAGGTATATAGATAGATAGATAAATAGATAGACAGGCAGACGTAGATACGAGTAGATAAATGGATGATCAGATATAACACTATACATAGATACATAGATAGATAGATTAATATAGACAGGCAGACAGACAGATAAATGGATGAACAGATAGATAAATAGATAGACAGATAGATAGACAGGCATATAGATATTTCATTCGACAATTTGCACAGTTGGGAGTCAGCGGCTAGAGTATTGCTTTAATTAACCCTTTAACCCCATAGACGCACAAAACTAATTTTCAAACACGAGCGTTTTTATTTATTAACTTAGTCATTTATTCATTCGTTCAGTTATTTTTAGCAAGGGAAACTGAAGCCGTGGTGGGGTTGAATTAAACGATCCCTTAATCCTGTCGCTCTGTGGATGTCCTTGGTCATTTTTATTCAGGTAACTCCAATCTCTTTTGTTTAGTCAGGTGAAATCCCCGCAGCCAGAGGGTAAAAAGCAGCGTTTCGATTAATCCCCCCGACTCCAGCCATTTTGATTAATCCTTCCGGTTCTGGACGCAAAATAGGCATCTTTTTCAGGCTGACCAAGACATTTTTGCTGAGGAGAGAATACCTGGCAGTGAGAGGCCTGAGTGCTGTCCTGAACACCTTTATGCTGCCTTGGACGCACACTATTCAGGCCAGCACAGACGCGTTTCCTGAGCTGGGAGCATTAAATCCTAGTAGATAAAGGATTAATAATATCTAGGTTCATATTGTCACTTCTCTAAACACACCTTATAACACAGCGAGGATTTTAAAAAGGTACTGTTTAAAAGTGATCTCTATTGTTTTTCGGGTTAACACCATACTATTTTCATATATATATATATATATATATATATATATATATATATATATATATATATATATATATATATATATATATATATATATATATATATATATATATATATATATATATATATATATATATATATTGGATAATGAATGAAGGAAGAAATAACAAAGGGAAAAAACTAGGTCTATGTGCCTAAAAGCATCCTCCATTCATAAAATATTTATAACAACTGGATTTAAATTGATGTGGATTAAATGTTTGTGGGAAACAACTCCCAGGAAGTGAATTCCAGAGAGTAGTAGTTCTGGGGATAAATGAATTTTGATAAGCTGAGGTTCTGCATTGCGGGAGAGAGTGTGAATTCATGGGCGCTCCCAGCTGCCCGAGTATTTCGGGAGAAGATGTGAAGGGGAGGCACAATTGAAGCCAGTTCGTCAGAGCACTTACGGTAAAAATATCGATAAAATAATGCTAAAGAAGCAACATCTCTACGTACTGATAATGGAGGAAGGTCCTGCTAATGGCAGGATTATTGATTAATGTAATGGCTTTATTTTGAATTTTGTCCAACTGCCTCAATGCAACCGCTCCACATCCACTCCACAGTGGTGAACAGTATTCGATCTGAGAACGCACATGACATTCGTATATTGTGGCCATCTGCTCGTCAGTGAAGAACTCACGAACTCTGTACATAAGTCCCAATTTTATGGAAGCATTTTTAGCACGGGATTTAACATAAGCTGTCCAGCTTAGGTTGGGGTTTAGAGTAACCCCTAGGATATCAATTGTAGTGGACATGGGAATATTGACGCCATTTAAAAAGTATTTGAGAGTCTGAGGGATTCTTTCTGTTGGAAAAATTAATGTATTTAGTTTTCTGAGCATTAAATGAGACCAGATTTGTGTGTCCTCATTGATTAAATTTAGAAAGGTCCTGCTTCAGAGAAATTGCTGTGTTTATTTGGGAATTTATAATATAAAATTGTGTAAAGGAGGTACTAAATGTGAAAGACCTATGAAGGGTCGAGTCATCAGCATATGAGTGTATTGAGTTGTGAGTGACAGATAGGAGGTCATTTATATGAATGAAAAAGAGGATTGGCGCCAAAACTGATCCCTGAGGTACGCCAGCATTTATGGAATGAAACTGAGAATAAATTCCATCTACCATGACCCGTATTTTTCTATTATGAAGGTAAGAAGAAATTAGAGGAACCAATGATGCAAGGCCATAGTGTGACATCTTAGACAATAAGGCCTGGTGCCATACTCTTGTCAAATGCTTTTGATACATCAAGTGCTATTGTGTGTGTTTCACTGTGTTGGTCTATTGTTTTGTTAATCTGATGGGTAAGAAGGCAAAGAATGACTACAGTTGAACGTTCTTGTCTAAACCCATACTGCCGATCATTTATTAATTTATTGACTTCTAGATGCTTGATTATGTGTTTGTTAATTTGTGTCTCAAAAACTTTACCGAGAATGGAAGTTATGGCGATTGGTCTATAGTTTGATGGATCAGAAGTTGCCCCCTTTTTAGGAACAGGATGGATATTTGCTTCTTTCCAAGAGGCTGGAAAACTTGAGGTAAGGATGCATAAGCGGAAAAATTTTGCCAGTACAGAAGCCGACACAGAGGAGCAATTTTTTTGTACTATTGAAAGAATTTCATCTGGATCAGTAGCTATGGCTTCTAAGAGATTCTGTAATACAACTTGTACGTATCTGGTGTGAATCATGAAAGGAGGTATTTGAGGGGAATCAAAATCAAGTACAGGAATATTGTGATTTTCTGTATTTAGGGTTGAGCTTGTTGAAAAAATGTCAACAAGAAGTTTGGCTTTTCCACGTGGGTCACTTACTAGATATCCACTGGGGGACTGTAAAGGTGGAATGGAAGAGGTGGTAGTGAAGTCAGTGTTGCATGAATTAAGGGTTGGCCAGAATATTTGGCCTGTTTAGTAGTTTGTTAGCCTGTCTGTGTAGAAAGTTTGATTTAGAAAGATTGATAATAGTTTTGGCATGGTTTCTGATATTTCTATAATAGTTAAAGACTTCTTTGGTTTTGGTCCTTTTAAAAGTGTTATAGGCTATTGTTTTATATTCTGTTACTCAAGGACAATTGTGGTCAAACCATTTAGGAGAATTATATCTTTCTCTGTAACTATGATGGGGAATGAATGTTTCCATGCCGACTTTAATGAAATCCTGTATGTGGCCCAATGTGGAATTTACATCTTGGGAGAAAAAGGAGGTCCAAGGAACATCCATGAAAAAATTATGGAGTCCCTCCCAGTCTGCCCTGTCGTAGTGCCATTTAGTCACCACAACAGGTTCAGAGCAGGAGGGTGTGGTAGGTGTTAAACTGGTGGCTTGAATCAGACAATGATCCGAGGATCCGAGGGGAGACTTCACTTCCACATTATAATTATCTGAATTGGTTGTTAGAAACAAGTCCAATAGGTGGGGATTTTGATCAGGGTTGTCTGGTACATGGATGGGTTGACTGACTAACTGGGTGAGATTAAATGAGTCTGCAAATAGCTCACATTCAAGGCTAGAGTCATCAGTTCTGGCTGAATAAATGAACCATTCAACATTATGGACATTAAAATCACCCAGAATAGTAATTTCTGATGCAGTATTAATGCTGAGGACACTTAGTTGTGAAGACAGAGAGTCAAATAAACTCGGCTGTGGAGGGGCATTAGGGGAAGGATAAACACAACAGAAATACTTAATTTTTCCAAAAGAATTTAATATGTATATGGAATAATCGAAATAAGGACAATTAAATTTAGTAATCTCCTTCAGGGCAATTTCTGATTTAGCAAGGCAACATACGCCTCCTTTGGGTCTGAAATTTTGAATCAAGATATAACCAGGAAAATTTAATCTAGCTAAATCAGAGGTGGTGCTTACTTGTGACTCTGTCAAAAATAGCAGATCAGGGGATTCAAACTGGAAGAAATTTTGAACAAAGCTGATGTTGGAGTGAAGTCCCCTAATATTGCAAAAGAAAATTTTACTGCACTGACGAGCAGATTTAAGGCACAGCAACAATGGAGGTGGCACAGTCGCTTGATGACCAGGAGGGTCCTGTGCAGACGACCCAGCCCTGCTGGTGGTGGTCACCCGAGAAACCACCACACTAATTCCCAGTATAGCAGCAGCCATGGTTTCTTTTTATGGGGGGGGAAAGCAGGGATGTGTTGTGGAATGTGTATGATATGTAATGACAAGATCGGTGTTTTATGGAGAGAGGATAGCTGGTTTATATATATATATATATATATATATATATATATATATATATATATATATATATATATATATATATATATATATATATACAGTATATATATATATATATATATATATATATATATATATATATATATATATATATATATATATATTGTAAGGGAGGTGAATGCAAGGGTTTTAGGCGGAGGTCTGAGTCTGGTGAATGTTGATGGTGGAGAGTGGAATCTGAAGCAGCTGCTGTTTGCAGATGATACTGCACTGGTGGCTGATTCAGAGGAGAGATTGAGACAGTTGGTAGAGGAGTTTGGAAGGGTGCGTGAAAGGAGGAAATTGAAAGTAAATGAGAATAAGAGTAAAGTGATGAAGTGTACGAGGTTGGTAGATGGTAGGGGGATGAATATAGCTTTGAATGGCGAGTTGCTTGAGGAGGTAGAGTGTTTTAAATATCTAGGGTCACATGTTGCTGTGGATGGAAGAATAGATGCAGAAGTGAAGTTTAGAATAAATGAAGTAGGAAAGGTGCTGGGAGGAATGAAAAAAGTGTTTAGATGTCGTTCGCTTAGAATGGATGTAAAGAGAAGGTTGTATGAGGGTGTTATGGTACCGACTGCGTTATATGGGGCTGAAACATGGAATATGGGTGTAGCAGAGAGGAAAAGTTTGAATGTAATGGAGATGAGGTGTCTGAGGAGTATGTGTGGAGTGACGCATATGGATCGAGTGCGAAATGATGAAGTGCGAAGGAGAACTGGAGTTGTTTGGGAGATGGCTGGTAGAGTTGAGCAGAGGGTGTTGCGATGGTTTGGGCATATGGAGAGAATGGATAATGAGCGATTGGTGAAAAAGATAACTAGATCTGATGTGAGAGGTGTAAGGCTGAGAGGAAGACCACGAATAGGATGGATGGACAGTGTGAAGAGAGCACTGGATGCGAGAGAGATGTCTGTTGAGCAAGGAAAGAGTGGCTGTGCATGACAGAAATAAATGGAGAGAAACTGTGAATGAATAAGTGATGACGCAGCCCTGAGGGGATATTCTCCCGCATTTGGTCTGATCAGCTAGTCAGGTCAGGTGCGGGTAAGGGGATGGGTCTGTTATGATGTGGCAGGGGTAAACCAGCTCTGCTGTCGGGCCCTGCTGTGGATGTCACTGATTGTATTGCGCAGTTGACCCTTGTGCGGTGTGGTGCGGTGAGGATCTGTCCGTTCTCCCCTTGGGGCTAAGATGCGAATGAATGTGTTTGAATGGATGAGTAAATGGGGAGTGTGTCGTCCTGTCTCGGCTACCTCTCTTTCCTTGGGGGAAGCAGCCTAGGCATATAGATAGATAGATAGATATAATCATCATCCGTTGAGGTCCACTGCAGGACCGGCCTATCCCTACCGAAACAGAGACGATACAGCCAATGTATATCTACCAAGTGGCTTAGGCTGTCTTGCTGAGACTGCATGTAGGGTGAGAAATGCTTGTGAGTGTGATTGTAGTGTTGTAGTGGCTTTGGATGTGTGAGTAGTCTGTGAACCAAGTGTAATCAGCCCGCCTTAAGCCGATTGGGTGCAAGCATACTAGTATGCGACACTGGTTCAACCACAGCACCCCTTGTGTCCGTCAAAGTAGCAAGTGGCTTGGTGAACGCTTCCCAAAGTTTTTACAACTCTGGCGGGAGGCGAACCTGCGCTCACCAGCGTGCGAAACGCACACTCTGTCACTGCACCACAGAAGCTCCATATATAAATATATGGAGAAACTCATGGAGAATACCTAGCAAGCAGTGGACTAAAAACTTCTTCGATAAACATTCTCTCTCTCTCTCTCTCTCTCTCTCTCTCTCTCTCTCTCTCTCTCTCTCTCTCTCTCTCTCTCTCTCTTAGGTTAACTTCAAACGATTTTGTTCAGCTGAGATCCTAAACCTGAAAGGCATAAAAACGGCATCAGTCAAATATCCCCCAAAACCTGCTGCGTGTGCACTTACGTATTTATACGGACCATCACCTGACGATTTTGTTTACGTGAGAAATTGTAGTAGTTACAGTTAAAAATGATTTTGACCGAAAAAAATATCATCACTTTTTTTCTTTTTCTTTGTTTGTGAAGGAAACTATTTTTTTTTTTTTTAAATCTTGTCCCAGGTCATAGTAAATTAAGTGAATAACTAGTGTGGTAGGTGAGGGCGACCACCAACCACTCATTTGATATAGTGATGCCGTCGGGTACCTTTACATTGAGACAAGCCAGATGGTTTGCTTCAGCCCTGGAAACTTTTTACCTCGCTGAGTGGTAACCATATATGTGTAACCAAACTACGCCTGGTGGTCTGGTGGGTTAAGACGCTCCAACAGGATGGGGCCAGCAAGGGTTGGTTAGGGTTTACTGTTCACCAAATCCCACTCAGGAGCGGGGGAAGTTGGCCATCCTTACCTAAAATCTCAGGACTAAGTAGCATAGCCCGGGGCCCCACTGATCCTGATGGGCCAGAAAGTGATTGGATAATGGACTGATAGAGGGATGGATGGGTGGATGGGGATGGATGGATGAATGGATGCGCATGGATGGATGGATGGATGGATGGATGGTCAATAATGACAATGTGTAAGGAGGTATTTGTGTCGCAGCCTCTTTGTATGATATCCGGATTGTGTAGGCGTCTGGAAATTGATTGGTGCTTACCTTTACTTTCACCTGTGTGTGTTATTTGTTTAAGAATTTGGTATGTTTCTTACCTGTCCAAAATTTTATATCTTAGTTTATGATGAAATAAAGTTGGATATTTTGTATTGTCCTTTTATATGTCTCATCTTATTTCATCCTTGCTTCCGACTGATGGTTTCATTTCAGAGAGAGAGAGAGAGGGAGGGAGGGAGAGAGAGATTCATCTGTAACGAAGGAATCCGAAAATATCCATCACCTACTGTAAATGAGGGACAAGAACACAGTAACAGAGGGAGATACTCGTACAACCGAGAGTAAGACATTCACAGGTAGGATATTAACAAGTCAAGAATGAAAACAGTGCAAAGGGAGACTGTTCAAGAATGTGTATGAGGTGGACAGCATGAGGTGAAAGGAGAGGAAGTGGTGCTGCTGAGGAGTACAAATGGGTTGGATAAGATGAAGGAGGGAATGGATGTGGGTTGGATAGAGATGAAAGGAAAGTAAATCCGTTGAATTTGTGTGGGACGGATAGGATGGCATGAAAGCAGTGGAAATGATGATGCTGAGGAATGTGTATGGGTTGGGTAGATGAGAGGAGATGAAATCGGGTTGTTGAGGAACGTGTATGGAATGGATAGTACGAAAACGGAAGATATGGTGCTGTTGAGAATGCAGTTGGATAGGATGGCATGAAAGCCGTGGAAATGTGGTTGTTAAGGAATGTACGTGGGATGGATAGGATGAAAGAATATGAGGCTGTTGCGGAATGTATATGGGCTAGATAGGATAAGGAAAAAAAAAAAAAAGGGAAGCAGAGGAAGCGAAACTGCTGAGGAATAAGCAGTGTTGTGGGTTAGGTAGTAGTAGGATAAGAGAGGGGGTACACGCGTAGATACTTAAAAGACGTGAGGTGAGAAATATGGATCATAGTGTGGAGGGGAATGTGTTCAAGTGGTATGGTCAGAGAGAGAGAGAGAGAGAGAGAGAGAGAGAGAGAGAGAGAGAGAGAGAGAGGATATAAGGGCGGTAATAAGGATGTACGTGACTGAAGGTGGGAGGTGGAGTGGAAGGCATGAAGGTGGCATGACGTGGTAAGTGGACGTGCGAGAAGGAAAGAGCTGCTGGTATGAACGGTAAGGAAGCCAGAGAATTGACGAAGAAATGGATGGATAAGGACTGTGAGGAGGTGGGCATGACAGGAGTTGGCTTCCTATTATTAAGGAGCGTTGTAAGTGGCGTGGAAGACTTCATAAAACCACATCCTTGGCTATTTATTCTGTATATTACATCTTAACATTTTCTTGTATGCCATTAATGTGGCTTTATTATCGACATAGTTTGCAGTGACACCATACAAGAGGATACTGATGTGCAAAGTAAATCGCTAACGAAGTGGCGCTACGAAAGCTCCAAACACGACCCCAAAACTGAGAACGCGAAGGAGTAAGAAGCCCCCACCCCCCTTCAATTATTTTTTTTTTCTCTCCTGATTAGAGTAAGATGTAATTGACTTTTCTCCCTCGCTGCTGGTTGTGCTGCATAACTGGCACGCAGGCTACTACATCTAATGCAAACAACTATTCATAAATGACAGTCATAAATTGGACGTTTGCATACCCCTTTGCCATCTGTTTCAATAAATCCGGATGTTAAATTCCTTCTTACAGCGTGGCAGTCAGTGGAATGGCTCTGAGCAGCTAAGGATGGAGGCAAGAATTTCAGGATCCTAAGCACCATGTATAACAGTTAGAAATACGATGATAATAATGATAATGATAATCATGAAACTAACGATATTTCGTTGCCTGAAAGCGTCAATCTAGCAGCCTATTATAGTTCAGTGATGTTAAGGCTAATCCGTATTCAGGCTTTAGGCTCATCCTGACGATGAACTGACATGTGGCGATGGCATGTGTACTGTATTTACTGTGCACAAATATAGCATCTCTGTACAGTAAATACTCAAGGTGGTAGGTGCGAGCACCCATCATCCACTCACTTGATGTAAGACTGCCTACTTTTTCATATCTATCATTCTTTTTCTGTGTCTGTCCACCTCTCTTCCTATTTTTCACATCTATCCTGTCACTGTTCGTTACTCTTCTTTCCACGTCAAGTGGCTCGGCACTGAGTGGCGGGCCAAATGGTTTTCTGGAATTCAGAAAACCGTTTACAACGTTGGGTGGTAACTGTATAGCCAAACAACAGCGTGAAGTGGAGCCACCGTTAACGGGGTGGAGATTCATATACAGCGCCCACCCATGAACCAAACCTCCACACTAATCCTCGAGCCTTGCTGTGGCTGTCAGCCTCATAAGAACATCAGTTCACCAAACGGCACAGCCCTGCAGGGGCGGTTGCTTACCTACGTTTGATTGGTCTGCTCGATCATAGATTGTGGTAGCACAACAATTGTGGTTACGGGCGTTGACGAGGAGCCTATTCATGATGGTGCTGTGCACCCTGGGTGGAGCAGCTACGGTGTCCATCCAGGAGCCAAACATCCTTATAACTTCCCTGCACCTTGCCGTGGTAAGAACCTTGGCCCGACCCTACAGAGGCGCTGTCTACCACAAATGGGCGCCGGATCCCACTACTGGGTATGTGCTATGCTGTGCATGTAGAACGGCCCCAAAGAAGCAGCTACTTACTTGTGGTCAATGAGTCTGCTCGGAGAAACCATCCAGTTAAGCAGCAACAGCAGTACTGTATTTACTCTGATCCAGAACGATTAAAGTCTCATCACAGGTGGAACTGAAAATATAAACAAACACCGAAAAGTGAAAGTTAGAATATCAACATGGCAGCATCCCTGCCGTCTAGGATTGCCTAAAATAAATGACGGGATAGATGCTTATTTTGTAATAGATCTGACGTAGGCCCCTGCATTTTATATACATAATAGGAAAAAGTGAGGAAGAATAAAGCGGCCGAGGAGTTAATCTCGTGACTTGTGGCAACACTCCAACGAGTTGTCAAGTTATAGACGAAACCCTAAGAAGTTCCGCCTATTCTGCCATTCTCCTAGTTAAAAAGTTATGAAGCAGTGCATCACGGGAACGAGTGAGGGAGGTAGGAGCAAAGAAGAGAGAGCGTGAAGGAAAGAGAGAAGAGAGTTATTATCTAGTGACTTGTGGCAGCCGAGACCATCCAGCCGGCCGGCGTTGGTCCAGTACGGCAGTCGTGAGGAGGGCCCAGTCAGTGTAGATGCAGCCGCCGAGGAGGAAGTACGTGCCTTGTTCTCCCTCCGCCCCTCCTCACTCTGCTCCCATCAGTCTTCCGCGAAGTTGATGAAATAATAAGTGAGTCCTTTTGGCACAACGCACGGACGGCTAGAGGAGGTGAGGGCGCCTAGGAGGACCTCTGTTTCCTCCACCCTCAGCTCTCTACCTCCCTCCTGGTTTATCGGTAATTGTAAAGTTTATGCGAGCGATATTGCTGTTGCTTTATTGTTGTTTTCTAAGTGCTGTTTTCTTTTTTTTTTATGTAAGCCTTGTCTCAGATTACGCTTATGCTTGATCATGACGTGTTTATTGATTTTTAAAACCACCACATAATTATTTTTAATTGTAGCTCATTTCCATCAAACTGTAATAATATTTTCGAGGGAGGATCAGTTGTCATTCAATAAAAGCACTTAGAGAACCACAATCGTTTATGTCAACGTTGTGCTTTTAGAAAACAGCTTGCGTGTGGAATGACTTGTTTTTTAAGATCCATATATATTTTTTTTTTCCGCAAGGAGTCAAAATTCACTATCGGACATTCAACCTTCGCTCAGACACTCACTCTAAAGTCGATGCACTCTGAACTGTCTGTGTGGCTGATAAATGTAGCAGTTTAAGAGACTTTGTACTTCGATTTGACAACTTCTAGAAGAATTATGGGTGGTGAAATCTATGGGGTTTGCACTCCATATTTCACCCTCTCAAACCCAGCACCACCACCACCATCCCTACCACCATCCACTTTAGTAACCACAATTCCTCCTCTTCTTACCAACATTTGACGTGAGGAGGAAGTTGGTTTATCTAAAGGGGAAGGAACAGCTTGTAACGAGGTAAGAGTCACTGTGCTTGTATTATAAGTTACGGGGTATGTGTGTTGCTGCCAATGTTTCGTGTGCTTGAGATGTGTACTTTGGTGTCTCACAGAAATTGTTCAAATGGATTAATTAAACCCTTATTTGGGAAAGTTTATTGGGATGATAAAGTTTCAGTCCGATTTGAAGAGGTTCCAAGTCGGGGCCAAACTATTATCTTTCCAGCAAAAATACTTCCATATCCGGGCATAATTTTCCAGGTGTACTTGTGTGCTTGAAAATGTCTGCCAGTGTTATATAGAGGCCTTGGCTTACTGTCCACGCTGGGCTGTATGTTGCTTTGTGTGGTCGTCATGTGCTTAGATGTTACCAAGTTTTGCGACATGTACTGGCAGGGCGATTGTGGTATATTTTGTAATTACTTGATTGCATATATTGAGTTTTTCAGTGTAAGGTTAACAATTAGGTCTGTGGTGCCATAGTTTAGCACTTTTAGCAATGTAATTCTCCAGATGTGCTTATAAATGTGAGAGACTGTACCGTAATCTTGTTCATCGATTTCTAGAAGTCATACGTGCATTGATTTCTAGAGGTAATCTGGGTGTTCACACTTTAACTTTTTTTTTTTTTAACATATTACTTTGACAGGCGGAATGATTAAATTATACAAAGCTTAGGTTAGGTCTGAAAGCAGGTTGAGGTCTGAAATTTATGGAAGCCAACACAAACCAGCCCAACCTAACAGAAACTAATGAGGTTTGAACCAGAGGGGAGGTCTGCGAAAGTCCTCTGAAAGGCCGAATAAACTGTCGGTGTGGATAAATATCAACGACTTAAATATTTGGTTAGGTACCGTAAAAGTGCAGAGAAGAAAGAACAATTGGCTGATAACCGCAAAACAAGTCCCAAAGAAAGACGAAGACTGAGCGCCAAACTCAGAAGAATGGGTTGGCTTTGTTGAAATCAGGACATAATTAACCAAATGTAGAGTTCATCAGACTAGGTGCATAATTATGGATTTTTGTATTTCTAAGTAGTCTTAACATTGAAATCCTGTGTTAGGGCCCAAAGCATGTGACTTTAACTGTTACACCATACTCCGTCCACGTTAACTAGGCACAGAACTGCCATCTCTGTCGTGAATATTGAACGCTAGCAAAAGGATGGTACTAGAATATGGCGCTAGTCACGAACTTCTAAGGGATGCGTGTGAAGAGTCGTTGCATTGTCTTGTTCCATCATTGAGCTACAGATTATTAGCAAACAAAGGACGGAAATCAGTACTATCAATGAATGAACTATATGTTGGGATAGCTGAAATTGGTGTTAGTCCAGTTTTTGTGGAAACCTGGAAACTAACTCCAAATCCAAAAGAACATGGACTTTGTATCTTGTGAATTCCCATACTGGTGTGTATTTTAAGTTTGCCTGCATGACCTGCATGTATCGAAAGATCTGTGATTTGGGCCAAAATAGCCGACTTTTTAAGACTAGGGTACGTTAGGAGGGTTGGGTTAGTCCAAAATTATCAAGGATGCAAGAGCTAAGAGGCCCAGTTGGGGTGGCAGTAGCATACCGGTGTGTGGTTTTTATGTTTTTTACACGAGTGAAGTTAGTTTGTTAGTTTAGGTTTGTTTTCTTTTAGTTACTTGCACCATAATTACGTAAGGGTAATATGTATTTCTTGAATTCGTGATTACTGACGACGAACCCATCATACAGTAGGCTACCTGAACTCTAGCATGGCCAGGACAACGCAAGTATTTTATTGCAGCCCAACCCAGACGATTTTTTTTTTTTTTTTTAATGAGTTAGAGAAGCCTGTGTGTACTAATTTTCCGTTCGTGATCCGCTGAGACTTTGGTAAAATATACTTCTCTGTCCCAGTTCACTGACCAACGCATTTAAGGACCTGGACTTAACATCGACTTCAGTTGGAAAATTTTGTCTTTATAACCCTCAAGTCAGTCGATCAGCTCCTTAAGACAATAGGTAAAACTTGATTAGGTAACCCATCAGTAAGACTATATTATTCCGTGCTGTTAGACCTTACGTGGCGTCTGAAAGAATCCTTAAACTTACTAGAGAATGCACCTTCATCAGCTTAAACCTCTTCAGTCAGTTAACATTATTGTTATTAGTTCTTATTGTTATTATTATTATTATTATTAAGGAAGGCCAGCAGCTGTGAAGAGGTTTAATGATGGCTATATCTAACACTGCAGTTCGAAGTTTATCCTAACGTGAATGAAATCGTCAGGAGATAGCAAGATTGAAATACGAAACCATTCTTCGAACTGAAAGGGCAAAAAAAAAAAAAAAAAAAAAAAACGTGTGGCGTCATGAATAACAGCATTGCATTGTTGAGGATTTGTAGGCTAATGGTGTCAGCTTACAGATTCCTTGGACATCCACAGACGAACAAAAACGTCAGGTCTTTTACGGAATGAAATACTAAAGTTCATTCATAGCAACGAAAAGGATAATAGTAGTAGTACGGTAGTAGTAATAGCCACAGGTTCATCAGAAGTAAGAACCTAGTGGACTGTAAGTTAGAGTTCGCTTCTCCAGCAGTCCATCCTCCTGTCGGGGAAGATGAGGAGGGAGTTGAGGGACATATGTATGGTAACCGGACAGTGGAGCCGCCTGGACATATTGGTGCCACCACGTGAAGGCGTCCTTCTCCAGCATCAGCGAAGGTGCTAAAGCAGTTCATATAGTGCCAAATTTGTAGGTCTTAATTTTTGGCGGTATTCTTTTCGGAACAGGAGTTACATCACCTTTGCCTAAGCCATTCGTTGGTAGCTGCGTGGTTGCTGGAGAGAGACGCTTTCCTGTGGTGGTGCAAGTATAACAGCTGCTCAACTGCCCGGTTATGCAAACGTCCCTCAACGCCCTCCTTAACCCCCGAAAGGATGATGGTTGACTGCAGGTGGAGAGCAACTTAAGCCTGCAGTCCGCCGGGTTACCTTAAGGTTAGCCAGGGTTTGCAAGCACTGCTGCTGCTGCTGCTACCGTACAACTACTACTGCAGCACGTTGACCCCAGCAATAAGACTCCTTTTCCCAGGCTGAATAGAATGGTCTGGAGGTAGCAAGAATAAAACGTGGTGTAGTGAAAGAATTTAAGATTATTTCTAAACCCCCCTACTACCTGTGGATTGAATAAAACCGCCGAACGGTTGGATAGGAAGAGTAAAGAGCGTCTTCGTACTGAAAGAATTAATGTTCACTTATTAAATTTGTTCCTGCTGCCACCAGACGGTATTATTCGGCTCACAAAGAACCTGTAGTAGGGAAGGGGTTTGTGAAGTTTTCCTTGTGTAACCCCCTCCAAACCATCCCCCCTCCTCAAAAGACCACCGTAGCCTACCGTACCAAGGCTGAATAAAATCGCCTTTCAATCAGCGTTTTCCGAAGTTGAATATAGTCGTCTGAAGGTAGCCGAAATGAAATAAGGAAGCGTCAGAGGGTTCAGGTGGTAAAGAGAATAATTACCGTATGTAGCTGTGTACTGTAGCTGTTTCGGTCAGTTACGCCCCTCGATGAGGTTTGTTAGGCCAGGTTAGGTTAGGAGGATCTAGTTAGGTCAATGAGGTTAGTTTAGGTAGAGTAGGTTAGGTTACGTGAGGGCATATCGATTTGCGTAGGTCAGTTAGGTTAGTACTAGGTAGACTACCGTATGTTATGTTAGGGTATACCGGTATTAATTTAGGTATGGTAAGCTAGTTTAGGTTGACTTGGATGTTTTGGTCACCCAGGAAAAAATAATAATTTCGACTGTCCGAAACTGCAAATTAACCAAGAGTACGATGCATCTCCATGATTGATGAATAACGGCGTCAGAGAAAATGGCCGCACCGGGGTGACGTCGTGTACCATTCTACAGTATATCGGTACATACAGTAAGTTGATTTGTACTGTGTTATCCTTCACTCCCTGTCCCACGAAAGGAGGATGGTGGATTGCGGAAGTCATGTAACTTTGGCCTGCAGTCGACCGGGTTCACGTTCAAAAAAGTCTGGGGTTAAGAAGAACCTCTGTTAGTAAATACATGCTAGGTCTGGTAGTAAAGGGGTTAATAAATGCTAGAGCTATTAGTAAGGGAGTTAATAAACGCTCTATGTGTTAGTGAAGGAATGAATAATGCTAGATCTGTTAGTAAAAGAATAAGTAAATGTTAGATAAGTTACTAATGGTTAATAATTGCTCATTCTGTTAGTAAAAGAATAAATAAATGTTAGATATGTTACTAAAGGTTAATAATTGCTCAGTCTGTTAGTAAAAGAGTAAAAAATGTTATATATATTAGAAATTGATAGATCTGTTACCGTAGTAAAGGTGGTAATACCGTAAATGCTAGATCTGTTAGTAAAGAGGTTAATAAATACTAGATCTGTTAATAGAGTGGTTAATAAATGTTAGATCAGTTAATAGAGGAGTTACTAAATGCTAGATGTTAGTAAATGAGTTAATAAATGCTAGATCTCTTAGTAAATGAGTTAATAAATGCTAGATCTCTTAGTAAAGGAGTTAAGAAATGCTAGATCTCTTAGTAAAGGTGTTAATAAATGCTAGATCTCTTAGTAAAGCAGTTAATAAATGCTAGATCTCTTAGTAAAGCAGTTAATAAATGCTAGATCTCTTAGTAAAGGAGTTAATAAATGCTAGATCTCTTAGTAAAGGAGTTAATAAATGCTAGATCTCTTAGTAAAGGAGTTAATAAATGCTAGATCTCTTAGTAAAGCAGTTAATAAATGCTAGATCTCTTAGTAAAGCAGTTAATAAATGCTAGATCTCTTAGTAAAGGAGTTAATAAATGTCATATCTCTCCCACCCAGTTTGCAGTTCCCCTAAGTTGAATAAAATCGTCATAAGGTAGCAGGAATAAAATATACAATACGTCGACGGGTTGAAGGGGTTAAGAACTCCTCGTATGGAAGAGGTTAAAATAGCTGTGCCAGACTCAAGAAAAATCTCTTAGGCATACACAGTCGTCAGAAATACCGTATATACCAAGAATAATATTGAGCCTTCCTACTATACTCAGTTCACTTTACCATGACCTAAAATTGCCATCTCCCTATCTTGAATGCTGTGTTAAAACACTGGATTGACACTAGAATATAATGCTAGTCACGAAGAAGCGCCACAAAAAAGGATGTAGAGCCACAGTATTGTCTTTTTCTGCCACTGAGGTAGCCTACGTGAAATAAGCTGCGGAAGGATGAAAATCTGGGCCCAGTTAGAGTGAATGAAATAATAGTGAAAGGGATTATTCTTTTATTGTTTTAACCATATCTTGCTAATCATTTGTACGATTTTGATGTTAGCTACCGGTAATAGGTTTAAAAAAAATGCTTGAATTTCAGGGTTCTTCGGATAATGACTTGGTTTGTGGTGCGTTGTGGTGTATGGTTGCTATATAATCTACGGGAGTGAAGCACCATGTCTGAAAATTGGTAGTGTGAGGCAGACGAACAGGACCACTTCTAGTAATGCTCCTACATGTAAAATAGCAAAGTTAAACGCTAGGGTTCGTTTTTCTTTATTGTTTGTGGCACCAGACGATTGCACGAAGCTAAGAAGAACACCCTAGTAGTGAGTAGGTAAATGAAAGCTTAGGTTGACTTGCATTAAGACTTCGGTTCGAAAAATCTCTCCAGAGCCAAATAAAATCCTCTTGAGAAAGCACATATTAAATGAAAATGACATCTCAGTGAGGGAGTTAATATTTACACTGATCATGCAGGATTTTCTCATTCTTCATAGCTACTTCAGACGCACACAGTCAGCCTTACTAACCCCTTCAGTGCGGGAGGCCTTTCCTAGGTTGAATTAAAATCGATTTGAAGATAAGTTGAATAAAAATCGACAAGTACCGATAACAAAGAATATGTTTAAAAAGTCATGGGATTCCAGGCAGTGGGAGTGTGTGTAGGCTATGTGCGATGGCTGATGTGGGATGTTAATTTGAGACTTTGTTGTTGGAAGGAGAAAAAGAGAGATCTAGAACATGGTGGAGAGAGAGAGAGAGAGAGAGAGAGAGAGAGAGAACTGAAAGAAGAAAGAGATCAGATGGCTGCAAGGTGGAGAGATATGGTGTGAGAATTTTAGAGTGACTGATGTGTCACTGTTTAAAGGAGGAGGAGGAGGTGGAGGAGCAGAACGAGGTGGAGTGACAAGATGGAAGAATTTATGAAGGAAGTTGGCGTTTTGCTGGGAGCAGGAGGAGGAAGAGGAGTAGAGGAAGAAGAAGACCAAGGTGAAAAAATAAGGTGGCCGCTACAGTGGGTTTGTTTTCAGCTGGCAAAGATCCTCCCCAACCTCATTAGCTCCGTTGATGGCCAGGTGTAGTCAAATTGGAGAGGTGATTTTTCTAGAAGCAGAAGACTCGTTCCTACCTCATAACTGTAATGTTTTTTTGAGTTTCACGCAACCACTGCTTAGTATTCAGGGTAGCTATGGTAGTGACTCAGTTCCGTCAGGTGAAAGCAGACCGACTGGAACACCGTAACAGAGGGAAGGTGAAGTTACGTGATTGCAAAGGGGAGGAGAAGACCGAGAACGAGGTGGAGGAATTGTGGGAGCATTTTTAACCTCCTGTGGTCGTTGATATTATTCTTGCTGCCTCCAGACGATTTTATTCAGCTCGGCGAGACCTTGTAGTGAAGTGGTAAATGAAGGGTGTAGGTTATTTAATGTCTCCAGTTCAAAAAGTTCCCCCAAACTGGATATAGTCGTTTTGAGATGGCACAGAGAAAATGAAAATACATCTGACAGAAGGGCATAAGGGGTGTCGTGGGAAGAAGGATCGTTACTGAGTAGGGATATATATATGACGAAGAAGAAAAGGAATATGGTTAGGTACAAGATGGAGAGAGAGAGTTCTGGGATTAAATGAGGGAGGATGGTACCGTAGGTCGTGGGAAGTGGTCGTTACATACTACGGTAGGAACATGTGGTTGATCCACTGTGGCAGGCGAATAAGGGGGGTGGGGGTGATGAACGGGATAAAACTTGAATTCTCTGTTTTCTCTGGCTACACATTGCCAGTCTTCAGCTTCTGTGTAGCCCGTAAAAAAAAAAAAAAATCTCTCCCTCCCACCCAACATTAGTAATAACTGATACGTCTGGATATGTCCAAGCCACCTCTTACAGGGTGAAACTTCAGTACAGTACCATAGATTGAATATATTTCGTAAATTTATTGACCCTTTACCTTAACTTCCTTCATTAGCAACGGCGACATTTGTACTTTGTTCAGGCTATTCTGACAACCACTAGAGACTAGACGATTCTATATTCAACTTCACGATGGATCTCAAGCAGCTCAGCTTGTTAGGGGGTCGCTGAAGGCGATGTCTAACCCTTACAGTTCAAAACGTCTCCTGAGCTGAGTAAAACCATGTGGAATAGCAAGAGTAAAACAAGAACGTGTTTAGCTGTAAAAGAGGTTCATGAAGGCCGTACCGTTTATCTAATCTCATTTTCAAAAAGTCTCTCCGGTTGAATTTAACCATATGGAGGTAGCAAGAAGAAAATCTAAATTCCTCGGGTTGAAGGGTTATGTTTAGAGTTCGTTGCTTTCAGAAGCATATCTCCGGTAAAATCACTGAGGGTCTTAGCCTATAGGCCAAGATCTATAGAAGTACGTCTTTAAACCTTGTTACAGGAGGCACAGGAGGCTGCGTAGCATCTCTTGCCAACTGATTTATTTAGCATATTTCACCTCAGCGTGTAGCATTTTACACCATAGCATCCTCTCCTGTGTTCCTGATATCGTTTTAATATCGACAGAGTTTGTATCAATAATATACAAGAGGATATTGAAGTGTGCTATACAGAATAAATTGCTTAGGAAGAAATGCTACAAAATCCCCAAATCCACTAAATATGACAGCCCCATCAGCCCGATGATTTTTAAGTCATGCCACCACCAGAGGATTCCTTTTTTTCAGTTAAAGGGAGATTTGCTGTAGTGAAGGGGCTAATAATGGCCATTGGCAATCATATCTCTCATGTGTAGGCTAAATATCCCTCCAGTGCTGAGTTTGGAGACGATAAATGAGAGAACTCTACATCACTGTCAAAATAATAACCTCCCCCAATTCGATGACATCATTTTCATTTAATGTGTGGTTTCTCCAGACGATTTTATTTCATGTGGCTACCTCCATACGATTTTATTTAGCCTAGGAGAGAGTTGTTGAACTGGAGATTATAGCATTTATTAACCCGTTTACTGCACTAAATATGAATACCGGTACAGTTGTGTGCAGGTATCAGGAATAGTCTAGCCTCAGTAAATTAGTCATTGGGGTAAAATGAGAAACTCGTTCAATGACCAGACGACACTATATATATATATATATATATATATATATATATATATATATATATATATATATATATATATATAGTGTACGAGTAACTGAAGAGCTGCAGTACCTCAACAGTGCTTTGTCAACGTATAGGGGCCAAATGAACCTTTCATAACTCGCTGCCGAACTGAATAAAATCTTCTGAAGTCAGTAACATTAAAATAAAACTGTGCATAAGATTCTAATTTATAACAAGCGTATGAAAGATACTGTAAAATGAGTTGATATTTGATAATGTTTATAATTTTTACATCAGTCGTCGCAAAAATCGATAACCTACAAACAGCACGGATTTATTTAGCAATATTTTTTGGGGGGTGGCTCATATCCCCGCCGTATTTTGCGATAATGGCAGTTTTAATTATAAGTTACACTAGCGCTGCACATTAACTCACTGCTACCGTGGACTAACAGTGCTTAGTCAACATAAATGCGCCAAATGAGCCTTCCATAAATGATTTGGTAACATTATTGCAGCACATTTTAATACGCTGCAGGTATAGCCTTTGTTATCGACGTTAATTTAATCCAACAGTACCAATTTTACTCTAACCTGACCTAATATTGCCATCCCTCTATCTCGAATACCCAGTTGTACCAACAGATTAACATTTGAATTTGATGCTAGTCACGAAGTAGTAGGCAACTATGGAGAGGATGTAGAGCTGTAGTATTGTCTTATTATGCCACTGGCTTACGTGAAATAAAACTGCCAAAGAGCAAAAATCTGGGCCAAGTAACGGTAAATAAAGTTCCGTATAGTTGGACTCTTAGCACTCAGGCTCCTATGACTCACTCTCCCAGCTGAATGAAATCGTCTGGCGTTAGTTGGTTAGTGAATCGTCATGGCTTTGAAAGGGAAAAGAGGCTATCGATACTAGAGTTGTGCAGACTGTGAGAAGTAATGGCGACAGTATTATCATGCTCTGGCTCCGGTGACTCACTCAGCTGGATAAGATCGTCTGGCGTTGGCTGGAATGAAATAGTAGAAGTGTTCCGACCGTGAGGGGGTGCAGTGAATGCGGGTAGTTGAAGTAGGGCGGGAAGTAAATGCAAGTTGTAGAAATGTATGTAAATGTAAGTGGTGTGCCGGTAGGTAATAAAAAAAAAAAAAAAAAGCCTTAGAGGTGTTAGTAGATGCAAATATACGTGTAGATTAAGTAAATGGAAATAAGGTAGTAGAAGTGTAAGTCTAACTTTGTAACCTGCTGATAAATGGAAGATGTAGCAGTGTACGAGTATTTACCGGTACATTAAAAAAAAAAAAAGTAGGGTACGGTACCTAACAGGACTTTAACGAGTTTGTACAGAAGTTAAGTACGGTTTACAGCTGATTTAAAAATCGAAATTTGCAAGTACACATGACTGAAACCGTATGTATAAATAAATATGCTTGTGTGTGTTTTATCTATTCGCTATATATATATATATATATATATATATATATATATATATATATATATATAAAAATAAAACTGTCAGGGCGAGGTATATTATGAACGAGAATATAAGTCGCAGGAGTAAAAGTATACCCTAATTTCCAGAAATATTAGAGTTGTCCTTAGAATATATAGATGGCATTTAAGCACGGTTCTAACATAAGGCAAGGTACTGAGGTATACAGCTCGCAAAAATACTAGTAAGCCAAGTGGTGCTAGTAGCGTAGCGGTAATACAAGTAACAGAAATATTCCTGTAATGTAACGCAGTAAGGTCCTTGAAACTCTAGCCAGAAGTACGAAGACGACTTTATGTGAGGAATACCTGACCGTAAAGTAGTGAAGAAATAATATCAAGTGTGGGAAAGACAGATGTTGGGGGTATAAAAGGAAGGAAATGACATAGCCTAGATGTGTAGAGAGAATTACAGTTACGGTTGTAGAAATTACCTTCAGTTCCCGTGACTCGCTCAGCTGATTGAAATAGTTTGGTGTCAGTTGGAATAGAATACCTGAGTTGCCTTTGACGATGAGAAGGTTAATTGCTACAGTATTGACACTGCCTCCTGGTACTCAATTTCAGCTGCATCCGTCCATGTAGCTATACGGTACCAGTTTTGTTCTGAAGTGACCAGAAAATTGTCATCCCTTCATCTTGAATATCGAGTTGTGACAGGAGATTAAAATTCTTTTTTATGACGCTGATCACGAAGAAGTAGTATGGAGAAGATAGAGATGCGTAGTAGTGTCTTATTTTACTAGCTCACGTGGAATAAAACTGCGAAAGAAAGAAAAAATGGGCCAAGTTAAGGTAAACGCATTGTCGATATTAAAACAATACACCGGTACCATAAATACATCAAGGGAATATGTTGGTGTAAAGTGCAAAATAAATCACTAAGGAAGAGGTACTGCGAATCGTTTTATTCCACTTAAAATACGGTGTTACGAGAGACTCTGGTAGTGAAGGGGTTAAGGGAGGTTGTTTTATAACCCTTGGACCTGGGAACATCTTGGGAAAAAAAAAAATCTTCTAGAGCCATTGACAGGAATAAAATGAAGAAATCGTGATATTGGAGGGGTTAAGATTCAGTCGTACCAAGGAATCCAATGTGTGAAGTGGAATGGCCATGTGGAGAGGGTGGGGAATGAGAGACTGACTAGGAGAATGGTATGTGAGTCAGGTGGAGAGAGGGGAATATCGAGGATGAGATGCAGGGATGGGGTGGATTGGACTTAGGGAGGGAGAGATCGAGGATGAGATGGAAGAATGGGATGAACAGTTATATGAGGAGAGGGTGTGAGTTGGAGAGGGGGCGGCTAGATGGTAGGAGACAGTGACATGGAGGAGATTCGTTTGTGCCACCCCTTGCGGTATTAAGACGTCCGGCGATAGATAGGTAGATAGATAAAAAGATAAACAGGCTGTGGAAGCTCCCAAGTTTTATGATAGTTTCTGAAACGTTTGACGAAGGTGGTACCGTACGTGTTTGGTCGTCCATTACCGTTGCTGACTGCACTCTGGTTCGTATTCTTTTCGGTTAAGGAAGCTCCGTAACACCTTTTCCTTAGCGATTTATTTTTGAATATGGCTGGTTATTAGCTATTTTGTATGTTATTTATGCAGAGAGTATGGTGATAATGGAAGATAGGTAACTCGGAGGAGGACAGTAAGGTATAACAAGCAAAATAAATCGCTTAGGATAAGGTTTTAGGGGGCTTCCGTGACTGACGAGAATACGGGCTAATTGTACGTAAGAACCATAGGCGATGCGTAAAATGTGTGGCTTTTATTTCGCGTGAGATTTTTTTTTGTGAGATTAATTTTGGCAGGACGGGCAAGAAAAGGAATGTGGAGAATGTCTGCATGTATCTTGTCCCTACTGCAGAGACAAAGGTTGAGTTTGGGGAGGAAAATTATTGTAAGGTATTTTGTAAATTTCTGCGCTGAGAGAGAGAGAGAGAGAGAGAGAGAGAGAGAGAGAGAGAGAGAAAATGGAGAAATGAATTCCCCGAGCTAGGCAACTAAGGCCATATAGCCCCGCTGGGGTTACAGGAGGGAGCTACCCCTCCCGGCAACGGTAGAAGAGAGAGAGAGAGAAAGAGAGATAAGGTATTGTGAATTTCTGCGGAGAGAGAGAGAGAGAGAGAGAGAGAGAAAGAAAGAGAGATAAGGTATTGTGAATTTCTGCGGAGAGAGAGAGAGAGAGAGAGAGTCGTAAATTGGAGCCGCCTGTCATTTGTTTTTACTTGGGGATTTGTATTCTTGTAGGGTTAGGAGGCTCCCATGACCTCCCCAATACAGTGACCTCTTTAGTTTATCCTTATGCTCACCAGACGAGTTTATTCAGCTGTGGCGGGACTTTCAAAACTGTGCATTGTTCACTCTAGTAAGCTGACAACTGTGATAAGAGATTAAGACCAGAAGATGGTGCTGATACAGAAGCGCTTTGGAGACTAGAAGATGGCGCTAGTAACGAAGGGATGTACAGGTGTAGTATTAATTTATTCCGACACTGAACTGCAGGAAACGGGCTGTAAAAAGACGAAAATACCCACAGAGTTAAAGTGTAGGAACAACAGAGGTGGTAGATACAGCGTTCGTTAACTCTTTCCCTACGGAGAGGGGAATCTTCGCTGGATAAAATAGTCTGCCTTTAGCTGAGTACAATTAGTAGCATCCCCGGTTTGAGTGGGTTAGCATGTCTTTCTCGCTAGTGTAAACCCTTCCACCACAATGACAATTTAATCATGAGGCCACCAGACGATTTTATTCTGATTCGAAAAACGCCCAGGTAATGTAAGGGGTAAGGAAAGGTAGAACCATTTCCTCGTTCGATAAATCTCTCCTAAATTGAGTAAAATTTTATGGTAGCAAGAATAAAATAGGACTTCATAATGAAGGGGTTAGTGTTGGATATGACAAATTATCTGAAACGTTTTTTTATGCAGCGTGTCGACATTTATCTCTTCAGTTCGAGGACGTGGTCTATAGTGTCTTCACGCAGATGCCAAAGGACTGTATTCAGTTTAGGAGATCACCCTAGTAGAGAATTGCTGTATGGAAACTGTATTAAACCTCCACAATAAGAATGGTCTCCCCTGAACTCAATCGTGGGGAGTTAGCATAGATAATAAGGTGTACAGCAGTCGTAGTGAAGCAGTACTGGATGATGACAAGCCACATATACCGAACTCGTAATTACTCATGTGTTCATAGATGTTGAAAGAATAACACCCACATTTGTAAAAGTTCCCTATTCAAAAGATAAAACAGCTTCGGCCCGACTTTGATCCTCTTCAATTATGAATGGAGTCGGAATAGGCCTACTGTACATTATGTAGACTACAGAGAGGAGAGAAGGGAGGGAGGGAGAAGAGGTAGGGAGAGGGAAACGGAGGAGGTGAAGCAGGGAGGAGGAAAGGTGGGATGGGAGGTAGGGAGAGGGAAAGGAATGAGGGGAGACAGGGAGGGTGAGATATTGGAGGGGAGGCAGGGAGGGTGAGAGATTGGAGGGGAGGCAGGGAGGGTGAGAGATTGGAGGGGAGGCAGGGAGGGGGAAGGGTAAGAGTAGAGGTTGGGAGAAGGAATGGAGGGAGGAGAGGTTGAGAGGAAAAGGAGGAAAGGGAGGCAGTTAGGGGGAAAGGAGAGAGAGCAAGTGGAGAGGGGGAAAAGGAGGGAGAGAATGCAGAAGGGATAGCCTAGGTATAGGAAGGGATGCGGAGGGGAGATGGTAGGGGAATAAGTCGATAATGAAAAAAAGAAAAGAAAAACAAGTAACGTAGAAAAGAACAAGGTGGGGAGATGAGGTGCACGAATATCTAAGGGAGGATGGTGGTGTGTCTGGGATGAAGGATCGTCGTTACTGAGCAGGGACACAGACGCCTGGAGGTTCTCGTAGGGAATTCGCTTGTGTACGCTATTTATGCAAGGTAAGTCGGCAGTAGATGGGGGTGCGGCCTTGTGGGTATAAATAACAGATCAGGTTGAGGCTGAGAGATGATGTGGGTGCGTTATGTAAGAAAAGATGATTTCACGCCACTGAATACCATAGAGCAGAAACGTCTGGAGGTCCATTTTATCGAGGCCACTCTTCACAGGTGGAGGGTTAAGGAAATGTAAAGATAGATATATACATCACAGGATACAGGGTAGACAAGTATAGATGGATGGATAGATAGATAGATCACAGGATGCAGCGTTAGACAAGTATACACAGATGGGCAGATAGGTTGGTAGATAGATATGCTAGATAGACGAAAATAATGCTTAATGCGCATAAAACACGGCCTAGAAAGAGGTGCTACAGAGCCTCGTAAAGCCGCGAGGTAGAGGAAGACGTCTGTGGAGGGCCTGACGAAAATATGAAGGGCTAAACTCCATCACCACGAGAAATCCCTTGAGTAAAATGCGATGGTTGCTAGAACAGAATAAAAACAGAATAAAAAAAATAGTTATATTAAAATGAGCAAGCCTAACTGATATTTTCTAACCTCTTCACGGCAAGCGGTCCTTCTTGAACTGAATAGAATCGTTCGGCGGTAGTAAGGATAAAATAAAGCAGACTTCAGCTTAATAAAAGAGTTAAATAAGCCTGTTAATGAGTGAGTCATGAAGCCCACGCGGATCGTGGGAGTTACTGTAGTTAGGAATATTTGCGAGGCTCTAGTTTCTGGAAGCAAATTCTGATAGTAGCAAAAATAAAAAATATATATCCTGGAGTTATATTGGCATTGTAGCGTGTTGTAAAGTTTTAACGGAAAATTGTATTATTCATGTGTTATTTTTCTGAGACTGTTTTGTTTCGTAATTATAAGAAAACCATCTACGTCTGGCAAAAATAAAATATAATGTAAGAAGTCATCATAGGGTAAGAGTTAAATAGGCTTGTTAGTAAGTGAAAGCTAACGCCAGACGATTGATTTTAGCTGCGAGTGAATCATAGGAACCAAGGAATTGATACTGTCACCATCAACCTTCTCACGGTCCGAACAACTCTAGCATTCTGTACCAAGCAGCCTAACACCAGACGCTTATGATTAGCTGAGTGAGTCATAGAAGCTGGAGAAAGTTACGCGAGCTTGTTAGTGAGTTATAAAGCCTTGACGATGCGTGGAGTTATTCTGGTGAGGCTTTATTGCGAGGTGGTTAGGGTGTTATTAGTGATCGTTAGCCTAGTAATGGTTGTGATTGCCTCCCCTGGCGAACATTCAGCAGTTGGTTGAGTTTGTTATCTCCCCCAAGAAGGTTATGTTTTGGGCTTATTTGTTTAGCTTATTGCCTGATATTGAATTACACCGGACTTGGGAAGATTGAGGGCCGTCAGAAGAACAGGCCAATCAAGTTCCGGGAAAAAAGATCAGTAGCCAAGGTCACGAAAATCATGAAAGGAGGGAGGCTGCTGCCTTGAGCAACGCGCGCGCGCGCGCACACACACACACACACACACACACACACACACACACACACACACACACACACACACACACACACACACACACACACACACACACACACACACACACCGGAATGCTTTAAATGTAGTTGTTGTACAAGAAAATTATTTCAAGTATTACAGTATACCTCATTTGTGGTGGGACCACTCTGTGCAGGCTAATGCTGCCTTCAGGTGACTGTACAAACGGACAAGTTAAATGGTTTACTGTAACTCAGGAAACAATTTACTACACTGGGTGGTAACTATATGATCAAATAGACTTCTGGTGGTCTTATTGGTTAAGGCGCTTCAAGCAGATGTAGGCCAGAAGGGTTTATCTACATTCTAGGGATGGTTGAGTTTTATTGCTCACTTAATGCCACTAAACGTCAAGGGACTGGTCGCTATTGCACTGAAGGTCGTGACAGAGTAGCCCAGCCCCAGACCCCTGCGTTGCTAATGGCGCAGCAGTGGAGTGGATGATGGATGGATTACAATAGATAATTCATTTCCAATCGATGAGAGCGATAATTAGGCTGTGGTGAACCTCATAGATACAGAGCTTGAGAGTTCTTGTATCGAGTAGTACGGTACAGCAAATAACACTGCAGCCTACCTGTAATGATTAGCCTGTACAGTTTGTTAAATGATAAACCAGCTGTGCAGGGCAGCGTGGGTAGGTTCCAACGTGGGTCTGAGCCGATAATTTCTGAGGCTTGAGTGATGAGCACCGTAAATGGAAGTGTGAGCCATTATCGCTGGGCGCTAATGATAGTTGCCAGACTTTTGTGTTTTAGCTTTTCCTCTTCCTTGATCCTATCCCTCCCTCCCATATTGTAGGCTGTGTAGTGGCGGGTGTAGCTGGGATGGGAATGATGATGATGGTAGTGATGATGATGAGGGTGAGGATGATGATGAGGGTGATAATGATACATACTTTTTTTTTTCCTACGTTATGGTGTAATGATTCTTCCCAAATCCTTTATTTTTCATTTTGCCACGGGTGTTGATTGGCTTTACTTTTCCTGGTCCCAGTGGAGGGGTAGAGGGGTCCGTGGGGAGTGGAGGGGGCTGATGAGGTGGTGGAGGACACTGGTGGGGGGATGTGGGGAAGGGGTGGGTTCGCAGCAAAAGGGGAGTGGAGAGGGGAAAGACATAAGGATTATTGGAGGGGCTGATAGGGGGGGTGGGGGGTATATGGAGATGTAAGGGGGAGGGGAACAGATATGGAGTAAGGGGAGGGGGGTAGAGGGGTAGTAGAGGGGGTAAATCGAAGGTTGTGGGGGAAGGTGGGGAAGTAGGAAAGAGGAGATATAGGATTGTGGAAGGGAGGAAGACTGATGGATATGCTGTAGATGGGGGAGGTACCAACGGGAGTGGGGTGGATAGGAAGGTGTGGAGCAGGACTGTTGGGGAGTAAGATGGGTAGGTGTGGAGGTGGATAGAGAAGGTGATGGGGAGGGGAGTATATGAGGAAATAAATGGTGAGATAGGGAGGTGGGTAGAGATGAACAAGGGGAAACATGGTGAGATAGGCAGGGGAACAGATAAGAAAGTGGGGAGGGGAAATAGATGGGGAGAGAGAGAGAGAGAGAGAGAGAGAGAGAGTTCAATACTCAATAGGCTGAGTGAGTGAGTTTACGGTAGCTACATTATTGAAACAAAGATGGGGAGGGAGCACTGAGTGTTATTGACAGAGAGAGAGAGAGAGAGAGAGAGAGAGAGAGAGAGTTCAATACTGTTAACAGCCTGTGAGTGAGTGAGTTTACAGTAGCTACAATATTGAAGCAAAGATGGGGAGAGAGCGTTGAACATTATTGAGAGAGAGAGAGAGACTGATGTCCGTAGGTAGAGGGAGAGATATTTGTAGTAGGCTTATTTTTGCTTGGGGGAGAGAGAGAGAGAGAGAGATCTGGTTCCTAGTAGCTTATCGATTACATAACTACCGCCACTGGAATTATTGAAGTAAGCGTGTTTGGTGCTCGCTAACTTAAGCATTGCACTTCCGGGACCATCCAGGTGATTTTGTAAGTAGCGTGTATTCTCTTCACTCTACCTGTGCCTTTTTCATCTTAACTGTGCCCTGATTTTCGTCCTGTTGTAGCCTATTTCCGGTGTTTTAGTAACCGGAAAAGACAGCACTATAGCTCTACAACCTTTTCATAGCACTTCTTCGTGACTAGCACCTTAATTTAGTGAAGATTTTTCTTATACAACTCAGCCTTCAAGATGGACAGCAGAAGTTTTAAGCCAAGTTTTGGTAAAAGGCTTATAGGTTTAATATTGTCATCTCTCAGTCTCGATTGCCGAGTTGCTACAGGAGATTAACACTAGATTACAGCATCAGTCACGAAGAAGTGCTGTGTATAGATTGTGGAGCCGTGCTGTTGTCTTTTTCTATCACTTAGCTACATGAATTAAGCTGCAGAAAGATGGAAGTCTGGACCAAGTTAGAGTAAGAAAGGTGTATATATTCGGCTCACTGTAAATAGGCCTGGACGTAAAATTTGCATCTCCATTCTCTATGCCGGGCTGTAGCAAAAGATTAACATTAGAACACGATGCTAGTCACGAAGAAGTACTATGGAAAAGATGTACAGCCATAGAATTGTCATATGCCTCAGATTAAACATTAGAACACGATGCTAGTCACGAAGAAGTGCCATGGAAAGGATATAGAGCCATAGTACAGTTTTATGCCTCTGAGATAATTGAAATAAGCGGCAAGGGACAAGTACAAGGAGAGTAGGCGTGAAATTTGCATCTCTCCGTCCTTAGTGCCGAGATGCAACAAGAGATCCACACTAGAATGTTGCTTGTCACGAAGAAGTGCCGTAGAAGAGATGTAGAGCCGTAGTATTATTTTGTTATGCCAGTGAGCTAGTATAGAATAATTTGCCAAAGGACGAAAAGCTCCACCTGGTTAAAAGGAAATAATTGTCAGCTTATTTTCGCTTGACAGGTCCCAAACCCCTCTCCAGTTTTGTTGGTCGCTAGGTTTAGTTAGGATGGAGGAAAAATTTGACTAGTAACCAAAGAGACTCATCAGATTGGAGAGTAAATCTGACTAGTAACCAAAGAGACAGATCAGATTGGAGGATGAATTTGACTAGTAACCAAAGAGACTCATTATATTGGAAGTTGAATCAGACTTGTAACCAAAGAGACATCAGATTGGAGGATAAATTTGACTAGTAACCAGAGAGACTTGCATCAGATTGGAGGGTAAATCTGACTAGTAACCAAAGAGAGATCAGGTTGGTGGATAAATTTGACTAGTAACCAAGGAGACTTATTCCTACCTCGTTCCGAAAGCTCTTAGAATTCACCCATCCATGACTTAAAGTTTTGAGAGTGGTCCAGTTCCATCAAATGAAAAAAAAGTTAAAGTAATACCAAAGAGAGAGAGGGAGATTCTTCTTACCAGACGATTTATATAGGGGTTATGGAAGACTTGTTAAATGTACGAGCCAACCCCCTATTAACCCCTTCAGTTCTATGACGTCTTTATTCTTTCCACCACCAGACGATTGTATTCGCTTAAAGTGAGCCCCCTCGACTGAATGGATTACTTGGCTGTTTTGCATACGAGTATCTCCAAATTACTGAAACATTATTATTATTATTATTATTATTATTGTTATTATGATGATGATGATGATGATAATTATTATTATTATTATTATTACTACTACTACTCGCTTAAAGGCCGCCTTCGACGGCCTCCGCTTGATGTCAAATCACTTCCTTTCTTCAGTCGAAATGTAACAGAAATTTGAATTACTCATGCCGAGAGGGAGACGGAGCGAGGAATTTTCCTTGATTTTTATCATGCTGGGACAAGCGTTGAGAGAGAGAGAGAGAGAGAGAGAGAGAGAGAGAGAGAGAGAGAGGATAGTAGTGTTTGCTGTTATACTGAATTATACTATACTATTATACTACCGTAAACAATTTTAGGAGTATAAGGAGGGAGGGAGGAGAGGCGAGAGCGTGATGATACAAGAAACACGTCGCTATTCTCTTTTCTGTCATGCTGGTAATATCAGCGATAGACGAAGGACGAAACCATCCCCTCCACTAAATGCAAATCCTAAATTAGAAACAAAAGTTCAGGAATGAGTCTTAACTCGGAAACCGGTGACCCGATTGGACAGGAAATTGTTTTATTCTTCAAGAGCATTTCAACGGTACCTTGCTCTTGCTGTAACGAAAATTGCTCTGCGTTGCGCCGTTTTTGCTGTTACGGTAACAAGCAAACAAACGTTCAGAAATCGGATCATTATAATATAGATTATTATTTTTATTATTATTATTATTATTATTATTATTATTATTATTATTATCTAGTAGTCCAGTGCGCCAGAGCGGATGAAGGTCATGGCTTGTGTGCATCGATTCGAATCCTCACCTCTCTTCGATTTCATTTTTTTCTTTTTCCTTGTTACAGCCAAACGATGGAATTCAGCTTAGGAGAGCGCTCTGGTAGTGGAGGGGTTTGTGAAGGCTATATCTAACCCCTCCAGGTCGAAAAGTCTCTCCAAACCTGAGTAAAATCGCCTGGATGTAGCAAAAATAATGTTAAAAAGACGTCATCGTATTGAAGAATTTGGCCTCTGACAGCAGTGGTCGATTTGGGGTTTCATATAGGAGTCAGCTTTTTATTATTATTATTATTATTATTTTTATTGTTATATGGGTTTGTTATTATTATTATTTTATTTATTTGTCTTGATTACCCCTTTCATTGCCATCCATTTATTTTAAGGCTCTCATTTAGACCGACACAGACGATTTTGTTTAGCTGTTCCTGTTTGCTCTTCTAATAGGTTAGGAATTATTGAACCATTTATAATTGTGTTTACCTACTGCTGTTGTTTCTCCCAGCACCTTTGTTTTAATGGGTGTGTATAGCATTATTAATAAAGGGTAAAGAGGAGGGAGAAGGAGAGAGGGAGACCGAGGATGAGATTGAGGGTGGTTTGAGTTAGACGGAGGGCAGCCTGATGGTGGAGGGCAGGGTTCGTGGAGCTATTTATGGCCACTCCCTCTGTAAATATGGCTAGAGAGAGAGAGAGAGAGAGACAGAGACAGAGACAGAGAGTATTCCCTTAGTGATGGCAAGTGAAACAAAGGAATATGAGGCATTGAGGGTAATGACGATAAATATGAATGTATGCGTAGGAGTAACGATGCATGACAGTATATTCGTCCAACACCCAAGCACAATGGTCTTGTATCCAACCCTCAAGCTGAAGAAAATCGTCTGGAGGTAGCAAGAGTAAAACAATCCGCCTTGAAGGGCTTAAAATTCACCCTTTCATTATTGACCAGTTGTATTATAAGGCTATGGAGACGTAACAGATCTTCCTTAGCGAATTATTCTACACATACATCCCAGTATCCCGTTGTTGTTGTTGATCCAAATTGTGTCTGTATTAAACATGAAAACACAAAGAAAAAATTAAATTGTAACTGATAAATTGCCAAGGAAGAGGTGCTACGATATCTCCAGTCCTACCCAGAGTACTAAAATATACCAGTAGGCTTATTCCTGGCCTCCGAACAACGAAGTGTATATTCTTTGCTCCTTTCCTTAGCGATTTATTTTGCTCATTACACTCCAGTAGCTTCTTGTGTGATATTGTTGCAAACTATAACGATATCAAAATAGCATACAAGAGAAAGTTAAGGTCTAATATACAAACTAATTCGCAATGGAAGATGTGTTAAGAAGCCTCTTGTGCCTCCTAAAATTCGTTCCTTACTTCAAGTGTTCATTACCGTTCAGCTGCAGCCCCAAACGTAGAACACTCCATAATTCAATTTCCAAACCGAACCGATAATCATGGGCTGTAAATTCTGAAAGTGTTCTGATAATGAGACGTGATCGTACTAAATTCTCCAGCACTGTAATCTGTTATAGAGCATTGCTGTTACTTCCAAACAAACAACATTCAGCATAGGAGACGCTTGCTAACGACTGCAGTACGGTGGTCTTTTGTAGTTTATTCTTGTTAATTCCAAATGTCCATGTTCAGCATAGGAGACACAAGCTTCTGCAATACGGTGATGTCTTGTACTTTATTCTTGTTAGCTACTTCCAGATTAAATTCAGCAGAGGAGATACTAACCTCTGCAATGCGGTGACGTGTGTGGTAATTTATTCTTGTTACTTGGGATTATACGGTGGTGTCTTCTGTAGTTTCTTCCTGTTACTTTTCAAACCCTTTCAAAACAAGAGGCCTTAACAACAACCTGATGACTGGAATAGAGTACCGTACTAAAGTTTCCCCGACCATGAGAGAGTTAATTTTATTCTTGCAGTCCAAAATTGAGAAAACCCACGTAATTCAGTCTCCGCGCCGTGCCGATATTCCCGGGCCCGAAAAAATTCAGAAGTTGTTTAGACTCTGAAATTCTGGCGGGACCCTGGTAAACGCGGCGCTCGTCCCAATCCGCTTACCAGAACGAATATTCCCCCCCCCCTTAGCCCCCCTCCTTCCCTCCCCCCTTAGTCCCCTTCCTTCCCTCTTAGCCCCCCTCCTTCCCTCCCCCCTTAGCCCCCCTCCTTCCCTCCCCCCTTAGCCCCCCTCCTCTCCTCCCCCTCCCCCCCATCTTCTTACGGACGATCTTGAGCAAATCCGACACGAAAGTAGCAGGTCTGTGTTGATATCGGAACGAGGTGGATGGATGGGTGGATGGATGGATGGGTGGATGGTGGGTGGGTCGGTGGATAGATGGATTGATTTTAGAATTTGTAGTATTGGATGCGTCGGAACGAGTTGGATAGATAGATAGAAAGATAGATAGACATATTGCCTTCAGAATTCGTAGTAGTGGGTTTGTGTTTTGATACCGGAACGAGTTGTATGACTGGATGGATATTTTGACTGCATAGACAAACGAACCTCTAGTCTGTGTTGATACGAGAACGAGGTAGATAGACGGACGGATGAATGAATAGATAGCCTGAATTCGTAGAGAAGCTGATCTTGGCAACATAACAAACTGTATGGAAGAAGAGGTAAGTAGATGAATTAACATGAACGACAAACAGATGGAAGGATGGATGGCTAGAGAGAGGTAGGTGAAGATAGATTGATAGATGAAGATGGCTCACTAGAATGATAGATTTACAGTACGAGTATATGCAGATGGCACGAGAGAGAGAGAGAGAGAGAGAGAGAGAGAGAGAGAGAGAGAGAGAGAGAGAGCAACATTTTCGAAAAAATCTTGAGTAAATCTGGCAGTGTAATAGTAGTTTCTGTGTGTCGATACCTACACTAGATGGATGGATGGATTTGTAATTGGATAGCTGGATGGATTGAAATGGGTAAGATAGTTAGATATATGGGTGCATGGATGGACAAGTAGGTAAAGAAAGCTAGATAGATTGATAGATAAATGGATAAGTGAATGGTTAGAAGTGAATAGTTGGATATGTGAGTGCTTGGATGGATAGAGATGGATTAAGATAGATGAACAGATAGTTATGGATGGAAAAATAGACAAATTGACACCGCTGGGAAACTTTGGCAATGTGTAAGGGTTAAAGGCTTCACATTGTGACAAAATGGGGCTTCAAAAACAACAAAATAGGGCTTCAAAAACGGAAAATAGGGCCTCAAAAATGGAAGATAGGGCTTCAGAACAGAAAATAGGGCTTCAAAAACAACACATGGGGCTTCAAAAACAAAATAGGGCTTCAAAAACAACATACAGGGCTTCAAAAATAAAATACGGCTTCAAATACAAAAATAGGGCTTCCAGAACAGAAAACAGGGCTTCAAAAACACGCATATACAGACTAGGCCGGCAGAGCGTGAATAATTTAGACATAATAGCGTACAAAGAGAAATATTTACCCGGTACTGCAAAACTCTAAAGGTAATTTCTCTCTCTCTCTCTCTCTCTCTCTCTCTCTCTCTCTCTCTCTCTCGGTTAAGATGAAGCGTATTTGCGGCTCGACTTGGCGGAAACGGAACTCTTTCATTTTCAGTTTCAGTTTCCTCTTCGGCTTGACTTTTCCCCACTCATCTCCTCCGTCCTTTCCTTTTCTCCTGCCTCTCTCCTTTCCTCTTCTCTCTCCCCCCTCTCCTCATTCCCTCCTCCCTCCCTTCCACATTTCCTATTCTCTTCCTTTTAACTCACCATCACTTCTCACATCCTCCTCTTTCCCCTTCACTCCTTTCCTCCTATCCCCAATTCTGTCTCTGTCTGTCAGTCT
>NC_137015.1:13349503-13357003 GCF_032717465.1 Coenobita brevimanus | reverse complement strand
GCGAACTTCAGACTTCACTGTAGCCATTAATTACGGAACTTCAGACTTCACTGTAGTCATCAGTTGCGTACGGTACTTCAAACTTCACTATAGTCATCAGTTTTCGTATCATTTTCTATGGCACTCAATTTCTAACACTCGAAATCCGGTGACTCGCCCTCAGTTGAATAAAATCGTCTGGTGTTGAAATAGAACGATTGATTTCTTTTTTTTTTTTTTTAAGAGTTTTAATGTGCAAGCATCGGTATTAACACTTTGGGCTCCTATGACTCGCCTGAATATCAATCTGTCACATTAGCTGGAACTGAATGGTAGTGAGTTGTGAGAACTGAGTGCGTGATTTGTCGTGAGAATTGAGTGCGTGAAATGTGAGAGTTGGGTGCGTGTAAGTTTTTCTGAGAATTGAGTGCGTGAATTGTGAGATGAGTGCGTGTAAGTTTTTTTGAGAATTGAGTGCTTGAATTGTCAGAGTTGAGTGCGTGTAAGTTTTTCTGAGAGTTGAGTGAGTGAGAGTTGCCGTGAGGATGGAGTGCGCGTGAGGTGTGAGAATTGAGTGCATGTGAGTTGTGAGAACTGAGTGCGTGTACATTGTCGTGAGAATTAAGTGCGTGAGTTGTGAGAATTGAATGCGTGAGTTGAGAACTGAATGCGTGAGTTGTGAGAATTGAGTGCGTGAGTTGTGAGAATTGAATGCATGAGTTGTGAGAATTGAATGCGTGAGTTGTCGTGAGAGTTGAGTGTGTGTGAATTGTCGTGAGAAATAAGTGCGTGAGTTGTGAGAATTGAGTGCTTGAGTTGTCGTGAGAATTGAGTGCGTGAGCTGAGAATTGAATGCGTGAGTTGTCATGAGAATTGAGGTCGAATTATTGGGAGTTATTTTATTGTTTGCTTCTTTACAATCTCCCTCCCTCTGATTAGTAGAATTTATCAGCTTTGACCTCTATCCCATTCTTCGTTAATCCATTGAAGTTGTTGTTGCCGTGCCATGAAAACTCTGTGGTGTTCAGTTGTCTACGGTACTTTCTCGTTGTGTGTTCTCCTGCTGCAACTTTGTATGTAAATGTCCTGGTCAATGATTCATTAATAATATTTTTCAGCACTGGACGCCATCTCAGTCCGGGTTAATCCATTGAAATTTTTTACTGCCCTCTAAACTTTTATGGTGTTCATTTATCTGTCTATCTATATATTTTTTTCTTAGTTCTCACCTCTTCCGTTGTGACTGTAACTGTATACGGTATGTAATTGCCACTGATTATTCCATTAGTAAAATAAACACGGAACTCCATCTCTAATTCTTCGTCAAGCCTTTGAAGTTATCGTTGTCATTTGTACGATTGTCTCATCAAACATAATGCTGTTGTTTCATCGGTCTCTCGCGTTGCAACTCTTAATATATGAAACGGTCAGTGAATTTTCTCATATATCACCCGGGACGCCATTTCCGCGTCTGCGTTAATCCATTAAAATTATTTTTACCATTAAAGGTTTTCTGATACTGTGTTATTTACTTTTTCTTGTTTTCTTTTCTCCTGTTGTGATTTTTAATATACATAACTGTTATTGATTTCTCTACTAGCAAAATAAACACGGAACTCCACCTGTAAGTCTTCGTTACGCCCGTGAAGTTATCGTTGCTGTTTCTACCTTTGTCTTATCATACATAATGCTGTTGCTTCATTTGGTTTGCTACTCCTAGTATATTTAACTCAGCAATTTGCTCATAAGATGTATCAACTCCGGACGCCATCTTCATGTCTGGAATAATCAATTAAAATTATTGTTACCATCAAAACATCATAGGCTTCAGTTATTTACTATTTTCTGGTTTTCTTTTTGACAGTAAATTTATATGTAACTGGCGGCGATTTTCCCATTACTGAAATATATAAACCCGGAACGCCATCTCCAAGTCTGCGCTAATCCTTTGAAGTTATCGTTGCCATTTGTTTTGCGGGTGTGTTCAGTTGTGGCCTTTGATGTGGCATTGTGTAAGCCCTCATTAGCTGTCGTTATGGCCCACAATTTTAGTAATATCACAGGAGGCGGGGATCACGGACGAGGAAAATTAGTATCGGGGAGTGTGTTGTGGTGGGGATTAATGACCTGTTTTTTCTTTTCTTAATGGATTTTTTTTAGTCTATAATTTGGCTGTATTTATGGAGTTGTTTGGATGTGGCTGACACTCAGAAGCCCCCGGATAATAAGGAATTGTTCCATGAATTAAGAGAAGAAAAACAGACACTAATGAAATGTTGCATAGAGATGAAAAACACACTAAGGTGTTGCACAGATTGAGATAAACACAGTCACAAAGGAAATGATGCAGAAATTTAAGAGATGAAAAACACACTAAAGAAATGTTCGTAGATTAAGATATGAAAGACACAATAAGGAAATGTTGCAGGGATTGAAAACAGACACTAAGGGGATGTTGCATAGATTGAGACGAGAAATATACAATAAGGAAATGTTGCCTAGATTAAGGGATTGAAAAATAACATAGTGTTTTTGTTTTTGAAGTTACCACTGGTTTTGGTGATGGTGTTTTTTTTTTTTTTTTATTACACAGGGAGTAAACAGTAAAATAGACTGGCATTAGCGAAAGTAATATAGCTACATAGGTCGTCAGGCGTCGTTTGAAGATTAATTGCATCGAGGTGCGTGTGATTGGCAGGGAGATCCATGCTAAAATACCTAAAATTGTACCCATAGCCTGTCCATTAGCCATTTTATACTACATTTATGCATGCTTTTTGAAGGGGCATAGCGTAGTGCATATTTGACTCGACTACCAGTGTTTACAAATAAATATTAGTGACTGTAATGTGATGTCAGCCTTGCACAGTCTTTAATACGGATTAGCCAGTTTTGCGTATGAAATTGCATTTACATTTTCAGCATCGCCTTTATACCATACGGAATTGCATAACAGCTTGCTTACTCTGGACGCTTCGAAAATCCGGCCTTTCAAAGTACTTGCTACGGCATAGTTGGTACCATCTCTCTCTCTCTCTCTCTCTCTCTCTCTCTCTCTCTCTCTCTCTCTCTCTCTCTCTCTCTCTCTCTCTCTCTCTCTCTCTCTCACACACAGAGAGAGAGAGAGAGAGAGCACTGAAAGGCTTAATTCTTCAGCAATGGAACTAGACTTTTGTTATCGCACTGTGCTTAATAACATTTGTATTTTCAGTGGTTGTAATATCGTAGTAACGTTGTTGGGTTTATCATTTTTTTTTTCCTACTCCAGGATTCTACGCATTTCAAGTTTTCTCATGGCTACTTTTATGTTTAGTTTTACACCTGGATTCTATCTTTTCCAATTTTTTCATAGCTACTTTTTTTTTTGGATTGTACCTTTTCCAAGCGGTCTCATTGCTCCTTTTGTCTGTTTTCTGCTCCTGGATTTTACCTGTTCCATGTGTGGTACAAGTAGCAGAGTAAGGATAATGAGCTTATAGTCCCAGTCTTTCTCGTGATGAAATTGCCCACTGTAGTTCTTTTAAGCTAAACCTGCCCAGATTTTCATCCTATTCCAGCTTAATTCTTGTTGCTTAGTGGCAGAAAAGGACAAGACTTCGGCTCTACATCTATTCCATAGCACTTCTTCGTGACTAGTATCATCTTAGCGTTAATCTCAGTATTCAGGATGGGGAGATTGGAATTTTAGGTCTAGTTAGAGTAAAAGGACTGTAGATTTATGCATAGTCATCACTATGCAGGGTTGACCCTAAACAGCTCTCTGCCAGACACCACACCTGGCAGTCTTTTATGCGTCGCGGGAACGGCTCAGTCAGCTGATGTGGGCTTGGGTGTGACCGTGGAAGTAGAAGATAAATAAATGATGCCGGGAAGGAAGTGGTAACGCTAACTGAACTCGCCCACAGCACACAAGAAATTCCCTGGCGGAGTGGGACTGAAGCGTTATATGTGGGCCATCCTGTATATCCTGTGTATACCGTATTATAGCTTTGAGTATATAGTGTTACCATCACGTTACTTTACTTCTTGATACAGGACAAGGAGTTTTGAACCAGCATGCATTATCCTGATTCAGTATTCATGCATGGTTTTCTTTTACGTGGATCGTAAAGTAAGGCATCAGTCCGAATACTTAGATTCTGGTACTGAAGACTGGAAGTACGGTACAAATTTTACTCAAGCTTGTCCTAAAATTGTCATCTTTCCATCTTGAATGCTTAGTTGCAACAATGGATTAACACTAGAATATAATGGTAGTCACGAAGACGTGCTGTGGAGAGGCTATAGAGCTCCAACTTTGTCTTTTTCTGCCACTGAGCCACATGAACTAACCTGCAGTAGGACGAAAATCTCCCCCAAGTTAATGTATAAGAAAAAAAAAAGTTATACCTAAACTCAAGGGTGAAAACATTGACTCTGTTCATTTTCATAGGGCCTGTGGGTAAACATACATCGTTGTTAATAAAAGAATGTGAAAAATTGTTTAGAGTCTGTAGTGGGTCAGCCGAATATATCAAGTACCGAGCACGATAGACATGGGAAAAAAACAAAACAAAAGCATTTACCCAGGATTTTGTGGTGGTAATGTGTCTGTTGCATGAATAATCTGGTCTTGCTCATTTATACACTTGATAATTAAGTACTATTATTGTTGAGAGTACGGCTTATAGATTATTGTACACGTGATGATTAAGTTCATTGTTGTTGAGAATTGCTGATTTTGGTTGACTGAACACATGATAATTAAATTCACTCTATTATTATTGAGATTGCTTCCTTTAGTTTACTGTGGGATAACCTTGAATGAACAGGGAATGGAAGAAGGGTTAATTTTTCACTAGACATTGACACTGCGGCCCGTATTCTCGTAGGTTAAGGAGGTTCCCTAAAACTTTTTCGTAAGTAATTTATTTTCCTTATTACAACTTACTGACCTCTTCTGTTACCTAAATCCTTCCAATGTTGCCTTACCCTGCATAAATATCGTACAAAAGGATATTAACCACCCATAAACGAAAATAAATCGCTAAGGAAGAGGTGCTAGGGAGCTCTCTTAACCGACGAGAATACAGGCCTTTGTCTTCCCTTCTCCTGTTTCCTGATCCTACTTAATCCTTTTATTTTATAACAGAAGGTTATGAAGCTGATGCCAGTATGTGATGATGCTACGGTACTCATTTCATCTTAACTTGGCCCAGATTTTCGTCATTTTGCTGCTACTTTCACGGAGCCCAGTGGCAAAACAAGACAATGCTCTGAGCTCTTTCCATGGCACATCTTCGTGACTAGCATTATATTCTAGGGTTAATCTCTTGTTATAGTCCAGTATTTAAGAGGGAGGGAGTAGTTTTTGGTTTAGTTAAAGTGAAAATAGCTACTGTCCTTTTCCTTTTCTTGTCTACGGATTTTACTCAGTCCATTTAGAGTAGAGGGAATAGGGGTGATGATGGTACCAGTATGTAGTGGTGATGCTGGTCATGATGAAGTGTGATGATGATGATGATGATGACATACGATAAGTGACCAGGTGTATATTTTTATGTCTGTGGAATGTTAATGCACTGTGGCAAGTGTTTCTGAGAAGACGCCCTTGTGGTGGCTGTGTGTGTGTGTGTGTGTGTGTGTGTGTGTGTGTGTGTGTGTGTGTGTGTGTTTTGATTTATCGTCTGTGTATCTTTTTTGCTGTATGTCTTTTTAAAGCAGTTCCCAATATAGCGCTCTTGGGATCTGCAACCTGTGTCTTGGCTTAGCATGGAAAGAAACTGTGTGTGTGTGTGTGTGTGTGTGTGTGTGTGTGTGTGTGTGTGTGTGTGTGTGTGTGTGTGTCCGCTGGCTTAGTTGAGGTCGCGGTCAGGTTGAAAGATTGAGGTTGGTGAAATTAGGTCGAGTTAAACGTTAAGAATGTGTGTGTGTGTGTGTGTGTGTGTGTGTGTGTGTGTGTGTGTGTGTGTGTGTGTGTGTTTTAAGCTACATATTCAGTTGCGCTTGCATGTTTTTCAGTTGTAAGTTATTTATGACCTGTGCGTGCTGACTTAGAGTGTAGGCTTCGTGTGGGATTACTAGAAAAGAAAAAACTGGTCCTAATTTTTCAACAGTATAACCTTTCTTGTATTTTCTTGTTTAACCTTATTTATGCTGCTACCTGAGGATTTTGTTTAGGAGAGCGTGTTAACCTTTTCAGCCCGTGGACGTTATCATGAAAATTAAGAGGGCAGTCTAGCAATGCGGGCGTTAAGGAAAGAAATATCAGATCCGTCCTAGTTCGACGAGTGTTTTCGGAGTTGAATAAAATAGTTTGGGGATTGAAAAAAGAAAGTGAAGAAGAGAATTAAGCCTGTTTATAATCCCTCGTGTTTGTAGTGTTTTGTAGGCTGAGCTTATCGTGTGGTTACCTAGAATAAAATAAAAATGCAATAAAAGATGGTGGTAGTGATGGCAGTGTTTGTTTGTCCTGTTCCTGATATATATATATATTGTTGCTTGGGTGAGCTGTCTCCATCTGTCTTTCTTGTGTCTGTGTATCGTGTTTGTGTTCTTGGTATTTGTATGTATTTGCTATATTTCATTACATGTGTGTAGGATATGTACTGTTTTTATGAACCATCTATGTGTGTATGTGTGTGTGTGTGTGTGTGTGTGTGTGTGTGTGTGTGTGTTTGTGTGTGTGTCTGTGTGTGTACCGGGTATACGAGTATATTGACAATGTACGGTATAGTATATGGTACTGTATGTGTATGAATGTTTGTAGGTGTTCTTGTCTGTGTACTGTATGTGCATGCTCATTCATACATTTCTATGGCATTTGTTTATATGTATGTATGTATGTGTACAATAGTGTTTATTACTGCATGCATGTATGTATATGAGTGCGTGTATGTGTGTGTGCATGTGCGTGCATATAAATGTGTGTGTTTATATTAGTGTGCGTGCTTCCTTACTTATGTATTTAAGTACACTATGAATGTCCATTTTTCCTTATGTATGTATGTATGAACGTGCGTGCTTCTTTATTTATCTACAGTACCGGTATGTATGTGTGTATGTATGAGCGTGTGTGCATCCTTAATGTGTGTACCGTAACCCCGCCACACCAGCAGCGCCGGTTTATAATGTGATGTGCCTGGGTAGGATTTGGATCATGTTTGCAGGGACTTGGATTCTCTTTCCCAGGGGATTATAGCTCAAGGCCAGAGGATCAGGTCACCATGTTTTACCTGTGTGTGTGTGTGTGTGTGTGTGTGTGTGTGTGTTTTGGTGTCAGATGTGTGTGTGTGTGTGTGTGTGTGTGTGTGTGTGTGTTTTGGTATGTGTATGTGCGTGTTTTGGTGTGTGTGTGTGTGTGTGTGTGTGTGTGTGTGTGTGTGTGTGTGTGTGTGTGTTTGTATTTATGTATGTAGCCTGTGTGTATGTACAATATGTATGTATGTAACCTGTGTATGTATATGTGCTTGTATGTGTGATGCAGCCAGCATGAATAATAATTACTGTATATTCTAATGGTGAGTTTAGAATTACTGCCCA
>NC_137015.1:13332003-13344503 GCF_032717465.1 Coenobita brevimanus | reverse complement strand
CTGTCATCATCATCATCACTACCTGCACCACCACTTTCATTATCACCACCACCATCATCATTGTCGTTGCTGTCACTTCTTGCACGACCATCATCATCGTCACCACCACAAATACGCTTACCAGTTTCTCCATCTCCACTTGTATTGCATCACCTAGCTCTTATACCCCCTATCTCACGCACACACACATACACACACACACACACACACACACACACACACACACACACACACAGTTTTAGCTGTTTTTTCTTTTTTTTTTGTTTTGTATTTTAAGTAACGTCAAATTGACCTAGAGTTTTGTATGAGTTATTTCGTGGTATTCCCAGTCTCTCCCACCACCAATACGACCACCACCACCACCACCACCATTACTACTACTACTACTACTGTTACCACCACCACCACTACTACTACAACTACTGTTACCACCACCACCATCACCACTATTAATACTACTACTACTGTTATCACCATCACCACCACCACCACCACCATTACTACTACCGCTACTACTACTACTGCTACTACTACTACTACTACTACTACTACTACTACTACTACTACTATTACCACCACCACCACCACCACAGCCACACCAGCAGCAGCGCCAGCACTCCTCTTATGCTATACTAACCCGATAATGTCTCCTCTGCATCTGTTCACCAAGTGTCCCCAACAAGATAGCTTTGGCCTTCGTATTGCAGTAGCGCAGGATGGTGTGCTCTGGTGTGAGGTGGTGTGCTGTGGTGGTTGGTGTGAGGTGGTGTGCTGTGGTGGTTGGTGTGAGGTGGTGTGCTGTGGTGTTTGGTGTGAGGTGGTGTGCTGCGGTGTGTGGTGTTTGGTGTGAGGTGATGTGCTCTGTTGTATGGTGTTTGGTGTGAGGTGGTGGTGTGTTGTGCGGTGTTTGGTGTGATGTGGTGTGGTGTGGTGTGGTGCAGTATGTGGTGTGATGTGTCATGTGTGGCGTATAGTGTAGTTCGAGTTGGTGTGTGTAAGGTGTGGTGTATTGTGTCGTGTGAAGTGTGGTGTTTTATGTGGTATGATTACGTATTGTACTGTAGTATGGAGGTTTTATTCACGTTCTGTAGTGTAGCGCAATGTACTGTAATGAAGTCCAGTGCGGTGTAGCGTAGTGGAGTGTAATGTAATGTGTAGTGTAATATAGTGCTGTATAATATATTAGTTTTTCTTCACATCCTGGGTCCCAAGTACTGTATATATCACACTGTAGTGTTGAGTCGGAATTGTGTCATCATACTCTTAGACTATTTTACTCCAGTTGGCCTAAAATTGTTAACACTCCAGCTTGAATGCAGAGTTGCAATAATGGATTCACACTAGAAGTTAATGTCATTCACAAAGCAGTGCCATGGAAAGGATGCAGAGCCATAGCATTGTCTTTTCTTGCTACTCTGCTACGTGAAATAAGCTGCAAAAGGACGAAAATCCGGGCCAAGTTAAGGAGAAAAGAGTATAGTCACTGAGATGAGGTGCTTAACATGAACCAGCGGGCAGAACGAAGCCATGTTATTTGTCGTGGTACTTAGTGTATTGCTGGATAGTGCTGTGTTGCGTGGTGGGGTGTATTTCTTCCAAACCTGCTTCACAAGTACCGTACCGTAGTGTTGTAGTATAGTGTATTTATTTATTTATGGTCTTATTTATTCATTTACTTTTCCCCATCTGTCCCCCTCCCCCCAAAAGGACCGTGGTGTATGTTGTGTACGTCTCTGTCCAGTGTAGTGCTGTATTGTGTTGTGTAGATTAGTATAGTGTAGTATTGTGTGTGGTATAGTGTAGTTATATAGTGTAATGTAGTGTGTGGTATAGTGTAGTGGTGTATACTATATTGAAGTTTGTCCTATAGTGCAGAGCAGTGTGTAGTATAGTGCAGAGCAGTGTGTAGTGTAGTGCGGGGTAGTGTGTAGTGTAGTGCGGGGTAGTGTGTAGTGTAATGCAGAGCAGTGTGTAGTATAGTGCAGGGTACTGTGTAGTATCGTGCAAGGTAGTGTGTAGTATGGCAGTGTGTAGTATAGTGCGGGCTAGTGTGCAGCGTAGTGCAGGGTAATGTGTAGTACAGTGCAGGGTAATGTGTAGTATAGTGCAGGGTAGTGTGTAGTGTAATGCAGAGCAGTGTATAGTATAGTGCAGGCTAGTGTGTAGTATAGTGTAGGGTAGTGTGTAGTGTAGTGCGGGGTAGTGTGTAGTGTAGTGCAAGGTAGTGCGTTGTATGGTGACGGGTAGTGTGTAGTGTAGTGCAGCTTTTCTTTCTCCACCTAAGTACCTCAGCGCAGCGTGCACCGCCTTTGAGGACTGAAGGCCCCACATTTACTATGCCATCATGCCAGGACTCATAACTCTCCCCCAGCACCAGATAAGCTAGGCACGCTAACATTTATGAAGATGTAGTGGCACTGGGTTTAATTTGGGTGGGGGAGTATATGTTAGAGTAATCCAAACCCCCCGATATAAAAGCCACACAGCCGGGCCCACCCTGAGCTGGTCCTGAGCGTGAGGCCCATAATAAGTGAAGTGAAGTGGGGGACGCGTGGTGATTGTTGGTGTAAACAGGACCAGTCTGATCACACGTACACAACAGGGGGGCGCCTACACGGGTTTAAATAGGCATGACTTAACCCTGTACGCCACTGGGCCTCACTTAGATATTGCACTGTGGATACCGCCTGACGATCTTATTCGAGTGAAGAAAACTCTTGCCCCGTAAAGATTTAGAATCTGTCTCTTTATAACCCTTCACAGGGCAGAAACTCAATTTGATAAGCCTCCGACTGACGCCAGACGCCATCTTATTCAGCTGCCCACTGCGTGTACTGAGAAAATAATAAGGATCATGTGGTGCCTCTGGAGGTGGAAAACAATTATAATTTTCATCATTCTGGCCACATCTCCATGATTATCAGTCAGGAGGGAGTAATTCAGAAACAGGAAAAAAAGAACATGGAAGCAGAACAGTCAGTGCCTAGCGAAAGTGGGTCACCTCCGTTCACTGGTCATTCAGGTTTTCGAAATTCGCTACAAAGAATTCAATTATCAAGAAAGAAAAGAGTGGAGGGTTTAAACAGGAGATGACTTAAGCCACTGTGCACCCAGAATGGCCTAAGAAGAGTGGTTGGCAAATTAGAGAGAGGCAAAGAAGGAGCCTAGTCAAAAACAACATTTGGTTTGAGTGTCGCTCGGGTAGGTTAAAAACAGCGGTGACTAAGATGCTGTGTACTAAGCCATAATGAGAATGAGGGTTAATTTGGGAGAGGCAAGGAATGTGACGAGTACAAAAATATTAATTGGAATGTAAAAAAGGCGGGAGAGGCAAAGAATGGTTAAAAGTAAATGGAAATGAGAAAAAAAGGGGTTGACAAAAAGTGACATTAGGAAAAAATAAATTGGAATCTATGAAAGCGGGAGAGACAGTGGGTAGTTAAAAGTAAAAAGGAAAATAAATAAAGTTTGGCGAAGCAATGAATGAAAATTGTAAAATATGTTTGAATTTCGTCACAAAGGCATACGGTAATTGCCATAAGATAAAAGTATGTCAGAATATAAGACGTTTATCTAAAAATTCACTGGCTGCTATGACTCACTCTGCTGAAGAAAATCGTTTAGGAATAAAGTGGGAAGGAGTACGAGAGTTGTCCTGACCGAGAATAGGTATTTGGTGCCTGTTTCAACCTTTAGGCTCTAACGATTTACTCCTGGCTTGGTTAACTCGTGTGGCATTGGCTGGAATTAGTGTGTTAAAAAGACCTGTAACTAAGGGATGAGATGAATGATTGTTGATTCTTTGGCAGAGAAATAAGAAGTTTGCATTTTTCTTAGGCCAGCATTGTACGATTTCATTGCAAGAAATACGAGTACACCGCGAGAGAGCTGGAGATTGAGGCGAGGGGTACGAACTACATTAACGTTGTGGTAAAAATTTAAATCTTCGCATCAGTACCATCCAACACCAGAAGCTTCTATAAAAATGAAGAAAAGACACACAACCACCAAAATCCAATGACCTTTATATTTCCTTTTCCGTCCTACTTCCAGACGTTTTAATGGGCCAAGGAAGGTTCTCTCGTGTTGAAGAGTTTGGCGGAGGCTGTGTATATCCCTTCAGTTCGAAATGTTCTCTGTTGGTAAATAAAACCTGTAAAATTTGCAACGATAAGGCATTCATATTATTGAATGGGTTAAAGAGTTATTGTGTGAGAGGTAGAATTATGGCAGTAAAGAATGAAAAATATTATCCTGGGAATGCAATGAGACAGGCTACAAAAGTTAAATACCGGTACTTGTAATAAATAGTGCTGGCTTTAATTTTGTTTTATCGTAGTTATCATGTTTTTGGTATTGAGTGTTTTAAGGTTTTATTTGCTTCCTCCTCCTCCTCTCTCTCTCTCTCTCTCTCTCTCTCTCTCTCTCTCTCTCCTCAACTTACATAGCACTCAACGTGGTAGACAATTCCCACTCACCCCTTCAACCCGATGACGTATTTTTTCTACCTATTTATTATTTACGAAGGAAAGACTCAAATTGCAGGGGATAATGATAGCTACATCCATCCCCTTCAGTTCAGGAAAAAAATCTGATAAAATCGTCTGGAGATAGCAAGAGTAAGCTAAAGGGATGCTTTGCTGTAATGGAGATGATAATAGTGTTTAATTTTTACAGTAAGATATAGTTCTTATTGATATTGTTGATATTACTGTATATCTTGTTCTTATTGATATTGTAGATTTTTTTTTTTTTTTTTTTTTTGGGGGGGGGAATCTAGAGGCTGGCATTCCAAGACCGTTCGAGATGGAGACTTGAAATTTTCGGGAGTGATGTATCTTAGTTGCAGGTTTCTTTTGCCACACACACAATAAAAAAAAAAAAAAAAAAAAAAGATAGCAATAGTGCCTTCTGTTATTTTTTCCATTTTTGCTGTCCTGCGCACCAAAAATCACAGAATCGCTTGTTTTGCAAATGTTCCAGTTGTAGTCGTCAGCATATGCTAGTGCACCCCGGTATTGATACTGAAATCCAACAAATATTTTTTGAGATACTGAGGAAAATCAAAATAGCCGCCTCATGCCCGAAAGTGCTAAATCGGAAAGAGTTTGGCCGATTTGCACCAGACTTGGTGGAAATGTAGTGAGTCATTAGTGAACATATGTATAGTATGAATGACCTTGACCTTGATCTCAAGGTCACAAGTCAAAACCCGTAAAATATTTTATTCATACCAAATGTCCCTTAATACTAGGTATACAGCCATAACAAAAGTATTTTAACGATCCTAAGAGTGTCTGCTTTTTAAAATATCTTAACAGCAATTTTGACAAATCAATATTTTCTAATGCCTTTTGAGGATTTTTGGACCTGCCATCAAAATACTGTGTATATTCCAGAGACTGTACACCATGTCTGATATCCAAGTGTGGATTTTGTGTGTGTGTGTGTGTGTGTGTGTGTGATTCTAATCTGGAATGTGACATTATCATCTGGAATGAGGAGTTCTTTAAATATTGTTTCAGCATTATTTTTTTTTACTCCTAGTTACTATTATTATTATTATTATTTATTATTATTATTATTATTATTATTATTATTATTTTCACTTTCAATCCGGCAATCCCCAGCGGAGTGTTTAGTCCTTGATAAAACAAGGAATGAGATTAGGGTGACATGTGGACAAGGAATTTAATACACAGTAAAAGTGTGGCATGAAAAAGATTTGTTTAGTGAGTGTGAGAAGGGTGTGTGATTGCAGCTCCCTTAGCTTCTTGTGCCATGAGACTGTGTGTGTGTGTGTGTGTGTGTGTGTGTGTGTGTGTGTGTGTGTGTGTGTGTGTGCGCGTGTGCGGGCGTGAGAGAGAGAGAGAGAGAGAGATTGCAGCTGCCTAAAATCAGTCCAGGGTTTATATTTGTAAGTAATACCCAAGTGTTGTGTGACTAGAGAGTGTCGCGTGGGTGGAGGATTGGGTGGGGGAGAGAGAGAGAGAGAGAGAGAGAGAATGACTAGTTGTGTGTGTGTGTGTGTGTGTGTGTGTGTGTGTGTGTGTGTGTGTGTGTGTGTGTGTGTGTGTGTGTGTGTGTGACATACTGTTGGTGCGTCTGTGTACAGTATATATCTACATTCCTGTATTATTCAACAAGTGTAACTGCATCTCGTGTGTGTGTGTGTGTGTGTGTGTGTGTGTGTGTGTGTGTGTGACATCCTGTTGGTGCGTCTATATATATATATATATATATATATATATATATATATATATATATATATATATATACGCTTCTGTATTATTCAACAAGTGTAACTGCATATTTGTGTACGTGGGTGGGTATCACTGTACACGGACATCTGTGGTGGTGTACATGTGTGCGTGTGTGTTGGTGTAAACAGAGGGATGACTAACCGCTGGGGGACTGAACAGGACACATGACCCCCCCCCATCATTCCCCCTCACCCATACTCCCCCACCCCTCATCCCTTCCCGTCCCTCTGTTCATCTCCCCTCCTCTCTCCCCGATTTCGTCACCATATCCCCTCCTGTGTGTCTCTTACCCTTTCCTTTCCCCTCCCTCTCTCCCCTCCCTTTTTCCTCCCCCTTCCTTCCTTCATTTCAGCCATCCCCCTCTTGTTTCCTAATTTCTATTCCCCCTTCTCACCACCTTGTATTTTCCCCGCCTGGTTTCCTGTTCTCTCTCCTCTCTGTCTCCCTCTCACTTCCACACACCCCCGTCCTCTCTACCTCTACCCCTCATCTTTCACCCACACCAACCAGGATGTGTGTGTGTGTGTGTGTGTGTGTGTGTGTGTGTGTGTGTGTGTGTGTGTGTGCGTGTGTGTGTGTGTGTGTGTGTGTGTGTGGAGCTAAATAATAGCCCAGAGAAAGTGGAGAGGGGGCAAGTTATGAGAGAGAGAGAGAGAGAGAGAGAGAGAGAGAGTTGGAAAAGGGAGATGGAGGAAGTTGGATAGGGGATCGAGAGAGGAGTGGGAAATGGAAATTGAAGTGGAAAAGGAGAGGGGAAGAAGAGAGAAAGGTGAGGTAAGGGAAGGGGAGGGGGTCGAGTGGGGTAGGGGAAAGGAGGTGGGGGGAAGAGTGAGGGGTAAGAATGTGTGTTTAAAAAGGTCGGTGAGCCATGCTTGTTGGAGTGTGGTGGACCCCTGCAGAGCTACGTGCTAGGCTGTGGGTGGTGGTGCTGGTGGTGGTAACAGACTAGGAAGGCAAAACAAAAGCAGCGAGGAAGGTAAAATTATTCGATGGTGGCTGAGGTGGTAAGAATGTGGGTGTTTAAAAAGGTAGGTTGAGCAATGGCTGGTGGTGAGGTGGCCCCCAGCAGAGCTGCGTGCTAGGCTGCGGGTGGTAGCAACAGCAATACTGTGCGGCCCTACTTCACAGCAGGACACCCCTAGGGTCGTGGGGCGGCCCTCAGGGGTGCTGCTATGCTTAAACTCTGGTTCTAGTGAAGGTTTACCATTGCAAAATATAATTTTTCTAGACTCCTCGTCTTACAAAAATACGAGTTCTCTTAGAACCACGTCCTCCTCCTCCTCTGCTTTCATTATGGAGAAATACCTGCCTCGCCTACTCGTCGGAGTGGAAAAAGGAATGAGGGAGGGACAGTTTTTCGATTATGAAGGGAAAAAACAGTGAGAGACGTTCAGTTATTTGATGATAAAGGGAAATCTGTAAAAAAAATAAGATTACCCGTTGGCGGTAGCGTAAAATACTGGAGGCTTAAAACAGTCAGTGTCGATTATGTCATTTTGATACAGAACCACGATGATTGAAAGAAAAAAAAATTGTAACCATAATATACTGTACCATGATGGCAATGGAATAAAGAAAATGAAGGCTGTAAAGTAACGTACGAGTAGCTATGTATCGTATGATGAAGAGCGGACTTATACAGGGTAAATATTTGATAACGGTAAAGGACAGTCGGTGGGAGAAATATACTTGTTCATTGGTGACAGGCGGGCATGATGGTAAGGGATGAAATGATAATGAGTGTTGTATATTTCATGATGAGGAATATTGAATGACTGTAACCGTATCCCGATACATTAACATCCAGTAAACGGGGAAAAAAATATGTTAAAATGACATAGCCAAGTAGCGAATGAGGAAGGAAAGAATTATCACATTAAATATTGGATGTCAGAGGAAAAGCAGTTAGAAATTATGATGAAGAATGTTAAAAGTAAAGACTGCAAATTAGTTGACAAAAAATAATATAGCTAGATTTGATGATAGTAAGGAAAAAATTGGACAAAAATGCTTCGGTGATGGCAGAGTTCAGTAATGTCAGTAACTGCAATAATAACTGAGATTGTAAGAATGGTGATTGTAGAATATTAATTGGTAGAATAATGAACTTGATTCCTTTCGATGGTGGAAAAAGTAAATTATTTAGAAAGGAAATCGCATTGTATAATAGTAGAGGGTAAAAACGATGAATGATGTAATAATGACGAAGAGTGTAGAATGTGATGAATAAGGTTGCAAATCAATAGCAGTGTTTTATGTTGCCTAATAAAACGAGAAAATAACTTACGTATTTTCGTTGACGGCAGTAGAAAGAAAATGATGAAGAATGTGGTCTTTTTGTTTCTTTTTGGCTGCTGAGTGTAAGTTGGTGTTTTTTTTTTATTTATTTATTCATTTTATTTATTTTTGAGTGGCCTTGGTGGGTTTTATCATCTTGTTTATTACTTGGGAAAAACATAAGTCTGTGGTGGTAACGAGCTGTTGAGGGCTAAATTTATTATGCGAAAATTGTGGTGTAAAATTGTGGTTGTGTTTGTGATATAAATGTTTGTGATAGTGGTGAGTGGTAGTGGCATGGAACTGGTATTAGAGCATGTGGTGGTATGGATGGGAAGTGAGGAAAGGATGGAGATAGTGATGGTGGTTGTGATGATTTTTGTTGTGTTGGTGGTATTAATGTTTTGTAAGAGAGTGGTGGTGGTGGTTGTGGTGATTTTTGTGGTGGTGAGTTATGGTATTAATGGGTTGTAAGAGTGGTGGTGGTGGTTGTGATGATTTTTGTAGAGATGGGGGTGGTGCTGTTAATGGTGGTTGTGATGACTTGTTATGAGTTGGAGGATGGAGACAGTGGTGGTGGATGTGATGCTTATGGTGTGATAGTTGTGGTGTTAATGGATTGCAACAGCACGGAAATAGCTACCAGTGCATGTGATGATGGGGATGATAATATGAGGTAAAATTAGAGGTAATGATAGTAATGATTATTGGAATTTATTGCGGTGGTAATGACGGTGGTGGCACGAAACGGGTATTGATGAAAGCGATGGTAGGGTTTCTGTGGTGATAGTAATTTTGGTGACACGAAACTGGTATAATAATTTTGGTGGCACGATACTAGTAGCCTATATTAATTTTGGTGGCACAATACTAGTAGCCTATATTAATTTTGGTGGCACGATACTAGTATAATAATTTTGGTGGCACGAAACTAGTATAATAATTTTGGTGGCACGAAACTAATATAATAATTTTGGTGGCACGAAACTAGTATAATAATTTTGGTGGCACGAAACTAATATAATAATTTTGGTGGCACGAAACTAGTATAATAATTTTGGTGGCACGAAACTGGTATAATAATTTTGGTGGCACGAAACTGGTATAATAATTTTGGTGACATGAAACTGGTATAATAATTTTGGTGACATGAAATTGGTATTATGGCATGTGATTTTAGAGTTGATAAGCGAGGTGAGGATGCAGGTAATGTTGGGGATTGTGATGATTTTTTGTATTTACAGGATGCAGGTGGGGGAGTATTTTTGTTTTGCTTTGTGGAGGTAGATTATGGCGACTTATATTGGTGAGGAATGCCAGGTGTGTTGGAGAAAGTTTACATGGGTCGTAAGAGAAGTAGATTGATTCGTCCAACTTTGATAAAATGTTGTAGCTTCCGTGTAAAGTTGATGTAGGTTGTGATCCTTGAGTTATGCTTTGGTGGTGATGGTGGTTGTGCTTGTTTCCAGTTGACAGATGGTAGTGGTGATTGTTTCCAGTTGACAGATGGTAGTGATAATGGTTATGGTTTCATGATGGCAAGGTAAGGAATGGTTATGTAGTGCAAATGGTAAATGAAGTGTAGCAGATGCCAGTGGTCGCATAGATGATACATAAGTGAGAGTGATAATATTATATTGATGGGAGCGATAAAAATAGCAGTACAGATGGTAAAGGAATGTAGATGGTGGTGGTGGAGAACATGAGGGTGACATTGGTAGTGCAGGTGTCAGGTGGGGGTGAGGTCATGCACTGGTGATAGTGATGGTGACGTCACATGGTGGTGGTGGTGGTAGCAGTAAATAGTAGACGTACGGATGGTTTTCCTAATAAGCCAGTAACCATTGTAATATATATTCTCCGTACCATCAAACGATTGTATTTAACTGAGCGACACCGTGTTCTCGAAGAGGGCAGCCTTATTAAAACTCAGAGCGCGGTGTGGACACGTTTAATATCTTTGACGGTAATTTTAGAAGCATCTAATGGTCATAAAATGTATCTGGCCTCTCTGTATCGCTGCTGACTACACTTTTTTAATGCAGGAGGCAAGTTAATCACATTGAACAACAAAAAAGAATACTGAAAGCGCATACCTTCGGGAACGTCAACAAAAATTATGATTTACTGCTGTAATTCCTCTTTCCTACCAGACGAATACTTTTACTGTCTTACATAGCTAGTTAGTTAATTCGACAGTCGTAGTCTGCCCTGTTACATAATCAGAGAGAAGGCATATGCTACCTTCGCCAGCACCAATAAAATTTAAGATTTATTCATGCATCCGGATCCGGATCTGGATCTACCTCAGAGTCTAATAAACTCTTCGTTGACCCATTGCTCACTTGTTCACCAGATATCGAAATCCGATAACAGCATTTTTAGATCTTGTACACAAACAGACAGACAGGCACGGCTGAATACGTAACCCCCGCCTGACTTCGTTGGCGGAGGTTAGTATGGTTATTCCGAACAGGCCGTCAGAAATTAGGTGCTTCCTTAGACTTTGCCGTACTCAGTTTTAACAATACGGCCTGAAGTTTTCAGCCCGTCCGCTATTGATAGTAATACTCGATGGAGGATTTCAGCTTGCGTGATATTGGACATGATGATTATGTTTGTATTAAGGATGTTTGTGATACTGTTAGTGATGCCAAGTAATGATTGTAATAATGATGTGCTAAGGGTAATGATATTCACAATACCATTCCTTTTACCTGACGCTAACTCCCTCAACAACCCGTCATGACCCAGTGTTGCAGGAATGACTCAACCTTCTTGATGGACACACCTGTCATGCACACCTGAAATGACTCGGAGGAAAAGAACATACTGGTTTTCACAGTGCAAACAGTGGTTCAAATGAAAGAGTTTTACCTACATTACACAAATTTAAGTGTATGAGTCATTGGTAATGGTGACGATTAATGTGAGAGACAGCATTGGGGATTGGTAGAGGTGGTAGTGGTAATGGTGTAGGTGGTAGTAGTGGTGGTGGTGTAGGTGGTAGTAGTGGAGTGGCAGATTAAGGCAATACAACGTCTCCACATCCTTTCCGTAGAACTTCTTCGTGAGTAGCACCATATTCTAATGCAACACTCTTGTTACAGCTCAGCATGCAAGATGGAGAGATGGCAATTATACGCCTACTTAGTGAATAGAATATAGTGGTAGTGGTGCAGATGGTGGTGGTAATGTTAGTGGTGTCAGTGGTTGTAGTGAGTGTGGTGGTTTCATTAGTAGTAGTGATGATGGTATCAATATGTAGTAGTAGTAGTGGCATTAATGGGAGCAGCAGTAGTGGTGGTGGTGGTGGTGGTGGTATCTGCTGTAGTAGTGATGGTGGTATCTGCAGTAGTAGAGATGGTGGTATCAGCAGTAGTAGTAATAGTAGTAGTGGTGGTGTTGGTGGTGGTGTCAGTAGTAGTTAGTGATTGTGGTATCAGTAGTAGTAGTAGTGGTGGTGGTATTAATGGTAGCAGTGGTAGTGGTGGTGGTGGTGGTGGACTGTGTGTCACCATCTGGGGCCTGGCGCACCGCAGCTGGGGCGGAGATGAGGACACTCCACACATCTCTTCGTGTTTTTCTTACTACTATCGTCTTGCATTTTGGCTTGTGGTGTTTTACTGATTTTAATAATAATAATAATAATAATAATAATAATAATGTTAATTATTATTTATTATTATTATTATTATTTATTATTATTATTATTATTATTATTAATTATTATTATTATTAATTATTATTATTATTAGTTATTATTATTGCCATCAGTTATTGTTCTTGTTGCTTTTTTTTTGCTGTTATTACGGGTATTATTATTATTCTTATTATTATTATTATTATAATTGCCATCAGTTATTGTTCTTGTTGCTTTTTTTGCTGTTATGTGTATTATTATTATTATTATTATTATTATTATTACTTATCGGTAATAGCTCCCATTGAGTGACGCAG
>NC_137015.1:13282003-13327003 GCF_032717465.1 Coenobita brevimanus | reverse complement strand
AGGGAGAGTGGTAGTGAGTATTAACCCCATCTGAAAACCTCAATGTACCTCGCGTAGAAGCTTCAGACGGGTTTATTCAGTAGTGCTTGAGACTTAGGAGGAGTTTTCGCGCGGAGTGGGGCAGATGTATCCTTTCTTAACCCTTAACCCCTTCACCACGAGGACTCAATCGTAAGTGGAATAAAATGATTTGGTGGTAGAAGGAATTTTAAAGTCATGGTATTGGAGGGGTTACATCAAATATCCGGGTAACATGGAGTCAAGGTTAAGGAAATAGGGAAGGAGGTGAAGGTGAGTGCCTCCCCCCCTACCCCCCCCACACACACAAAAAAAAAAACGATAGTATATTTCAGAGAGGAGTGAAATATAATAGTTAGCCATTCTGAAGACAGCGATGATGAGATGAAAACGGGGACCACATTTCATTCAGTCTTCCCGTTCATTCAGTCTCTCTTCCCGGTCCTTCATGCTTCTTTCATTCCTGTTATCATTTCCTCACTTTTGCTCTCCCATTCCGCCTCATCTATTCCATGCTGTACAAAGAGATGAATGAAGCAAGAGGGAAATCCTCTCTTTTCCTTGTTTTGCTTCCTGCCTTATCTTTCCTCTGTAGCACTTTCTTCCTTCCGTTCCTCCCCCATTCTCTCCCATTTCTCCTACTCTTCTATTCCCCCTCCTCCTCCTCCTCTCCCACGCCTCTTTCACATCCGCCACGTAACACTTCATTCGTTTTTCTTCTGCCTTCTCATTTTCTCCTTTTTTTACCCTCGTCTTCCATGAATCACTCTCTCTCCTCCTCAGCTCCTCATGTTTACCTCCCATTCCTCCCTCCCTCCCTCGTCTCTTTCGTAACTTCCACGGAACATATTTTCTTTAATGCCCTTCACCCTTTTTCTCTTTATCTTTCTTTTCCATCCTCTTTAACCTGCCTCTTTTTCCCTTCCCCTCCCATTACTCGCCATCTTAAGTTCCTGCTCCTTCCCTGTTGTCCCTCATTTCTTCCCTTCACCCATCCTCGTTCAGATCCCCCACGAACACCCCATTCCTCCTTCAACGTACCCCATTTTCCTTTTCCTATCGCATAATTTTACCCTCTACCCTCCCATTCCTTCTCTCTTCCCACCCATTCCTTCTCTCTTCCCACCCATTCCTTCTCTCTTCCCACCCATTCCTTCTCTCTTCCCACCCATTCCTTCTCTCTTCCCTCCCATTCCTTCTCTTCCCACCTGTTCCTCCTCTCTTCCCTCCCACGCCTCGTTCCTCTCTCTTCCCTCCCATTCCCCATCCCTCCCACACCTCGTCCCCATCCTCCATGTGAGCCTTCAACAACATTACTGTTTACACGTTCCCTCGGACTTGTGCAACGGTGCTTAATTCAACAAAGTTTAAACTCGACCTTTTTTCCTACATTAAACAGGGTGCAAATTTTTGATGTTTGCTTACTTAGCAAACTTTAAACAGCATCTATTTTTGTTCTCCGGCTGGCTTTACACGCACTATTTGCATATTTGATGGTGTAATTGAGACGGAACGTAACTTGATAATGTCCGCACCTGGGTTGAGGTATTCCGTCCGCCACGCGAAGTAGTGACGCGGCCATCCTGCTCCGCCTACCGAGTGTTGCCAATTTAGCGTTTTTCTCGCAAGCTTAAGAGATTAACTCCCATGTAGTGGCAGTTTTAATTGGCAGGAAATCTAGCTTTATTTTAAAGATTTCTACATAGTTTTTGCGATACTCAGTGATTATAGATCTACTTTTAGCGATTCTAAGGAGCTTTGTGCACATATCTACATTCCATTGTTTTGTTAGAGCAAGTTTAGCAGTATTTGTGGATTTGGATTTGGCAACCTTATTCCCCACCCCCCCCAAACCAACCCAACTGCTCACGAATTCATGTCATCGCCGCGGCTTGATAGAAACCTAAATGCATGTCGGGGAGAGCTATGCATGCATAATGAGAAAAACGCTGAGAGAAAACGACGGTGGTTGGTAGTAGGTAACCTCCACACATTCACACACGTACTCATTTTGTTTTTGGCATGACGTCATCCGTGAATCATGGCGCCGCCCACAAACTCACTTATGTCCTGATCCCTTGCCGTGGAACCGGCTTCAGCGTTGTTTTTATTCCATGCAGTCCGGACGATTTTGTTCATTTGTTCATAGGGGCCTGAGAGATTAAATACTGTCATAGTTAAACCTCATGGTGGGACCGGGACATCTCTAATGTTTTGTTCCAGCCAACGTTGTGGGAACTTCAAGTTTACTGTCACTAAACCTCTCGTGGACGAAAAAAAAAAAAAAAAAAAAATCCAGCTAATGCCAGATTATAATATTCAGCTGCTTGAGTCATAGGAGCCTGAGAGAATATAGCACTAACCTGAAGCGTAAATGAGTGTTGACTGTCCAATGACTCGCTTTATAATATCGTCTGGCGTCAGCAGGAGTATATTACTTAAGTTGCTCCTACCTTGAAAGGGTTAATGTTGGTATTAACCCAGACCGGAGTGACCTGGTAGACTTTGCGACCCACACTCAGCTGAATAAAATTGCCCAGAGTTAGCTGGAGTAGAATATTATTGTAGAATTCTTTCGACCATGAAAGGTTTTGACATGTCGTAGTGGGACGATTTTATTCAGGCAAGAGTGAGTCATAGAAGCCTTAGAGAATGAAACCTACACATGGTTCCCGCGTGTGTGTCGGATGGGAGGAGATTAATGTAAACAGTGTCATCCGAGCCGAGTATCACATTGCAACATTTCGGTGCGCCGGAATTGTAGCTGCAAGATAAATAGACCAAGGGAGAGGGAGAAAAATGAGAGGGCACACAAGCACAAGGGCCGCGGGAGCACAGACACAGGCCCAACGTAACCCAAACAGCTTTACGAATGGAGGAAGAGTGAAGCAGAAGACAGAGTAAGGCAGAAGGAAGAGTTAGGCAGAGGGAGGAGATTACGGAGGAAGACAGGGTAAGACAGAAGATAGAGGAAAGGTAGAAAATGAAACAGAAGTAGAAGAGCAGACCTAAGCAGCTGTACAAATGGACGCTAAGTAAGACAGAAGGCAGAACAAGGCAGAATAGGAAATAAAACAAAAGTACAGAAACAGATCTAAATAGCTGTGCACATGGACGAAGAGTATGGCAGAAGGTAGAAAATAACAATAAGGTAAATTATGAAACAGAACATAGGCTTAGAAAGAAATCCAAACAACAGTACGAATGGGAGTAGAGAAAGAATGTAGGGTAAGGCTGAAGGCAAAGTCGAATGGCTGTAAAGAAAGGCAGACGGCAGAGTCAGAGTATGATATAGAATTATAGAACTAAGGCACAGAAGCAAACCTAAACAGCTGTACGGAGGGGAGAAAAGTAAGGCAGAAGATAAGAATATGGCGGAATAAATAAAAGAAAAACACTGAAGCAGACCTGTAGACCTGAACCCGTATTTATAAAAAGTTTTAGCGGTAAGATAGTGTCATAAACTTACAAAATGGAGGATTTCTGCCATAAATCCATAGAAATCCATCATAAGTTATGATTTCCCATAAGTGCATATGCTTCGCCCTAAATTTACAACCTAGCTAGATCTGGTGGTGGTGTCTTACGGCTTATGAGTTTGCATATGACTAATCATCACCATCAACATGGCGGAACCACAACAACTTACCCCTGCGTCAGCCAAAACATCTTTGTAAAAGAAAAATGTTCTCAATGAGTTTTTGATGAAGGCATAATGTTTGTGACAAGAAAAATTATTTTTTTCATAGCAATGACGACTGTTATGTTCAGGTGTTATGACGTTTTATAAATACGCTCCCTGGACGAGTGTGTAATGGAAACAGATTGGGAATATGTGATGGAACTAAGGCACAAACATAAACATAAGGCATATGCACAAACCTACGGCAGTGACCAAACATACGGCACCAACGTCAGCTGCTGGATGGAGGCAGAATGCGGCAGGGTATAATGGTAGTAAGGCAGAGTGCGGCTGGGTATGTAATGGTAGTAAGGTTGGGTATGTAATGGTAGTAAGGCAGAGTGCGGCTGGGTACGTAATGGTAGTAAGGCAGAGTGCGGCAGGGTACGTAATGGTAGTAAGGCAGAGTGCGGCAGGGTACATAATGGGAGTAAGGCAGAATGGGGCAGGGTATGTAATGATAGTAAGGCAGAATGCAGCAGGGTATGTATACAGGCTACTGGTTGTAAGGCACAGTGCGGTAGGGTATGTAATGGTAGTACGGCAGAGTGAGGCAGGGTATGTAATCGGCAAAGTGAGACAGGGTATATAATGGTAGTAAGGTAGGGTGTGTAATGGTAATTGGACAGGAGGGAGGTTATTTTTTGGTGAATTATGACCACGTTGATAATGTCAAATATTCCTCAGAATTATCCCCCAAACAGCCCAACCATCTGAAGTCTGGCACACTTTTTTTTCGATAACCCGTTGTAGAGATGAAAGTATAGTGGATTTTGTATTCACCTGAGAGAACTGGGTCACACGTAATAAAAGGTGTGTTTGCATGATATTTGACGCCCCCAAGTTATGAGGTAGGAGTAAGTCTTACTGATAATCAGTTTGTCCTGGGTTATATCATTTTGAATGTTGTTCCCGTAGCTCAGTTACAGAATAAGGCAATACTTAGCTTCTACATCCTTTCCGTGACCTTTCGTGACCATCACTACAATCTCGTGATAATCTTTTGTTAACGCTCAGCACTGAAGATGGAGAGATGGCAAGTTTAAGCTAAAATAGCCATTTCAGGTCGATGACGTGCTTTGTATTTTATTCTTGCTGACCTCAGACGATTTACTTAATTTTAGAGAAGAAATCGGGTTGTGGATGAGTTAACGGAGACTGCTTCTAACCCCGTCACTACAGATGGTTTCTCCAAACTTAGAAAAAGTGTTTGAAAATAGGAAGAATAAAAAAATCGTCAGTAGACCGAAGGGGTGAAATTAGATCGTAGTCAGATGTACCCGCTAATCTGACAACGCGTTCCCATGGACCGGACTGAAGGGGGCAAAGGATCTAAGTCAGGTTAGAAAAAACGCACTCTAGTATGTCCCAAACACAAATGAGGAACACGAATTAAAGGGCGCCATCAGTTTGTCCAGACTCGCTAATGTTCACGGAAGCGGTTAATTTCACTCAGTCAGTAGTTCTGTTAGCCACCTACCCGTATTGTTTTACTTTTCTTAATTCTAGAGTCCACCAGTTCTGTTTCTGTTATCGTGAATGTTATTTTTAGTTGCTGACAATCATCTCAACAAGTTACCCTCTCACTGTCTAAGTAATTATGTAAGTTACCGAGTTGATGATGGTGTGTGTACTGCAGATGATGATTATTAACGGACGGCAGATGATGATGATGGCAGATGATAATTACATTATGATAACGAGTTATTTTACATTACACCTTGATTACCCCATGAGGAGCGCAGACATCAGGTGCTAGGCTACCCCAGCCATCTAATGTGTGTATATAGTCGCCCTTTCCTGAGTGGCATTATGTGAACCTTGAACAACAACATTCCTTGCTTTAGAGAGCCTCGTGTTGTTGAGGCGCTTAACAAAGTTGGCTTTAACCCACTGATCCCTCCTGTAGTTAAGCACTGAAACACGAACCGCTCAGTAAATAGCAGGATGAACATGGAACCCTTTCACTGTTAGGATGATTTCTCGACTGAACAAAATCGTCTCATGTAAGCCTAAACAAAGTTCAGCTTCATGTGCTTATTATTAACAAAGAAAAGGTTACCCGAGATTGTTTTGAGAGCCTTTTACTTTTGGCTTTACTCTCAGTCAAGCTAAATCTCGTAGCGTCATACTGTACAAACTTCAGTAAGCTTGTTTTCATCTGACGGAAATGTGCTACTCAGCTTCAATACTAGGTCGTGGATGCAGGAAACTTAATGTGCTGCAATTATGAGACAGAAATGAGTCTCCTTGGTTACTGGTCAAAACAACTCTCCATATTACACTTGGCCATCAACCGAATCAACCGAGCTGGAATGGGTTGAGGAATGTTTGTCAGGTAAATGTGCTCTGTCAAGTGGACCAACCACAGTGGAGTACCGAATCGCGTGTAGGCCTTCTGTGCCGATAAGTGAAAGAAAAGTACCGTGTCAGAAAAGAAAAAGTATCTTATGAGAAAATACCTAGTCAGAAAAGAAATAGGCTATTAGAAAAGTGCCATGTCAAAAGTACCCGTTAGAAAAGTATCATGTCAAAAGTACCCTGTTAGAAAAGTACCCTGTCACAAGGACCCAGTTAGAAAAGTACCCTGTCAAAAGTACCCTGTTAGCAAAGAAAAGCGCCATATCAGGAAAGAAAGTGCCCCGTCAGAAAAGCAAAATGCCGCCTCGTCAGATAAAAATACCCTGTCGGAAAAGTTCCCTGCCAGGATGGATACCAGTAGATATAAGGCGGACAGAAATAGGGGAGCCGGTGGTGCGTTGGTTAGCACGTTGAACTGAAACTTGGAAGAAGAGTACGGTTGTGGGCCCGGTGAGAGTGGTAAATTCTGTATGTTTCCCCGTAGTCCCTGCTCACCCAGTAGTGTAGTAATTGAGAACTTGGGTGTAGCATCAGGTTTTGCAGCTGAGAGTAAGTCGTGGGAGTCTTAGGCACGTATTCTCGCTGGTTAAGGAAGCTCCCTAGCACCTTTTCTTTAGCGATATATTTTCCAAACTACCTATTAATATCCTCTTTTTTGGTTCTTATGTCTTTTTAATGTGGACATAGATTGCATGAATAACACACAGGAATATAGCAACGGAGCAGACCAGAACATTGTACTAAGAATAAGTACCGTAATATAAATCTGAAAGTTTGTGTTCACTAACCTTGTCATCCACGGGACAGCTTTAGTGTTCTGTTCCGGCTGGCTCCAGACGATTTTGTTCAGCTGAAAGCGTGTCTTAGGAGTCGGGAAGAGTTAAACGTGCCTCAGTAAATAGTAAGAACATCATATACCGTAGTTCAGTAGCAGAAAAATAAACAAACTCTTTCGCTAACTTAAACTCACTTGGCAAATTGAATCAGGCTAAATGCATTTTTTTTTTTTTTTTTTTTTTCCGCTGTTGGGAATTTTCGGCCTGGCAAGGGTTACTTGGGGCCTAGTGTGTGTAACCCTATGACTTCTCTTTTTTTTTTTTTTTTTACCCTTTGATTACGGGAGCCTGTGGAGTCACGTGGAGAGACAGGCTGACGAATGAGGATATAAAGGAGCGTTGTGGTGTGGATGTGGATGTGATAGGAAGTGTTATGAGGAACACACTGAGGTGGTTTGGCCATGTGGAGAGGATGGAGGGTGAAAGACTGACGAAGAGAGTGTATGTGAGTGAGGTGGAGGGGGGAAGTGGGAGGGGGAGACAGAGGATGAGATGGAGGGATGGGGTGGAGAGGTAAATGAGAGAGGGGGGTGTGAGTTGGGAGCAGGGCAGTGAAATGGCGGGGGACAGGGCGACTTGGAGGCGATTTGTTTGTGGCCACCCCAAACGGGATTGAGGCGTCTGGCAATAGATAGATAGATAGATAGATTACAGGAATTTCCCTCAGCTAAACAAAATCGTCTTGTAACCTCAATGAAGCAATGTTTCTTTATAAAGGCATAGAACTTACCCACATTACTTCGGGTCCGTGGTTTATTTCATTGTATTTTAGTCGTATTTAGCAATTTAATGACGAATTAAACTTAAACAATGCCTCTTGTAAATAAGAAGAGTAGTAATAATGATGATGATAAATATGTGATAGTAATAAATAGTTGATAATGAATATAATGATGGAAATGAATAGTTGATGATGATGATGATGATAAGTAGCCGATAATGAATATGATATTGATAATGAATAGTTCATGATGATGGTGATTAATTATAATGAAAGTACCGGTAGTTCAGTAGCCACGAGTTAGAGCTCTTACAATAAGTACCTCATAACTACCAGCAGAAATAATAAATAACTGGCGACAAAACGGTCGTGAAAAACAAAAAAAACGAATTACGGAAGGTTATTATTATTATTATTACTATTATTGTTATTATTATTATTATTATTATAACGGTAGTAGTAGTATTAGTAGTAGCAGCAGCAGCACCAGTAGTAGTAAAAATAATAATAAAAAGAAAAAAGTGAGTGAGAGTGTAGCCGACAACATGTTTTGAAGCGGATACGGAGAGTGACATAAGCGGATGTCCTGTCTTCACTCACTCACGCCACTGGCTTGTTTACTGTTTACATATTACGTATCATCGCTTTACGTATTTACATATTACACAGTCTACTTTTGGTTTAATTTTGTGAAACGTATACAGTTGTGAACATGAATACTGATCCTTTCCATAGCGATAAAGAGCGAAAAGGTGACTATACTCTTCACCTTAGCCTGGCCCAGATTTTCGTCCCTTTTCAGCTTTTCACATAGGTCAGGAGCTTATGGTTCTTCAACTTCTCAGGAGCATTTCTTCGTGACTATCCCCGTGTTTTCGTGTTAATCTATCGTCACAGCTCAGCAATCAAAATGTAGAGATGACAATTTTAGGCCAAGTTAGCGTGAAAAGAGTACAGTGAGTTTGACACCCAGTATCACAGTCTGATGAGCATGGCAGACTTAAGAATACGATATTGCGTATGGTATGAGGTTAATCATTTTTCAATAAAAGAGTGGAGCTATATTCGTGACTGCCGTTGTACAATTCGGACGAAAGTTTTATTCTATTCTAGTGCGTTTAACTTTCATGTAGAACACGTCCGTCACTTGCATCCCTGAGGCATCATGTCAGAGAGCATAATCTATGAGCAGTGAAACATACCAAGCCTCTCTCAGCATCGGAATATTGGCCAATAGAGGAAATTTATAAACTGAAGAGGCGAAATATCAAACGAACTTTTGAAACATACCAAGCCTCCCTCGGCTTCGGCATATTTGCCAGCAGAGGAAATTGATAAGCTGAAGAGGCGAAATATCAGGCGAACTTTCCTATCCGACTTTGCAGCACTCCTTTTTTTTTTTTTTTTTTTTTTTTTTTAAATGTCATATGGTTTCCCGCGTTGCCTAGCCTATACTTTTCCCAACTGTATACATTCCACAAACGTACTTAGTTGAAAATAAAGATTAATTTAAATTAGAGCTTTTGACGTCCGGTAATGATAGAGTTGCACGGAAGTACACGTTTCCAGCACCATCAGTACGTTCCTCAGTGTTTTTCGTATTCTCCTACTGTATAGTGTCTGCATCCTGTTTCTCACCAGAAATGTGCGTGAGGTAAGATCCAGAACACAAGGAAAGAAAGCACAATAGAGGGAGAACTCCAAGTGTAATCGTGAGACAAAATTGTGAAAATAACATTACGATCAAAATTTCGCCTATACGACTTTGTTTGTTACATGAAGTTTGTTTATAGGATGGATAGCAGTTATGATGCACACAGTAGAAAAGGGTAAGGAACGCTTCTGGTTGATGTTCGGTGAGGAATAAGAAATGTTAGGAGGCACAATGATAGCAGGGAGTTGTCGACGAAATTTTGCCTGAGATAATAAACCTGTTCGAAAACAGTATTTATCTTCAGCCAGGTGATGGATGGTTTTGCACTGAGCAATGTTACTGTGCGTTTTTTTTTTTTTAAGGCAGGTATTACTGAATGGATGGTGTATTTCATGTAATATAAAAGTTCCATCCCCCCTCCCATTTTTTTTTACCTTGAATTGATGGAATAGCAGACACGCATATCCTCGAGAAATTACTGGAGGCTATTTCCAAACGTTTTATCCACTGTTTTAATATGTAACGTTAATGTTTCGGGTACTTGACGCAGTGTGTACAAACTTGGCCCGCAGATTTTCCAGTAGCTCTTTTTCTGGACTATTTTAGGTGGCACAGGAAAATTATAGGAGACCGAGTTAAACCTCTATCATAGCGAGTAATTTTTTATATTACATTCGAATATTCTCTTATACTGTATGTTATTTATAGCATTTTAACATCGACATAGTTAACGTCATTTGAATACAAGAGGATAGGAAGATTATTGTGCAGAATGGATCGTTAGGGCCAGAGGTGTCATGAAACTCTTCCAAGCCCTCGAGAATACGGCCGCATACTGGCAAGGGATTTTCGGCGGCGAACTTTTGCGTGTGATAGTACTTGTCACGTCGATTTTACACTGGGGTTCCTATTCAGTTCACTCGCTGTAAGATATTTTGCTTCACTGGTCCGCCTAATGATTGTGTGTATCAATTCCCTCCACCTCCGTTCCACTCCGCTCCACACGCCGTATACCCCACCCACACGCAGCTCGCTCCACCGTGGGACACCCCATTCTTCCACTTGCTCGTTAAAGTGCATGATTCAGGTGTCCTTTTTTTTCTCTCTCCTTCTCCTTCTTCTCGCTTTCTTTAACCTCTTTCGTAGGAGGATCTCAATTTTTTTTCCTCTTGTCTCCCAATGAATTTTTATTTGCTTTGCTTGATTTTTTATTTATTTTATTTATTTTTTTTATTCGGGGAAGACCTCTCGTAATGACGCATATTTTTGCAATTGTATAGATTAAAAAAAAAAAAAAATCTTTTCTCTTTCCTTACCTCCCACTTCACTCCTTCTCCCACTTATCGACTGTTCCTCCATCTTTACCCCATCACGTTTTCCATCATCCTCCCACACCTCCACTTGACTCTGTGCTCTCTTCACTCCACTCCCATTCCACCCCGTTCCACCCGCCTCTTGGAAGTTTTGGTACGTATCCTCATTTCACCCAGTTCCTCCTCTCTTACTCCCACACCTCCTTCCACCTTCCCTTTCCACCCGTTACCCGCCTCTCCACTCCTTTCCACCCTGCCATTCCTCCACACCGTTCCACTCGCCTTGTTTCGAAACATTGTCCAGTCTCTCTCTTCCACTGCTTCTTCAGACTTATTGCCCCATTCTTTATTCCACACCACTCTGCCTCCCATTTTCAGCCCACCCTCACCCCCTCTCTCTCTTACTCCTTCACCCCCATTTCGTTCAACTTGCCATGTTTTGAAGCTTTTTCGCTGAACAGTATTTAATTTTCAGCACCTCCTTCCAATCTTTCCCTCCCAGTCTCTCCCTCCCATGCACTTACTCGACTCTCTCCCTCTCATTTCTCCTTCCCATTCATTCCTCCGCTCTGTCCCTCTCATTTCTCCTTCTCATTCATTCCCCCACTCTCTCCCTCCCATTCCTCCAATCCGTTTCACCGTCTCGCTTCGTACCATTCATTTTGCTTCGAAGCTTTGTCCAGTCTCATTCTTCTAATCTGTGCCTCCGTTTCTTACCTGGTACTTCTCTTCCCCCTCCACCCTTTCTCTCCCACTCATTCCTCCACTTTTTCCCACTCCTCCGCTCTCTTCCACTCTACCACTCCGTTCCACAGGCTGGGTTTCGAATCCCGGCCCCGTCTCGTTCCTCGCTTTTCCGCCCTGGTTCATTAATCTTGTTCCGGTGTTCCGCTCACTGCTCTCGGGGGAGGGGGAGAGGGGGGGGTGCGCTCCTCTGAGACACGACGTACGAACACACACGTGTACATGTGTATAAGCACACACAGTATATATACTCCAATACACACACACACACACACACACACACACACACACACACACACAAAGGTCTACTGGCGCGCACAGATAACTACACATACACGTACGGTTGCGGTTGGTTGTTCTATTGCATCGGCCTGATACCGTGCCAGAGTAAAGATATCATTACTATTCAGCAGTGAACGGCGGGGTTGAAATCTTTTATTATATAGTTCAGAAGCCCAGAAGTGTTAAGGAATTATGACCACATCTGCGCTGGGGAGTGGGGCACACACACACACACACACACACACACACACACACACACACACACACACACACACACACACACACACACACACACACACACACATTATATCGTCCTTCTCTCCTTGCGTGATATTCAGGAACACAGGATCAGCTGTTTGAAACAAAAATATAGACAGAGTGACCCGTAAATTACCCTTCACTAGAAATTAACGTGGCAGTAGCTTGTGTTTTGCGGGGACGGGTCAGTAGGCTAGCGTGGGCGAGGTTGTGCCAGTGGGGGTAGGGAGTGAGTAAAAGATGCAAGGTAGATACTGAAAGCACAGCACACGAGAAGCAACCCGGCGGAGTTAAGTGGAGCGTCAGGGTATAAATTGGTGAAGCTGTGTATGTTCTGTTCTGCAGTCCGTTATATTCTGTTCTCTGTTATTCGTCACTGGGGTAAAATATGATGCCACAGACACGAATTTAATGTACTGTTATTTATTGTTACTCTTTATTGTGAAACGGGCCAAAAATCCTGTAAAAATGTCATTCAGGTTCAGCTCCATTCAACCTTGTATCGATTTTGTTTTTACTGACTACACAGGAAGAAGGTTGGTCTTTGCAAGTTGTGATGTGTATAATTTGACGCAATCTCCACGCGCGCGCGCGCACACACACACACACACACACACACACACACACACACACACACACACACACACACACACACACACACACACACACACACACACACACACACACACACACACACACACACACACACACACACACTCCTATCTGTTACTCATTCCCCACCGCACGTACATACGACACTGCTTGAATTACATACACGCTAACAGAGCAAAGGTATACACAAGCGTCCTCAAATGACACGCACACGTGTACACACACACACACACACACACACACACACACACACACACACACACACACACACACACACACACACACACACACACACACACACACACACACACACACACACACACACACACCAAGATATACAGAAATTTACACAAAACAGTCATGTATACAGACACATTCACAATCTTCCATGCATTCACGCACATTCACACACATACCGGTTGGTTATATACATGTAGAGCTACACACACACACACACACACACACACACACACACACACACACACACACACACACACACACACACACACACACACACACACACACCAAGATATACAGAAACTTACACAGAACAGTCGTGTATACAGACACATTCACAATCTTCCATGCTTCACGCACATTCACACACACACCGGTTGGTTATATACATGTAGAGCTACACACACACACACACACACACACACACACACCTGTACAAACACTGTGTACACCCTCCACCGGTCCCTCTGTGTACACACCATCCGCGCTCGCCAAATTATATCCGCGTCTCCGCACACGCACATCACCACCAAGACACGTACACGCGGTCACGCACACAATTACACACACACACACACACACACACACACACACACACACACACACACACACACACACACACACACACACACACACACACACACACACACACACACACACTTACCACATAATGAAAGGCTAGACTCGCGTGCTTTTGGGAATTGCTTGCAGATATATAGCGTAAAGGAGGTTGATTCTGACTCCTTTGTACTGGCGGTCTCTTTGAACTGAATATAATCACATGGCGGGAGGAGAAATATATAATACAGTAAAAGATGGCATGTTGATGAAGGAGATAGGCAGCCCATGTAGTATAATGTGATATGCAGTATTGTAGCAGTGTATGTAGTATGTGCTCCCCATTCTTGATAATATGTTATGAGTTTATACGGTATAAAAGTTTAAGCTAGATAATGATGGCGGTCAGTTTTTATCACATATAGTTAGGTTAAATTCAGATGGTTTAGTAAGTTAGGAAAGCAACCATGAATCGTGTATAGCAGGTTAGGTGTGGCCGGGGTAGTGTGTATGGTTAGAGTAAGGCGAATTATATCCCTCCTACAAACACAAGTTACACATGTCATATTTTTATTGTGTAGTTTGTGACTAAGTTAATTCATCCCTGCTTGGATGATAACCTGGCCTGTTCAGTACGGTGACACATAGTAACTTTTGGTTCCTCTACACGTTTTTGATCAAAGGAGTGACTCGAATTGGACAAGTTAGTTATATTGTATACCGTATATCCTTCATCAACTCCTTCAACACGAGGAGGCCCTGAAACAAAAAATGTGTGGCTGGAGTAAGACCAATATCAGCTAAGACTCAAAGGGCTGTTCACGAGCGCTTCCGGAAGTTAATGTTTGTATAAAGGAACAGTTACACCTCGTTCTCTGCGAGGTATTAAAGAATCCACTGTAAGCCGGAGGATAAAAAGAAAACTGAGCTGAATACGTTTCGATTACACGAGGATCAATTAGGCTGACAATTTTTCTGTGTTAATATTCACGCAGAACACGACGTCCTGTAGTCCCAGTTATCCTGATATTCCCCAGGTTTACTGCTGGATGAACAGGGACGAGGGGAAACAAAGTGAGTCCGATCAGTCAGAGAAGCACACTCGAGTTAAGTTGGGAGTTAGACGTGCTGACCATGCACCACGGGCTTCCCCAGGCCTGAGGGTTGGGGTTTTATTTTGTTATTTTAGTTATACCTGTAGATTACACAAGAATCATTTAGGCAGATAACTATACTGCTTTCACTTTAACTGGGCCCAGAATTTTTGTGTCATTTTGCAGCTTACTTCACACAGATCAGTGGCAGTAAACGACGATGGTCTGGTTCTACAGCCATTCCGTAACACTTCTTCGTGGCGAGCATCGTACTGTAGTGTTATATCTCAAAATTAATGATAAAGGTGTCAAGTTTAGGCCAGGTTAAAGGAGTGTGCTTCCGGAATGGGTTTTAAGATCCAACAAAGGGAGATTCTGCGACCCTCCCCCCTCCCCTCCCGTTGCTGTTAGAATCGTTGCGTTATGTATGTCGGATGTTTGGCAAGGCAGCGTCCGGTTGGCCTGTGTGGTTGAAAGGCACACGTTGTTTCGAAAGCCTTGCGCGACGTGCAGTGTTCATAAAGAGGCGAGTTGTTGAATATCGTGTTACGTAGTGTTCATTCCGGATGGGGTTTCGTTGCTTTCGAATGACTTAGTGTGTTGTGTTGACCCTGTGTTGTGAGTGAAGGATTAGCTCATAGTGAAATTGTTGATGGATGTAAGCTTACCTGTTGTGTATATAATTTCGTAAACCTGAAATGACAATGTGTTACTCTGCCCTTGTTTTGTGAATGAAGTAAAATATTTAAAATGAAAAATAACTACACGTTGTTCACTTTAATTAGGCCTAAAACTGACATATCTCCACCATAAATACTGAGCCACAAGAAGAAATTAACACTAGAAAATGGTGCTGTTCACGGGAAAAAAAAAAAAAAAAAAAAGTGCTATGGGAAGGATGCAGGGCCTTAGTAATGTCATTTCTGCCACTGAGCGACGGGAAAGGGGCCGCAAGAAGACGGAATTCTCGGCCAAGTTAAGGTGAATGGACTATGTATAATTTCGTAAAGTTTTGAGTGATTTGATATAATGTAATTGTGTGTTAGTTTTGACTTGTAGGGTAGATGTATACGCTGATATAAAATTGCTTCTGGTGGGGTTAAGAAACAGCATCAGTAAACGATAACAGCCAGTCCTGTTTTACGCACTGTCAGGTGTAAGGTGTAGGGTCATATTGTGTGTGTGTGTGTGTGTGTGTGTGTGTGTGTGTGTGTGTGTGTGTGAGAGAGAGAGTGAGAGTGAGAGAGGGTTTCGTAACGCCTTTTGCTTGGGGATTTATTCTCTACATTCCACCTCAGTCCCTTCATGTGTTACAAAAAATATATCGATATTAAAGCAGTATAAATATTTCACAGGAGAATGTCTAGGTATAATAGCTACGTAAAATAAATCGCATAGGAAGGTGCTACGAAGTCTCCGATATCTCTTAGAAAACCTGTGACCAGAGCCTTCGTTGCACCTCTTGCTAAGCGATTTATTCTGCGTAGGATGGATTTTTTTTTTTCTTTTAAGTCCAGCTACCGTTGGACATTTTTTTTTTTTTAGCTGAGGGGAGGACTTCGAATTGTAATGAGTTAGATGTTACCCTCCTTAATCATTTCTCGACCCGAAATTTTTCCCAGCTTGACCAAAATCTGGTTGTGGCCTGATTAAATTGACATCCTTGGACTGAATGGGTTAAGTATAAAGGTCCACGGGCTGTAAGATGATTTTTTTTTTCCCCTTAGTGTTCTCTTAATTTTTAGTAAAGAATTTATACTGATGCACTCACCGTTATTGCTGTTATGTTCAGTGACTGGCACGTCTTTGTGGTGTGATCAGTGTGGGTAGAAAGCGACTTAAATAACAGTAAATGGACGGGTTAGTGGTATAAACAGAGCGTGAGTTCCAGGACTCATGTACGGCTCACAGCTTTCGTCTATTTACGAGCAGCATCGTAGGAAACCCCTGCAGTCCTGTGATATATGTTTTTCGAGTATGTTGTATTCCGTTCTTGGTGTTGATAGACGATTTTGCTCAGTTCACGAGAGCGGCCGTGTAGTGAGAGAGAATGAGGTCTATGCCGTAATCTTCCAGTTCAAAAATTCTCTTGTGTGACGAATAGAATCGCCTGTAAATAATAAGAATAAAGTGGGAATATGCATCTTGTGTGCCGTAGGTGTAAAGTACGTATTCCAAATTTCGAGTAAGCTTTGTGTCACCTCTTCCATATCGATTTATATATTTATTTATTTTTATTTATTTTTTTTTTTGTTACCACACCGCTTTATCCCCTTGTGCGGTACCTAGGCAACCTGTGTCGATACTAGGAATTGATAACATAGCATATAAATAGGAATATCAAGGTTTAATAATGAATCGCCAAGGAAAATGTACTTCGTCTCGTGTGCCACCTACAGAATGACTCTATTTTAGTATGAGTCAAGAAAAAGTGTTGGTAGTGAGGGTAGTGCATGTGAAAGATTGTTATATTGGCTGTTAGTGTCTGTCAGTCTGTATGTCGTGGTTTGCCTGTGAATGATCATAGCGTACATTACCACACTGTTAACTGTACAACGATGACTTCTTTTTTTCCATTCTTGTTATCCCCTGACGACTTGATTCTCTTAAGTAGAAATATTTCCAACATTCCCAGAGGAAAGTAATATGTTCTCCACACAGCTACAGTACAATGTCATGCTTCTCTGAAAATTATCATGATGATTAATGAAAACATACAGACACGTAACACTACAGAATTTACTTGTTTATATGGCCTGACGTTTGACCTCATTTACCCCTTTATAATGGGTAAATAAGAAAAAATGAAAAATGCGTCTGGGACTCTTGGGACAAGGAACGATAGTGCAAAATTTGAAGCGAATTGGTGAAAAGAAAGTATGGCGCCAGGTTGACAATGCGTTTGGGGAAAAAACGCAGAAAATGGTTCTTTTCCACAATTTGGGAATGGAAACCTAACTGGAAGGTTGTTTTACCCTCAGTGATCCCCATCATCATTGTATTAGCATCCTAACGAATTAATTACCTAATTTTGACCTCTATAAAGTGAAAAAAAGGCATCACAATAGTTGTTGTTTTTGTGGTCCAGCCGCCCTGGCTTGTCTGAAATGAGGACCTGGTGAATTACAGTACACAGTTTTTCTTTCGGGAAATAAGGTGGGAATTGATTGACGCTTTTGTAGCTGGGAAGTTGATCCGCCTTGTTATATAGGTGGCATCACGTGAGGGCGTCCCCTTCCTGCACCAGTTAATCATAGCTAAGGAGCTGTTGTTCTCCATGGCCGAGTTTCGAACCCAAGCAGTAGGGCACACACACAGCGGTAGTCAGGGGCAAAAGTTCACATAATTTTCACCTGTTTCCCAGTTTCCTCTGTTGGGTAATATTCCTAAGCTGAGAGAGGCTTTGTATGTTTCTCTGCCAATTGTTGATTCCCTTTGATATACTGTGTTAGGGAGGAGTGACGGACAGGCTGTAAGTGTGGAGTAGACATAATGAAACAGTAAGTGAACTCGTGTGTCTTGACTGTACCAGTGACATCGTAGCTTCTCATTTGCTCATAAACATCAGTGCAAGCTGCCCTCCCTCATGAGCCTTTCTCCTTATCCATCCTTCTTTCCCTCTTGCCATCTCGTCCGAGGTCTTTCACTGCTCCCCATTAATCTTTCTGCTTGGACGCTCGAACTATGTACGGTATTATGTTCTGATAATCTCTAGATTGTATTCAGCCTTGGAAATCTTGCAACAGCAGAACTTATAACCCCTTCAGTCCGATGACTTTTTATTCAGACCACCACCTGTTAAAGGCTGCATCTAATCTCTCCAGCTAGAAAAAAAATCTGGGCTGATTAACACCATCTGAAGGTGACAGGAAGAAAAATAAAAGTCATGGGCGTGAAGTGATTTAAAATGATGAAGTTTTACTTCGGCCGCTTATCACGATTTTTTTGTTAAAGCAGACGATTTTATGCAGCGTGATTGAATCTTAGGAAGCCAAAGGGTTAAGCACGAGATAAACGGGTCCCTGATGCAATCCCGGATAACCCAGCCCCCACCCGCCATCCCCGGATAAACCAGCCCCCACCCCCCACTCCCTGATAACCCAACTCCCCCTCCCTCATTCCCTCCCCCCCATTCCCTCCCCCCCTCACCAACCATCTTCCCTCCCCCCTCCAAGGTCCCTGTGCTCCCCTCCATCAGTCTTCCACCTGACGGATGGCGCTGTTTGGATACGGATTGGGTTGCCACGCTCGTTTGTACGGTTCAGTGGGCTCTGTTGCGGAATGGGATGGGTGCGATTGGGTTGGATTTGATTGTCTGAATTGGGGGGTTGGTGGAAAGTGGGTTGCTATGTATATTTTTTGATTGGATTAAGTTGGAGTGAGATCGGTGTTAGATTGGGTTGAGTTTGATTGAGGCTGATTTTGTATTGGGTCAAGGTGGTATGAGTTGGATGTTAAATTGGGTTGGGTTTGATGAGTTGGGTGTTAGATTGGGTTGGGTTTGATGAGCTGGATTTTACACTGGGGTTGTGTGTGATTGAGGTGCCGGGTTCATTTCCTTGGTTTTACTTGTCTCGGCGATTGAGCTGGGTCACTGGGTTCTTTTTTTTTTACGGTTTTGCTTGTCTCTGGGTTGGGTGGGTTCGTTTGGGTTGGGTTTGCTCGGGAATGGTAGTGATGATGGTCTTGGTGATGAGTTTAACGATGGTGGCAGTGACGTAAGTAGCGATGATGATAATTGTGATGATGATTTTGTAGATGCATATGATCAGTATGTGACGGTAGTGATGACAATAAAGTAGGTAAGGATAAATGATAATGATAGTGACGATGATGTAGAAAGTGGTGGTGATGATGATGATGATGATGACTAGTAGTACTCACGAGTATGATGATAGTGATGATATTGGCTCTGATGATAGCGATACTGTTATTAATGATGATGATGATGATGGGTGCGTGTTCTGGTCCAGCCCGCATCAAACTGGTTCACCATCAGTTTCACACCTCTCATCCATGTCATTCACCTCCCTGACAATTGCCCCACTTGCCATGGCTGAGTGTTGTGTGGCTGTGTGTTGGCTGCATTGGCTGAGTTAGCTGACCTGGGATGGCTGAGTCGGCAAGGATGGCTGAGTCGGCTAGGATGACTGGGTTAGCTAAGATAGTTAAAAGTTGGATGGGATGACTGAGATGGCTGAATTGGGATGGATGAGCTTGACTGAATTGGGATGGCTGGATTGACTGCATTGGTTTGGCAGAGTTGACTGCATTGTTTGGCTGAGTTGACTGAATTGGGATGGCTGGGTTGACTGAATGCCTGTACTGAGTAAATGCTAAGGGTATTCCATTTCGGACTGGTGTAAAAGTATTGGTGGGGGTATAGGTATAACTTGTCGGTAGGCCAGTACAACATGACGTATTGTGGGCTAAGTTGATGGGTTGTTGCAGCGAAATTCAAGTCATCAACCTGTTCTCTGTACCAGCCAGGGAGTAAACTTGCGTCCTTTCTACCAGCAGATCACTTCCCTAACCACTTGACCACCACCTCCCCGACGGATGCAAATTTGAAAGTGTTGATGGGTAGATAGTCGGTTTAAGCAATAGACTAATGGGCCCCAGTTATCAGACGCCTGGCCAAATAGAGAAGACTGGGTATTATATGATAGATGGACAGTGGAAGGGCCCGGGGTATGCAGGTTGAGAGGAGGGATAAACAGATATTTAATCCTGTCTGGCCGAGGACGTATTACTGGCATTAAAATTATTCTTGGTATCTGCTATCCTCAGGCGATTTTATTCAGCATAGGACAGACTGTATTGAACTGTAGGGATTAGATCTAGCCTTCATTAATCCCTTCACCAACAGGACCCGTATGTAATCTTGCTGTCTCCAGACGATTTTTATTTAGAAGAGATTTGTTTGAATTAGGGGGATTAGATACAGCCTTTCAATAATCCCTTCTTCACTAGGATGCTCTCCTAAGCTGAATAAAATAGTCTGGTGTTAGCATGTTGAAAAATACTTAGACGGAGAGATGGCAAGTAAGTGGTGATGTATGTATATTTCGAAGTGGTGATGGGTGGATAGGCTGTTAAAGTGAGACAAGTGGACCTGGCCTAAGAGAATGCAGAGAGAGAGAGAGAGAAAGAGAGAGAGAGAGAGAGAGAAACTGAACATCATAGTGATAGATGGATGTTTGGTGGTGCAACATATGGGGAGCGATGGATAGACACTAAAGCGATAGATAAATGGATAAACAGATAGATAGATGATTAAGTAGACCTCAGTTATCCTCTATGCATGCCCAAACAAAGAAAACCAAAGAGTAATAGATGGATAGAAGGGGTGGTGTCGGATATACAAGCCAGGAGGAGCGATGGATGGGCAGTTAAGTGTGAGACAAATGGATAGTGGTTCCGGATGCAGGCACAAAAGATGGATAGGTATTTAAGTGGGTGGAGGGTGGAGGGTGGAGTGGCGGATGTGTTCATGGAGGCCGAGATGAATAGATAGTGGAGTGAAGGATGGATGGGGGTGGAGGAGGGTTGGCCGGATGCTGTTAGAGAGAGAGAGAGAGAGAGAGAGACTGACTGGATCTCATCACGCAGAGGAGGTACTGTTTAATGGATGGCTGTTTTGGAAGGACAGACGAGGGGATGGATGGTTGGGTAGCAGGTGAATCGATGCTTGCGAGTGGACTGATTACCCAAATGCATGGTTAACTAAGTGGATGATTAATGGAACAGATGGTTGACTGAACAGATGTATGGTTATTTGGTGGAAGTTTGGCTGGATGGAGGGTTGGTTGAGCATAAGGGTGGTCGGTCGGATGGAAGGTTTCTTGGTGGGGTGGAAGGTAAGTCAGTCGGCAAAACAAAGGATTGGCAATGGTGCTGCTGCCACTTGACCGATTGAACGTATGACTGGAAGGTTAAATGACTGAATGGACGAGGTGCTGAGTGGAACTGCTTGACTAGTTGGACGCTTGGATGGTTGGCTGAACGAGTGGGTGGTTGGCTGAACGAGTGGGTGGTTGGCTGAACGGATGGGTGGTTGGCTGAACGGATGGGTGGTTGGCGGAACGGATGGGTGGTTGGCGGATCGGATGGGTGGTTGGCGGATCGGATGGGTGGTTGGCTGAACGAGTGGGTGGTTGGCTGAACGGATGGGTAGTTGAATGTATGTTTGGCTAAGTGAACGGCTGATTGGACGATCGGCTGAGTGGAGCTCGTTCAAACTGGTCAAGTATATGGACAGCAAATAGTTGATGGATGTGTGAGTGGATGGTCGACTATGTAGATGGTCGACTATGTAGATGGTTGGTTGTGTGGATGGTTGGTTGTGTGGGTGGATGGTCGGCTGTGTGTATGGTTGACTGTGTGGATGGTTGACTGGGCGTATTATGGTCTAAGTTGATGGTTAACTGAGAAGAGCTACGGCACTACGAATTGGTGAACTAAATGGATGGTTGACTGTGTGGATGGTTGAGTGAACGAATTATTGGCTCAGTGGATGATTGACCAGGTTTATCTGAACTCACTAATACTCTTTAATTAGTTTCTTAACGGTTTCATTTATCAACGAGTTCGCTGACTGGATGGTTGGCAGAGTGAATGGATTGCATGGATGAATGGTTGACTGAATGGATGACTGGGTATTTCAATGGTTGAATGAATTGGCAGAATAGATGGTTGGGTGAATAGATAAATTAGAGTTTAACGAATCATTGTAGAAGTGAAGGACTGATTTTTACTGAAACAACAAGCAACCGATCCAACCAATTCACTTCTATTTTCATTTAGTCACACGTTCACCGACGGCTCCAATGACCAGCTGTTTTGGCTAGTCGACTGAGCAGGCATCGAGACGCGACTGATTAGGGAGCCACTTAATCGGCGAACCTACTTACTGGCGTGGCGCAATTTAGGAGAGCTGATTAGTGTTTTCTCTCCCGCCGTGTGCAGCAGCGGTGATGGCAGTTCGGCAGGGATTTTATGTGAATGGAAGTGTGATTGAGAGTGTGAATGGAAGTGTGATTGGGAGTGTGACTGGGAATGTGCCTGGTAGTCTGATTGGGAGTGTGACTGGGAGTGTTGTGTCTATATAGTCGTGTGGACTGATACTTGGATATAAACTGTATTTCTTATTTTGGGAGTAGGATTGATCATAAGACTTGAAAAAAAAATTATAAAGGTTAGTTTTTGTGAAGTGGAATAAATAATGAACTTTCACAAAATACTTAGTACAATGGAGATTAATCCATTCTGTTCTGTCTGAAGTGGGATAGATCACGGTATAACAGATGAAAAACAGTTCTTTAATATGAATCTGTCTGTCTTGTCTTTTGTCAACGACAAGGAGAGTATGTTTTCACCCCTGTTTGTTTGTTTGTTTGTTATCTTAGCAGGATTACTCAAAAACTAAATGAGAGATTTGGACCACATTTGGTGGGTTGATAGCCCATGTCTCAGGGAACAGTCGATTAACTTTTGGGACCGATCCAAATTGTATTACAGATTCTGGATCCGGAAAACACGTTTTGCGAAGCCCTAATCAGTGATGAGAAACCTAACACATTATGAAGAGTGGTTTGGAAATTACATTGCCCTTGTCGGAGAGATGCGTTCCACTGAGTACCTCTCTAGTTTCGGTCTGGGGTGGATCATAAACTAGAATTGGAGGAAAATTCTTTAATGACGATCACACCATTCTTGTGTTCTGGGGTGGGATAAGGCGTGAGGTAAAAAGAAATGGAAAAAAAAAAATAATAGCCTACTGATCAGCCAACCGGTATGCTTTGTGTGTGTGTGTGTGTGTGTGTGTGTGTGTGTGTGTGTGTGTGTGTGTGTGTGTGTGTGTGTGTGTGTGTGTGTTACATGGTAGCAAATTGGAAGGAATAAATAAATAACCAACAACAGTGCATTGGGTGAAAAGCAGAATATCACTTTAGGTGGCTAGACCAACACATTTCTTCCCCTCTGGGTTGGGATGGATCACAGAAGGGATTGAAAAACCCAAAACAGAGTGGAGAGAGCCTCCTCCAAAAAAAAAAAAAATAAATAAATAAATAAATAAAAATAGCACCCTACTATGAGCCAGTTTGAGCAGAGTAAAAAAAAAAAATCGAGTTATCAGGAATAAAAAGCCAGAATTGTCCCGACCATGCGAGAGTTAATGGTAACTTTAATCATTAGGCTTCTGTGACTCAGTTTAAGCTGATTAAAATATTTTGGCATTATCTGGGATTAAATACTAGTGTAATTCCGACCGTGAGAGGGTCGATAGTCTATCTGTCTATCTATCTATAGCCATACGCCCTAATTCCGTAAGGGGTGGCCACAAACAAATCGCCTCCATGTCGCCCAGTCCCTTACCATTACGTTGCCCTTCCCCCAACTCACACCCCTTCTCTCATAAATCTCTCCACTCCAGCCCCTCATCTCATCCTCGGTCTTTCCCTTCCTCTCCTCCCATCCACCCCACTCACATACATTCTCCTCGTTAGTCTCACTCTCCATCCTCTCCACATGGCCAAACTACCTCAGTGTATTTTTCCAGACGCTTTCTATCACATCCACATGCACACCACAGCGCGCCTTCACTTCCCCATATGTCAGTCTTTCAGTGTCAGGGTTGATAACAAGAGTATTAATTCTCCCATGCTCATGTGACTTCCTCAGCAGAGAAAAAAAAAATCATCTGGCGTTAGCTGGAATAAAGTACTCAAGTTGAACCGACCAGAAGAGCGTTAATATGGATTTTTTGGGGGGTTGGGAGGGGTGTTGAGTGGGATGGGATAACAAAGCCAGCCAACAGCAAAAGTCGGGTATAAAACTAGACTCCTTTATCCTGGCCTGAGTGGGGATCGGCACGGTGAATCTAGGAGCATTCACATTTCACCCTCACCCTCTCGCCATCGATACACTTTTTTTGTCTGGCCGTAAAATAGAGAAGTGTAACGTGGAATTTACCCCTTGTATCCGGTGAGGTGTGGGATTAACTCTTTCCATGCGTTGAGGTGTGTTAATGATTTACTTGAGACATCAAAGGAGTAGGTGTTGTGATTCTATCCTGTGTATATTATTGTGTGTTGTGTATGTGTTTACGAAATATCCCATCTGTACTTAATCTGATTTGGATCAAAGTTGTCGCATGCATTGTTAGCGGGATTGGGGAAATGCGATTAGATTTTGGTGCATCGAGCAGAGGTCAGAGGGCATGGGTCAGAGTTCAAGCTAGTGTTATCTCATGAATGCCTTATCGCGTTTGAATTAAAATGTGCTCGTATATTGTGTGTGGGACTGGGAAGAAGGGATTGAATTTTGGTGCAGATGGATCCAAGGTCAAGGTCGAGTCATGGGCCAAAATCAAGTTCAGATTGTGGCGTTATTTCGTGAATGCCAGATTCGATATGGATCAGTATTTTCACATATACAGTGTGGGTGAAGAGAGGAAGTAGCGATTAGATTTTGGTGCAGATCGAGTCGAGGCTAAAAACACGGGTCAGCGATGAAGTAAGCCAGTATAAACACAGGAAAAATCCAGTAACACAGGAAGTCTCGGGTCAAGATCAAAGTTAGGGCATTGGGTCGCTCAGCATTCGTACCACTCTCTGGTTCTTGCTGTTGCCTGACGATTTTACACAACGTAATGAGGACCTTGTAGTGACGGGATTAATGAATGCTGTATCTCACCTCGCCAGTTGGAAATGCCCTTCCCAAGCCGAATAAAATCGTCTGGAAGAAACAAAAATAAATATAACGTCAGCGTTCTGTAGGAGTTAGCTACTATTGGTAGTCGTTTTCTTTTTTTCTTTCTTCTTTTTTTATGATGGCTGCTGGATGGGATAACAAAAGCAACAAAAGCGAGTGGAAACATAGAATGCTTTATACCGGCGTAAGTGGAGATTGACACAGTGAATGGATACACATTCGTATTTCACGTTTACCCCCTCTCCAATTCTGTATCTTTTGAGTGTAAAATGTAGTACTGTAGTGGTGGATAAAGTTAGTCGAGAAGAGTTTCGTGCTAGAAATCCTATATAGGGGTTAGAAAGGTCAGAAATTTCGTGCTGGAAAAACATATACCGGTACGTATTGCACAAGGCTGGGGTGGGTGGCTGCTCCAGTGACTATAGATATTCCTCGGCCGTACGGATCACTTGCCTTCAGGATCGGTAAAACTCTGTGTAACACGCAATATGATACTTTAAAAAAAATTAAGTAAGATAAAACTATTCACCCATGCCGGGCGTATGCGAACCGGCCGCTACAATACATAATATGTATTTAATTTTTCCATGAGTGATAGTACAAGGCAGTTTTACACCATCTATCAACTGTTTCCCATGTTACGTTATTTCCTTGTTTGATTGGAGAGATTATCTGTTCCTGTGGCTTAGGATTAGTTATAGGATTAGCTTAGTTATTGTCAGTCATTCTAATCATATTCCCTCATTTTAATAATACTTGGACATTATACAAAAAAAGAGCATAACGTAAAAATAGGGTAGTTATTGTCAGTGTGGCTAACTAGGAAAATGTTGTCAATAAAATTAGTGTGTGGATCATTTGGCCTGTGAGGTGGAGCTGAGAATGACGGAGGCCTGAATGGTGAGTGGATGGACGTGTGGACCATTGTGGTGGACTCTTTGTGTGATTGTTCTTCCTGTTTCTGCAACCCTCACACCCCTTGCATTAGTGGGAAAGGTGGTTAACATGATAGATAGGTAGGTAGATAGGTAATTAGGTAGCTAGGTAGGTTGATTGCTTGAATTTTATTGGTATGAAAATGATATAGTCCTCAGGTGACAGACAAGAGGATTCAAGATTAGTATTCATTTGAGTGATTGGAAGTTGTTTAAATTGGAAGTTCCTTAAACCGCTGAACGGACGACGTAATCTGCAAATGTTCTGAAGGGTAGTTAACTGACGTACCGGTACCTGGAAAATTTAGTTACCGGGTACTTCTCCATTTATGTATTCCTTCACTCCTGACGTGTTAATTTGGTTTATTATTCGCGTTGTTAGTTTCTTTATATTTACTCCTTCACTATGCTGATGTTAATTTGGTTTATTCTTTTTACAGTTACTTTTTATTTAGTCACCATGACGTTAATGTGGCTTATTCTTTCTAGCTACGGTTACTTTTCATTCTACTGTTACTGCTACTTTTTTTATCCATTCATTCCTTCACACTGATGACGTTAATTTGGTTTATTCTATCCACTGTTACTAGTACTTTTCCGTTTATTAAGTCATTCCTTGACTGTAATGGATTGCTGAGTCGGTTTATTCTCTCTGCTGTTACTTTTCCATTACTGTTCCTTCATTACGGGGATGACATGTTAAGTAGCTTCGTTTTCTCTACTGTTACTCTTTCATTTGCATTTAATCCTTGACTGTGATAAAGTGTTAGTTAATTTTTCTACTTCCAGATGATTTTATTCAACATACCTTACGAGAATTCTTGTACTGCAGAGGTTAATAAAGGAAATGTCTGACCCGTCTAGTTCAAATAATTTCTCCTAACCAAAAGAAAATTCGTCTGGAAACAAAGTGTAGGATGTAAAACACGTCCTCGGTCGTATTAGGTTTGCTTTTTTGTTACGTGGGATTTGTATTGAGTAAAATCGTCTTGAGTTAACCGGAATTAAATTTTGCCATCGCTGACAAGGGTTATAGAGGTTGTTTTTAACCCCTTAACTGAACAAAATCATCTGAAGTTAGTGAGAATAAGTTCTTGAAGTACGGTATGAATATTGCAATAAGTCAACGTGATTATTTATGCTATAGTTTCACATCAGTTGGTATGTTCACTGCATTACGGAAAACTAAGAGGGTCATGAGGAAATTTCTTTGGAGAGTTCCTGTTGACCCAGCGATGAAGCGATTAAATTCTGGTGAGTGTAAGCAAAAGTGGAAGGACACACGCGGTTTAAGTACACAAAAGGTGCAAAAAATGTATATATGCAGTGATATGAGAGAGAGAGAGAGAGAGAGAGAGAGAGAGAGAGAGAGAATATGCTTTCGTACTTTTTCGAACACTTTGACTACGATGTATGAATTTTTAATGTTAATTTGGCTAACGTCAGACGATTGTATTCTCATCAGAGAAACCCATTGTTAAAAGATGGCATTTCTTTGTGCAGATGGATGGTTACGGACGAACCGCAGACGCCTTGTACATATTACACGGGATCAGTTGCGATCGGTACGTGTATGTGACTCCGGTCTGATGAAACGATTTCACAACCCTACCAGCCTGCGTGATTACTAGTGGTTCATTTCGCAAGGTCTCGTTAGCTTTTGACAAGTTCGTGACTGTTTCCCGGCGGCATATGACCCTGGCAGTTGCGCCGCCAGATTGTAATTATTTTCAGTCAATCAATCAATCAATCGTGACTGCGTAAAAGAATTGTTGAGTATAGTAGTTGTGGTAAGTAATAACTAAATGTCATTGGTTCCAACCTAATGAAACAGTAGCCTGTTCTTTTATTTATTTTTTTCTGACTGGATATAGGATCTATAGAATGTGCTTCAGGCCCAGCAGTTCTCCTACGTACTTCGTCTATACATGTCACCACTTCGGTGCTAACACCTACCGTCCATATTGAATACATGCTAGGGCTGTCTCGTATTGGTATTATTGCCCTTCCAGCACATACTTCATAAAACAGAACCTTAGGCTTAGGTAGCAAGGTGATGAGTGAACTAATGAAACAACTAGTGAAGCTAGATTACAACACATTCAACTTTCTAAAAATATTATTGTTTAGTGTAGGAAGTCTTATTATGACAGGCACTGTTGCGAATGGAATACTCTCTCTCTCTCTCTCTCTCTCTCTCTCTCTCTCTCTCTCTCTCTCTCTCTCTCTCTCTCTCTCTCTCACCAGTATAATCACTATGAGAATCCGAACTAAATGCAGCGAGATAATAACCATTCCAGTCAGCTTGAATGTCACTGGTTTTGACACAGTTTCGAAACAGTGTACGAGAAACATTGACTTCGTACAGTTAAGGTCAGCAACACCGCTGCTTTATGTGGGTTCCGATTTAATGGTGAGATAACAGCCCTTCCAGTCCATCTGAATAATGCTGGTTAGTTTAGCAGGGTATCGTTAGTCTTTGAAAGTTTTGAGACAGCAGAAATATTACTGATTACGTGCTTTTGTGGTCAGTAGCACATATAGATTAATGGGGCTCCCAGCTGTTGAAGTGAGATTCGAACTTTTTGAGCCCGCTTGAAAAATTGCTCAGTTAACAAGATTTCATTCAGTTTTGATCAGTGTGAAAGAACGATATCCTTCATCTGTGCTTGCCCCAGATTTTCGTCCATTTGTAGCTTTTTTCACGTAGTTTAGTGGCAGAGAGAGAGAGAGAGAGAAAGCAGTGCTCTGCATTCTTATCCGTAGCACATCATCTTGACTAGTATCATACCGGTATTCTAGTGTTACTCTAATACTACAACTCAGCATTCATGATCGGGCGTTGTCAGTTTTAGGCAAATTAAGTAAAAAAAGTACAGTGACTGCAGCTGCATTTGCTGTCATGAATATATTTAGTTTATTTGCGAGGAGTGTAAGATTTTATAAGGCGTCTGGCATTTTAAAGTGGAGGACTGATTGGAAACGAGTATGAAATTAAGTGGAAACTTGATTATAAGATGAGGCTGAACCCTTGCCATAATATTAGGTGGATTGATTGATTGAATATGATTAAATTCTGGCGGCGCAACCCATAGTATTAGCTGGATTGCAAAATTTTGATATTGGTTGGAGTACCGTAAGATCACCACCGACTCGTTAGAACGGTAAGATTAGCGCTCCTATAAGATTACCACTGACCCCAGTAGATAATGTAACATTACCTTAAAGGGTGGATTAGCGACTCCCGTAAGATTGATTGCAGTCAGTACTATAACGCCGTAAGTCTAAGATTACCCCAGACTGTAAGATTTAGTTGGACTCCCTGAACGTAAGAGTCCAGGGAAGGCGGGCAGTGGTGTGTTGCGTGGTCCAGTTTTATTGGTGGCAGTAAAGTAGAGATTTATTGGCAGTGATCAATAGGCCAAACAGGACTAGTGCTTGATGGATCGCCTCATTACGCCAGCTGTGTGTGTGTGTGTGTGTGTGTGTGTGTGTGTGTGTGTGTGTGTGTGTGTGTGTGTGTGTGTGTGTGTGTGTTTTGGGTATGTTCCTTAATTATGCGTGTGTGCTTCTTTCTGTAAATATGTGTCTGCTTGTGTGGGCATGAGTCTGTGTGCGCGTGCTCCCTCAACATAAACCCTCCTCAACCCTTTCCCCTCCCTAGCCACTACCCCCCTTCCCGTCCCTAGCCACTACCCCCCTTCCCGTCCCTACCTTATGACCTCACCCTCACCCCCACCTTATCCCTCCCACCCCTGTCTCATCATCCCCCCTATCCATGACCTCCCCTTCCATCATCGCACCCTGACCACCTCCCCTCCCTTGTCTCCCTTTCCTCCTCCCCCAGTCTTTTATCCTTCCCCCCTCCCTCCTTATCACCTTCACCCCTTACCCCATCCTTGCCCCACAGTCCCATGCCCCCTCTTGAGCCCCTCCCCTTCCATGATGTCACCCTCGCCCTCCTTGCCTACCCACCCCCCTCTTACTCACCCTTCATGACCTCACCCCACCCTCACCCACACCCCACCTTCACCCTACCCTGTTTCCGGCCGCCATTGTTCATAGTGACGGTACACTTTTGGCCCAGTGGGGAGGGAAGGGGAGGTTGAGAGAGGGAGGGGAGGGGAGAGGCTATTGTCCCTCCATCGTTTTGCGCCCCCCCCCTCTCTCTCTCTCTCTCTCTCTCTCTATCTCTCTCGTTTTCACTTCCCAGTGATTTTAACTGATTTTTTTTTTACGACTGAAACCAAAATTGTCAAGTGTTCCTAAATGGGTTCCAGCCAGACCTTGCCTATCGTGAGGTGACTGCTGGTATAATGGTAGCTTGTAACGAGGTCGCCGGTAGTTTGGTAGTTACCGTTATGGTTAATGGTACCCTTAGCTTTCTGTTGGTATGGCAAAGAGAGGGGCGGCCGAGGTGGGAATGGTAGTTGTGGTAATAGCGGCAGTTGTGGTAATGGTGGTAGTCTAGTTAGAGAAGGATGGTGGTAATGATGGTGGCGGTGGTTTGGGTGACGTGGCATTTTATCTCGTAGGCTTTGGAGTCTCCCTTGCACGTTTTCCATAATATTTTTACTACTCCACAGCGTGTGCAAGGAATGAAGCAAGGCATACTCTTTTTTCAGGGGAGAGGAAGAGGAGGATACAGGAAGGTTTAGAAAGAAAGCATTGCCTAGCGACTGGGAATGTTCCATTATAGAAAGCTTCTAGTCTGGAGGAATTTCACTGAACCTCGTTTCGAGACATATACAAAGTTTTATTGCATTTTTTGATACATTGGACCCTACTAATGAAAATAAAAAGGTGCACCCAGTTGGCACACTTGAGCATTTTGTTATATGGGCCGAAATCCAAAATGGCCGCCCGAAAAAATGAAAAAATACAATATTTGATTATTATTATCACTATTTTTTACTAATATTACACTATTTAATTGTAGAATTATTTCAAGATATTCTAGGCATAACAAAGTATATTATATATATGTAAATTGTGAAAAGAAAAGTGACTCGATTATAATTGCTTATAAAAGGCGCCAGATGTGACTACCGTACCCTGTTAGACTGTCACCAGGTATTACCACAATATTTCATTTTCTTAACAAACTACACAGGGAAAGGATGGAGAATTAGGCCTTTCTGTCAGTAAACATTTTTAAATATTTAACATGTCTATTCCAACAAACATATGTAATCCATAATCTTTTTCACAACTAAAATGTTCATATCCCTTATATCAGAATGTTAGACCAATTACGCCCTTCAAAATTGATCAAAATGCTTTACATAAAAAATATATGTTGCTTATAAATATATATAAAACACTGATAAACTAAACACATTTACAATTACTATAAGTGTCTGTCATTTGTATGTCCATACTTTCCTCCATACTTTCCTCTTCTTCAACTGACACTCTTGATTTACTTTGAGGATTGTGGCAGTCAGTTCCGTGGCAAGCACAAAACAGTGAGCAAGAAAGTTGTGCTGCAGCACAACTGCAACGGGCAGTTGAACATGGGGTGCGGGATTGACACCCACACTTGATTAGTTTTAGGATATCAAGTGGTGCAGGAGAAACATCAGGTGGCAAGCCAATTGGAACCAACATGTTTGAATCAGGATCCTTGGTCCACCCATAATGAAGAGGGTTCATTTCTGGTGGCTCTGGAGCAAGGGAGCTTCTCCATATTGCTGCCTGTAAATGGGCTCTGCAAACATGTTCTTCAAATGCTTCTGTTGTTGGTGGCAAAGCTTTTAGCTCTGGTGCTGTGGTGAGCCGAAGATTGCCCATCTTTGATTACCACACAGTGTATCTTAAAGATGTCATGTTGTTTTCATTTGGAAAAGCATAACATGCTGCAATGAATTTTGTGGCTTCAGCAGTAACATCAGTAAGCTCTTCTTGTTGCCACCCTAATCTAGTAAGTGTCTTCCCACTCTTTATTGCCTTTAACATTGCCCCTTTACCAATACACAATAAATATGAAACACTGTCACATCCTGTAAGAACATGGGCAGGTAACAGACTGTTGAGAACATTTTGATTTTGCTCAACTGTTGCTTTGATATCTGCACTTGATCGTGAAGGGCATGTTCCAACCATTTCTATATTGCAGGCAAGATTTTCTTGCTTACAGAAGTGGAATAGCAGGACAAATATGTCTGTGTCATCAGCAAGTTCTAATGCTGTGTCTTCCTGACCTTGTGGTGCTTGCTGCACCACAATAACATCAGCTTCCTCATGTGTAGTGCGCAAGTCCGGCCTGCTTCTTCTGATTACATTACAAACCTCTACTGGTATTGGTTCCTTACCTGTAATCACAAGGTGTTTGTCATTGTGTGGCAGTAGATCAGTGTGCTCACACAGATACTCACAAATGAGATTAATCGCCTGAGATTTATTGTGTGTGACAGATAAGCAGACCTTCTGTGGTGGCAGAGGTGTTGCCAGTGACAGTCTGTGGCATCAACTTGCTTCCTTCTCAGCCCTAGCTGCTCATGTTGCCTCTTTTATGCATCCACTGTGATATCTGTCAAAGACCAAATGAGTGTTTGCTGCTAGAGGACAATGACATATGTACAGAACAAAGTTTAGTATATAATCTTCTGTGACACCTTTGTTTGGCCATTTGACAACCCAGAGAATTGCACACCCATCAAGTATTATAGCATCAGCTGGGACCGTTCCCCGATCAGATATTTCCACTTGGATTTGGCTTTCAGGATGGCTTTTGAAGGTGACAGCCTCATATCACCTGTCATTACCTGGAATATTGAGGGTGGAAATACAGCCAACTCATAAGAGAGTACATCTCTCATGTTGATGTTCCTAAAGGTTTGAAGACAAAGCATTCTAGAATAGATCAATGTGGTATCATGACATATATATTGTCCACTTTAATTTTTTTTCTTGAAGTTGACATGGGCACAGCTGGTCTTGTGAGTGGCTTGTGAAAACTGTGGCATTGAACAAGCAGCATTGAATTAGGAAATAGCACTCAAATGATATCTTTATTGTTTTATTGACTTTGATGATAGCAGTTTATTAAGATTCAAAATTTCTTCTATCGGCACCTGAAAATGATCATAAAACTTTAAAATCGTTAAAATAAAATGTTATAATGTGTAGTTTACAGGTGATCATTTTGTTTAGTGCATGTTTTGATAGGAAGAATTATTAATATTATTATTGTATGAAGAAAATTAAAAACTGAAAAAGTTAGCTAAACATGGGGGAGGCGGTGGCTGAATCGGTAGAGAGGCGGCCTGCAGTCCTAATGGACCCAGGATCGAATCCCGGCTGGGGCAGGGAACAGTTTAAGGATTTGAATTTCCAAAAAGCAGACTTTCCTGATCTACCAGATGACCCGCCGACATGTTGCAAAAATACCCCCGCTAATACCAATACACCAGTCCTGTTTGAGACAGCCCTAGCATGTATTTAATATGGATGGTGGGTGTTAGCGCCGAAGTGGTGACATGTGGAGGTGTAGGAGGACTACTGGGCCTTGGAATAGGTCACTGCCCCCAAGAAATAGGCCCTGAAGCCTTTGCCCAGAGTTGGACACGTAAAAAAAAAAAAAAAAAAAATCATCATTCATGCAGGCGGCCATATTGGATTTCGGCCTTTGTTTTGAAAGGCTCCAGTGTGGCAGCTGGGTGCACTTTTTTATTTTGATGGTTACATCCCAAAGTATCAGAAAATGCAATGAAACTTTGTATATGTCTCGGAACGAGGTTCACCCGAAAATGACCATTCTGCCACCAGACTATTATATATTTAGAGTTTACTGCTTTTGTTACTGGTATCTTTTTAAGGCTACTGTTTGTACTGTTATTAAGAACTCCACGTCCACGTTCTGTGGAGTTCTTATTGATCTTGTAGATATATATATATATATATATATATATATATATATATATATATATATATATATTTATTTTTTTTTTGGGGGGGGGATCTAGAAGGTTGGCATTCCAAGACCGTTTGGGATAGACTTGAAATTTTCAGGAGTAATGTATCTTGGTTGCAGGTTTCTTTTGGCACCTTTTTTTTTTTTTTTCTAGCACCCTATGTTATTTTTTAAATTTTTACTCCTGCGCAGCAGAAACACTGACTCGATTGCTTTGCAAATGTGCCAGTATGTAGTCGTCAGCTTATACCGTACCAGTGCACCCGGGTATTGATACTGAGATCCAACAATACTTTCCGAGATGTCAGGGATAATCAAAATGGCCGCCTCATGTCTGAAAGTGCTAAATCTGTATTTGACCGATTTTGACCAAACTGTGTGGAATTGTAGTGGGTCATGAGTGAACTCGATTTGCATAGTATGAATGACCTTGATCTCAAAGTCACAGGTCAAAAGCCGTAAAAAATTTTGTATCATACCAAAGGTCCCTTAATATTGGGTCTGCAATGGTAACAGAAGTATTTTCATCTGGAGTGTGGAGTTCTTTGAATATTGCTTTAGCAGTTTCAGAATTCTAGGTATTATTATTTTTATTATTATTATTATTATTATTATTAGATGAATGAATGAATTATTATTATTATTATTTTTAATTATTTTCTTATTATTACAGTTATTATTAATTATTTATTTTTTATTATTATTATTATTATTATTACCGGTATATATGCAATGAACCTCTAGGGTGCATAGAGTCGCCTGCTGTGGAGTGAGGTTGCCTAGTTTTGCTGTGTTTGTATGTCTTGCTGTCATACCTTAACGTTATCATCACACCTTAGCGTTATCATCACACCTTAACGTTATCATAACACCTTAACGTTATCATCACACCATAGCTTTATCATCACACCATAGCTTTATCATCACACCTTATCGTTATCATCACACCATAGCTTTATCATCACACCTTATCGTTATCACACCTTAACGTTCTCACCACACCTTAAAGTTCCCATATGCCACCATCTCATCGTACCCGTCGTCAGAATACTCGTGGAATGTGTAAATAAACTAAAAAAATAAAATATACCAATAATCGTTTTCGTTCCAGCACGCCAGGCATATGATGGCAACGCGAGGTAATATTCTTGTTGTTGGTGAAGAAAATTTTGAGAAATACTTTGACTACACTCAGCGAAACCATTAAATATACAGTATTAATTTTCAGAGGGTATACTCCCATGGCCCCTCTCAACCCCCCATCACAATGCCAGTTCATCTCACTCATTTCATTGTACCCCACACGCATTTTTTCTTTACCACCCCTCCTCCCCAAACCTTCAAAACACCCACACCACTAGCCCATTCCAACAGCATCCATGTCCACGGCGTATACTTCCTGGCCCCAGCTCCACCGCCCACCACTGTCCCAGCCCATCCCAGACTTTCCTTTGCTCACCACACCCACTTTTCCCCCCACCGCCACCTCCGTCCCTACCCGCCCCTCTGATGGTTTCGTGGCGCGACGCGGGTGGAGCGGTCATCGAGTGTGTGTGTTTCTATTTGTTTATGTACATAGGATTTCCTGTAACAGATATTTTTAGTGGTAACCAGTTTATGAGGATTAAGTCGACCGTGATAGCTACAGTTTAGATGATACGGCCATAGTTGGTAGAAATAACATGCAAAGCGCGCGCGCGCACACGCACACACACACACACACACACACACACACACACACACACACACACACACACACACACACACACACACACACACACACACACACACACACACACACACACACACACACACACACACACACACACATGCTGGAGAAAAAAATAGCTAAGACAGAGATAGGAGTGAGTCTACTAAGGCCAGGAGGACAGGGGTTGAGGTGGTAATTGTGGTGGAGTGGGCGGGGTGGTGGTGGCTGTGGTGGTGTGGTTATGGGGAGGCTGGATGTAATGGCGGGGGGGAAGGGGTAAGTGGGAAAAGACGAAATGAGTTCACAGATGAGGAGTGGAGAGGGGTGATGGGGCGGGGAGGAGGGGGATGGGAGGGGTGAGAGATGTGGCAGGGAGAGAAGGAGAGGGGAAAAGGAGAAGGTAGAGAGGTGAAAGGGAGGGAAAGAAGTGAAAGACGTCCCTCCATTCCGTCTTCCTCTTCACAAAACACACACTTCCCCCTATAGGATCCCCTCTCTCTCTCCCCCTCCAACACCTCTTCTATCCCCCTCCAACTCCTCTTCTCTCCCCTCTCATCAAAGCACCCTCCCCTGTCAATCCTCCTTCTCCCTTTCCTCCCCCTCTCCCCTTCCGACGCTTCCCTCCCTCTTCATAATCTTCCTCCCCCCTCCATTACCCAATCTCTTCCTTGCCCTATCCAATATCCTTTCTCTCCCTCTCCACCCCTTCTCTGTCCCTCTCCTTCATCATCCTCCCTCTCTATCACAACCCCTCCAGGGCCCCTCTCTCCTCCTCTATTCCCCTCCCCCGTCCCCTCTCCCCACCTCCTCCCCCTCTCCCCACCCCCTGCCCCTCCACTCGTCCCAGTGTAGGCGAGCTCGTATGTCAAGAGGAAGTGGTGGGCGTTGTGTTGTTACCCCCCCTCCCCCCTTCACCTCCCTGGCCCCCCTTCCCCACCTTCCTCTCTATCCATCCCCCTCTTTCATCTCCCGACCCACTCCCTCCCTCCCCTCCACTCACCTTCCCATCCCCTCACACCCCTTCCCAGCCTCCTCCCCTTTCCTCCCTCTTCACTGCCCCTCTGCCTCTGTCTATTCTCTCCCTTCCACTGCCCTCCACCCTCTTTCCTACCCCGTTAACATTTACTCTCCCTCATTCTCTCCACCCCACTCCCGTCCATCTACTTTCCTCCCTTTCTCTTCTCTCCTGCTCTCCTCTACCTACCTAGGAGCTGCCTAGCATGGGCCAACCGGCCTACTGCAGTTATCCTCTCTTCTTATGTTCTTATGTTCTTATGTTCTATCTTTGTCTCCCCTGCTCCTTATCCCCTTCCCCCACCACCATATCCCTTCCTCCTATTCGACTTATCCTACCGCCCCTCCACCCACCTCCCACTCTCTCTTACCTCCCCACCCCTTCCCATTCTCTCCCCATTTCCTCTCCCTTTCCTCATTACCCCTTTCACTACCGTCCCATCCCTTCTTATCACCCTTTCCCTCCCATCCACTTCCCTTTCCTTCCTTTCCCCATCCCCTCCCCTTTCCTTCCTTTCCCCATCCCCTCCCCTAACTTCCTTTCCCCTTTCCCTCCCCTCCCTTCCTTCCCCCTTTTCCCCCCTCCCTTTCTTTCCCCTTTCCCTGGCTTCCTTTCCCCTTTCCCTTCCCTGGCTTCCCTTCCCTTTTCCCTTCCCTTTCCTTCCGAACCTCTCCCTTCTCCTCTCTCCCTTCACCCACTTCTCAATCTTTATCTTCCAATTGCCCCCTCCTCCACTCCCCCTTCCCCCTTCTTCCCCCAGCCCGGATCCACATGTGTTATTGTTTACACCGGGGCTTTAAACGATGACGTCACGCTTTGTTTATATTTCTCTTACTTTATCTCATTTACTCTTTTTATCTCTCAGGCAGGAAGTGCTTGTTAAATATGTGCTTCCTGCTTGACGATGGGCGGTGACGGGTGGGTGTATGTTTGGCTGGGCGTAGGAGAGGGTGTATAAGTGTGAATGTATGTTTGGGAGAGTGTATGCGGAGAGTATATGAAGGAGAATGAGTGAGTGTACGTCAGGTAGAATACACAAGGGAGAGTGTATGAAGGAGAATGTATGTAGGAGAGTGTATGAAGGAGAATGTATGTGGGAGAGTGTGTGAAGGAGAATGTATGTGGGAGAGTGTGTGAAGGAGAATGTATGTGGGAGAGTGTAGGCAGGAGAGTGTATGAAGGAGAATGTATGTGGGAGACTGTGTCCGGGAGAATGCATAAAGGAGAGAGTATGAAGTGGGAAGCGTGGAGGAGTGTGTGTGTGTGTGTGTGTGTGTGTGTGTGTGTGTGTGTGTGTGTGTGTGTGCATGCGTGACTGAGTGCATGCATGACTGTGAGTGAGAGTGTATTTGAGAGAGTGTGTCTGTCTCTGCAAACAGGGTGAGAGTAAGTGTCAGGGAGTGCGTGTGAATACGAGTATGAAGGGAGAGGAGTGAAGTGTGGAAGGGAGATCTGTTTATGAGGGAGAATAATATGAGGAAGGGGTGGAAGGAACAGGGAAATATGAGCCAGAACACACACACACACACACACACACACACACACACACACACACACACACACACACACACACACACACACACACACCTATGTAGTCCGAATGATGTGGTCTGACTTTTAATTCCTTCAGTCCGATGTCATATATTCTGTTTTGATCTTTGCACCTTCGGATAATTTTTTTTTTTCTTTGAACTTGTGTAGAAAAATCAGGTTGTGAAGGGACTGATGTAGACTGTATCAAACCCCTCCAAAAAATCTTAGCTGAAGCAAATCGTCTGAAAGTAGCAAAAAAAAAGAAAAGAAAAAATGCGTCATCGGATTGAAAGGGTTAATATATTTTTTTTCACATTTCAAATAAATAGCTGAATGTCTTAGCCCTCCTCCCAGACTCTTGGGTCATAAGCCGTACAGGAAGAGAGAGAGAAGCAATACAATGAGGGAGTACATGACCTCAAGAAATTTTCGTTGGAGCGTTAGAGTGTAATACTAATAATGAAACCACCTTTAGTGATCATTATATGTTATACCATATGTAAGGAATAGTGAAAATAGTAGGGTATCACTTTTAATAGCTTTTAAAATAATTCGTAACTTTTTTTCAATCGAGAGAGAGTACCGCTTTAGTTTCTTCTTCCTTTTATATTCCTTTCTTCCTGTACTTTCCTTTCTTAATTCCCTCCTTCCTCTTTTTCACCTTATTCTTGCTCTTCCACTTTAGTATCTTTCCGTCGTTCTTTTCCTCTTCCTTTCCTTCAATTCTTCATGCTCCTTTTCATTTATTTTTTTCCCTCCTCCTTTTCCCCATCTTCCTTCCTTCCTTCCGTCCATCCATCCCTTCATTCTTTTTCTCTTTTTTGTCGGACATTTCTCTTCTTTTTCCCTCCATACTTGCTTTGCTCAGCTCTTTTCTTCCCCATTCTTCTTTGTCCTGTTTTATTCATCCTATCTCTCTCTCTCTCTCTCTCTCTCTCTCTCTCTCTCTCTCTCTCTCTCTCTGCCGTAATGGTATCTTGTCAGGCGACGGGTTCAGCTCTCATCTGGGAGAGAGAGAGAGAGAGAGAGAGAGAGAGAGAGAGAGAGAGAATTGGGATAAGGTAAAGAAGAAAGTAAGTATTAATCTGATAGGTTGGGCAGTTGGGTTTGTAGCCATTATTATTATTATTATTATTATTATTTATTATTATTATTTTTGTTGTTTGTTTACTTATTTATTGTTGTATTTCTTAATAATTTGTTTCTTTACAGGAGAGATGAGTGGCAGAGCAGGTCAGTGTCAGTCATAAGCTGGGTATGTACGAAGATTTAGTGGTGGGACTGAGCTGGGTGGAGGGGAGACACGGCGCATTGTTGCCAGCCCTATGAGTCCCATATCGTATTTAATTTATTTTTATTTGCGGACGATTTGGTTAACTTTCAATCCAGTGACTTTTTTTTTTTTTTTTTTATACCCTACCCACCTCCAGACGATTTTCTTAAGCTTTGGAGAGGTTATTTGTAGAGATGAGATAGGAGCAATAGTGATGGAGTTTGTAATAGTGCCCGTTAACCCTTTCACAGCCTGGTATCTCGCCCTGAGCTGTATAACATCGCCTGAAGGTGGCAAGAATCAGTAACACGTCATCGGAGTGAAGGGTTGAAGCTTAGAAGGCGAAAGGAAAGGCATGTCGGTAGTTTAGAATTTACAGCATAATAAATTGATGAAATAAATGAAATTGTAAATATAATTAAAAATTGAGCTTGCCTTTCCGTTTGCGATGTAAATGTTAAAGCCTGACGCTGTGAGACTGTAAATGCTAGGAACCACATTGAATGAAAATATTATTAGTGAGGTGCTTTATCCCTTCGTTGCGAGAGTCGTACCCTTTAGCTAAGTAAAAATATATGGTAGCGACACTATCCCGATACTGAAGCTAATGAAAAGTTAAGAAAAGTTATTGGTATTGGTTCGTTATGTCGTTAATGGTGATAGTTTTTATTAATATCCACTGCGAGGGCTTTCATTTACTGAATAAAACCGTCTGGTAGTAGCAAGGTTCAGTTCAGACTAAGTAGTGAAAGGGCTAAGGACTCTAGGGAAGGTGGTGGTCAGGTGATGGAATGAGTGGATTGTTTGATCATGAGACGCCGAAATCTACTCCCAGCGAGAGCGGGAACATTTTTAGGATACGAGAGCAGGAACATTTTTGGGATACGAGAGCAGGAACATTTTTAGGATACGAGAACAGGAACATTTTTAGGATACGAGTGCAGGAACATTTTTAGGATACCAGAGTAGGAACATTTTTAGAATACGACAACAGGAACGTTTTTAGGATACGAAATGGATAAAATAGCACGTACTGATCATCCTTAAGACCCACCAGCATATATATAAAAAATGGCTAACATTGTTTCATCAATCCTAAGTGAACTAGCCCTTGTGTTTCGTTTTTAACTTGGGTATTTGCTCAATTGTCGTGACATATGAGGGTGGGTGAGGACTGATGGAACCTAGGGAACGGGCTGTCTAGTTTGTTTCCAGATATGGATAAATTAATAAGGAAAAAAAAAAACGGTTTATCAGTGTAAGAAATGACAGAGGAACATGTGGATGTAGGTGTATAATGAAAAGAGCTGATGAAGTTGTAGTGGTATGGTCATGTGTAGAGAGTGGCTGATGTGGATGTAATGAATAATGAAAAGGATGGATCAGTTTGCTCTCAAGTGGAATAGTCATATGGAGAGTGGCTCTTATATAAACCGAAAGTAGAGGGAGTGAAAAGAAGGGGAAGACCAAGAAGGAGCTCGAAATATGTTGTCGGATCTTAACTCTTCATACGATTGATGTTCATAATTGGATTTTCATTCGCATTGTAATTCTTCCTTTCGTTTGATTAAATGTTTGGTAGGTGTAGGAGTGGAAATAAGTATAAATGGACACTTATGTTCAACTTAAGCTTTGTTTTTTATTATGATACGAGATCGTCCACGGAGCGTGAAACGTGTATGGAAATTAAAATGGAATATAACATGGAAGGCTACTTGCTCTCTGTAAAAGGCGTCTGGTGGAGCTGTCGGGGTAAACTGCTGTCATTAAGTCATTACATGTGATTGTGGAAAATTGAAGTTAGCGTAGACAGTAGTGGTAATGATGGTGATGATGGCGGTAATACTGGTGGTGGTGGTTATAATGATGATGATGATGATGGTGGTGGTGGTGGTGGTGATAGTTTCGAGAGAGTGAGGTTGTGCGAGAAAAAATATTTATATTACTAGTATTAATCTTCACATTTTACATTCAGTATGTCGTACTTTTCCTTCCTTGTTCTAGCCACACTCTAGTTTTCACTTCATTTTTTTTTTTCCACCTCGTTTTCGTCTCTCTCTCTCTCTCTCTCTCTCTCTCTCTCTCTCTCTCTCTCTCTCTCTCTCTCTCTCTCTCTCTCACACACACACACACACACTCTCTCTCTCTCTCTCTCACACACACACACACACACACACACACACACACACACACACACACACACACACACACACACACACACACACACACACACACACACACACACACACACACACACACACACACACACACACACACACACACACACACACACACACACACACACACACACACACACACACACACACACACACACACACACACACACACACCTTCTTTCCCTCTTTCCTCCCTTCTCCGTCTCCTGGTCTTTTACTTCCATTTCCAATTCTGTAAGAGGTTCGCTCAGGCCTCCATAAATTATCGGTCTCATCACAAGCGGAGGAGATGAAAGGGGGACGATGATGGATGGAAGGCGGACGTAATGCAGTGGTGCTGGTGGGCGGGGAGAGCGAGCGAGCGAGAGAGAGAGAGAGAGAGAGAGAGAGAGAGAGAGAGAGAGAGAGAGAGAGAGAGAGAAGTTAATAAAGGAAGAGGAGAAATGGGAAGGAAGGAAGGGAGAGAGAGGTTAGGAGATTGAAAAGTGCTGAAGGAACGGGAAAGGAAAGAATTTAAAGGAAGAGGAGGAGAGGACGAGGAAGAGAAGGGATGAAGTTGGAGAAGAAGAAGAAAAGGAGGAGAATTGGAAACAGAGGAAAAGAGAGAAGAAAAAAGGAAGCTAAAGGGAGAAAAAGATGAGAGGCAAGGAAAGGAGAGGGAGGAGAAGAGGAATTGTGGTGAGGAAGTGTTGGCTGGGGATGATAATGGATGGAGAAAGAAATGGAAGGGAGTGGAAGAAGGGAGAGAAAGAGAGGGGGAGAGGAAGGAAAAAGAAACAGAGGAGGCGGGTGAGAAAAGAGGAAGAGTTAATATAAAGGAGAGGAATGGAGAGGAAGAAAGAGAAAGGAAGGAGAATGAAATAGGAAAAGAGGCGAGGGAGAAGAGAGGGAGAGTTGATTTCGGAGGTGGAGAAAGTAGTAAGGAGGAAGAGTGAAGAAAAGAAGTGAGAGGGAGAAAGGAAGGAAGGAGAGAAGGGGACGGAGGGAGGAAGGGAGGGAGAGGAATAGGCAGCGACTGTAATGTAGTGGAGGCTGACAGGATATGAGAGAGAGAGAGAGAGAGAGAGAGAGAGAGAGAGAGAGAGAGAGAGAGAGTTGAATTGAGAGGGACAAGTTTAGAAAGTGGTGGCGAGGGAAAAAGTTGAGAAAGTAATTAAAGGAGCTGATTTGAAGGAATGATATTACGGGAAAATTACCTGTGTGAATCTCTCTCACGTCCCCCTGCCTGCCTGTCTGTCTCTGTCTCACTCCCTGTCTGTCTTTCTTTATCTGTGTCCGTCCTTGTCTGTGTCTGTCTTCATCTCTGTCCATGTCTGTGTCTGTTTGTTCATCTGTCTGTCTTTCTCTGTATATCTGTTTGTCTCACTGTACGTGTTTTTGTATCCGTCTGTGTGTGTCATTTCGTATTTATGGCAAGGTTTATGTATGTGTGCATATCTCTATATCTGTCTTTATTCATTGTGTGTGTGTGTGTGTGTGTGTGTGTGTGTGTGTGTGTGTGTGTGTGTGTGTGTCTTTCTGTATGTCTGTCTCTTATTTTTTTTCCCTTTTAAATCTCTTTGTACCGTACGTTCTGTATGTCTGTCACTGCAGGATATCTGTGTGTACTCTGAATCTGTGTCTGTGTAGCTGTATCGTCTCATTCTATACCTATGTATGTCTGTGTGTCTGTCCATATGCGTTTCTTTTCTGTATTCGTCTGTATCTGTGTTTCTCCTTTTCAGTCCCTATCTTTGTGCGTTTGTCTCTTTGTATGTCTATTAGTATGTTTATCTGTCTGTCTGCCTGTCTTTCTGCGTTTGTGTCTCTGTTTACTGTACAGGATGTATCTGTATGTGCCTGATTGATTCACCTCTCCGTATTAATCTTTCTGTATACGGTGCATTTGTATGTACCATATTTATCAGTACCTGATTCTTGTACATAATGAGCCAGTCTTCATAAGGCAGTTACCTGTATATCTTCTGTGTCTAATTGTTCGTCTGTTTTTATATGTCTATATGTATCTTTGTATCTGTTTCTTTCTATATTAAATACAGAGTAGCAGTTCAACTGAAAGCTAAGTTATGGATGTACCAATCTCTTCCAAATGAATTATTATATATTTATAGTGTATAGATTAATATTTTAAGAAGTTCAAATTAACTGTCTGTTCCCCAGCTTCCTTGGCCATCCTTTTCTACCTCATTCCTGTTATCCTTTATTCTTGTCCTAACCCTCTTCCCATGCCCCCAACAAAACATTTAAAGAATCTAACCTAACCTAACCTAACTTAACCTAGCTTAGCCTAGCCTAGCCTAGGCTGATCTTATCTAACTTGACCTGATATAGCCTAACGTAAGCTCACCTCACCTCACGTCAGCTTATTTCATTTCCTCTTCCCTTTCTTCGTGTCCTGTTCTTCGTTCAGTGTTCAAAACGGACTTTATGATTCATGAACAAATGAACCTCTCATATATTACTTAAGAGATTTATACCCCCCTCCCCTCCCTGGCGAAGTGTCAGCTTATCGGCAAATTAACACTCAGACTTGTGTTACTCCCTGGCAGGTAAATAAAGTCGTCTGGAATCAAACTAATAAAATACGAAGGAAGGCGCAGCAGTAAGAGGGTAGTTGCTCCATTATTAACACTCAAAGATTCCCATACTCACTCAGCTCAGGAAAAATCGTCTTGCCTTAGCTTCAGCTTTGTAATAGAGAAAACGTAACAGTGAAAGAGTTAGCAGTGCCTTGAAATACTTACTTTATTTATCATATGGCGTACTTTTGCACCATCACCCCACCTGATGCAGAGAGTTAGCACCTTCTTTACGATGACTTATTTTTTTAGTTTAGTTTCCCTACTACCAGTCAAGGTGAGTGTTTTAATCAGGAGGGGTTAGGTGTCGCCTCCATTAACCCCCTTAATAAAAAATAAAAATAAAAAAAATCTCCGAAGCTTGAAGGAGCCAGGTACCAGCAAGAACATAAACTTACGTACTTGGACTGAAAGGGTTAAACCTGAAAAGGTCAGAGAGTTAATTCAGACACTGCTGAATATTTTGTACAAACGTTATGGCGGTAAGTGAAACAAACTCGAGGATTACACAGGATGGACCGTACTTACCGCTTCACTGCAGTCAAATCTGTTCGTATCTGATGTGTTGCGCGAACGGCTGAGTGTGCTGGTGTGGGCGTGAGTGTGGCGGTGGGGATAGGAAATGAGATGGTGATGCAGGATAGACATGGATAAAGCAGACCCACAACACGGAAGAAATGGCTCTGCAGAGTGACACGCGTTCTGTATGGTCCGGCCTTTTTCCACACAGCGTAAGAGGAGATTATACCAGTACTTTGAGGCAACTGGGATACCTT
>NC_137015.1:13267003-13277003 GCF_032717465.1 Coenobita brevimanus | reverse complement strand
TGTGTGTGATAGTTATTTGGAGCAGGCATTGATATTTCTTTTATTTTCCTCATCACTGGAATATGAAGTAATATTAGCACTGACACTATTCTGAATGTTATAGCGTATTTACTTCTCTTCGCTGACAGTTCCCATTCAGATTTTAATGTCTCTTTAGTGACCCATTTCATGTTATTTTTTCTTACCTGAAGCACGGTTTATTAAGGTATGAGTATTGTGTGTGTGTGTGTGTGTGTGTGTGTGTGTGTGTGTGTGTGTGTGTGTGTGTGTGTGTGTGTGTGTGTGTGTGTGTGTGTGTGTGTGTGTGTGTGTGTGTTCCTGCATATATTTTTTTGTTTAAGGTTGAGAGTTGGTATTTTTCTGTAACTCGTTATAATTCGTTTTTTTTTTTTTTTTCCACCACACCACTTTCAGATTAGCAACATGCTCACATAATTTTTTCGCAGCTATACCTTTTTCACTTTAGCCTGGCCCAAATGTACATCCTCTTGCATTTTTTTTTTTTTTTTTCGCGTAGCTTAGTGGCAGAGAAGACAATGCTTTAGCTCTACACCCTTCCCAAAGAATTGCTTCGTGACTGACCACATAATCTAGTGTTAATCTGTTGTTACAATTTGCATTCAAGATAGAGAGATTGCAATTTCAGGCAAAGTTTGAGTGAAAAAAGTACAGTATAATTGTTCTGAGTCTTTTTTTATTTTCAATTTCTTTTACACATTTTAATACTCACGCTCCTATAACTCAATTTTGGCGGTAGATGAAGTAGAATAGTAGAGTTGTTTCGATCGTAGGAGGGTTAGTGGTAGCAGTGATGACATTCTGGCTCCTATGACTCACTTCCAGTTAAATAAAGAAGTCTGGCTTTATCTGGAATGGAATACTAGAGTTGTCCCCACAGTGAAAAGTTTAATTCAATTTTTTCTCTAAAGTAGGTATATTAAATCATTTTCTTTTCATTCTTTTATTTTTTTCTTGTACCTTTTTTTCTTTTTTCTTCCATTCTTTCATTGTTCCTTTTTTCGTTTTTCTCTTTTTTTCGTGCGTTTCTTTTTTGCTTCCCATTTTTCATATCGACACATTTTTGGTACCGTAGTAGTTATTCGTCAGGTCAGGTGCGGGTAAGGGAATGGGTCTATTATGATGTGGCAGGGGTAAACCAGTTCTGCTGTCGGACCCTGCTGCGGATATCACTGATTGCACTGCGCAGTTGACCCTTGTGCGGTGTGGTGCGGTGAGGCTCTGTCCCTTCTCCCCTATGGGGCTAAGATGCAAATGAATGTGTTTGAATGGATGAGTAAATGGGGAGTGTGTCGTCCTGTCTCGGCTACCTCCCTTTCCTTGGGGGAAGCAGCCTAGGTATATAGATAGATAGATAGATAGACAGTTATTTTGATTCAGGTGTGGTTTCTCATTTGCCATGTGTTTCATTATTTTCTACATTAAGTGTACCAAAATATATCATTTCGATTTTTTTTTTCAATTCTTCTAAGTATTTTTTTTATATCACTTAATTTTGGTAGCAGTAGATGTAGGAAATTAATAAAGGGTACAGGATAGACATCGGTGACTGAGCCGTCCTGGCAACACACAAATCATCACTTGGTGGAGTGGTTGAGACGCGGTGTATATGGACTAGCTCGTACAGTATAGTCGCCTGGTGTTAGCTGGAATAGAATACCAGCTTTGTCTCTAGCATCGGTGTTAACTTTTGATTCATAATTTTTTTTTTACTTCGCTAAGGAGGTTATGTTTTCACCCCTCTCCGTTTGTTTGTTGGTTGGTTGGTTGGTTTGTGAGCAAGATTATACAAAAACTACTGGACGGATTTCCATGAAACTTTGTAGAAGAATGGGCCGTGGCCCAGCATAGACTCCATTAAAATTTGTTGCGGATCCGGATAAAGGTGCGGATCCAGGATTTTTTTTTTTTTTTCCCACTTTAACATTGCGAGATAGGTCGTTTTTCGACATTTTAGTAAATTTTTCAGTGAATATTGCATGGATCTTGATGAAAAACATCAGACATATTTAGGATGTTGTACAGTTTGGCGCGGATCCATATAAAATTCTGGATTTAGCAGATTTAAATATGCTTTTATAGGGGGTAGTCGTTTTCCAGCTGCCGTACAGTAATAAATGATATGCACTGTTTTGTTGGCTGTCACAGAGGTAAAAAATTATGATTAAGAGTTATGGGTAGTTTAAAATTATGGTGTTACAACTTATAGGGTTATGAGTTTGATATTGGATTAGACTTGACTGAACTAAAAGGAAGTGCATGTTGGGCCTTGGCTGAGGTATGCGCTCTACTCTACTGAGTGCCATTCTATTTTTTTCATTGTATGTCTTCCTTATTTTCACCCATCATATTTTACTACTGTACAATTGTTAATTTGCTTGTCATGCATTTTATTTATTTATTTTTTTGTATACCGGTACTGTATTTCCATGACTTTCAGATGTGCTTTGTCATCCATTTTATTTTACCATTTCGTATATTTTTTCATTTACACTATTTGTTTCTTTTTTTGTGTTCATTGGTTTTGCGTTTATATATTTCTTTGTGCCTTTTGCTAGCCAAGTGTTTGTGTACTTAGCAGAGCCGGACTGTTTACATTGCTGACTCGAATTTGTCAACACTAAATAATGACGTTTCTGTGGATCTTTGTTAATTTGAGGGATGTGTAAACATGGGTATGACGTGTAGGAATGCCCATATTAGCTTATGACAGGATATATAAATTGCATGGTGTTTAAGGATGTGTTAATATGAACTTGACCTTTCGGGGTATGGAAATATGTGCATGATGTTTTAGGGTAGGAATGTGCATGATTTTCAGATATGTAAATGTGCATGACGTTTTTGAGTTGGAATGTGTATGACTAGGATGTGTAAGTGAATGCATGACTGAGAATGTGGAGGTTAAAATGTGCATGACAACTCCTTCAGTTGGATTAAATGCTTTTTAAATGTTCTTATTACCTGTAGAGGATTTGTGGTTTGGACGAGAGAGAGAGAGAGAGAGAGAGAGAGCGCAATGCAGACGATCCCTAGCTCCTCCATTTCTAAATCTTTCCTAAGCTAAAAAAAAAAAATACTCTACGTAGAAGGTATAGAGATGCATCATGGGACTGAAGAGGCTCTGGGCCACCGTATGTAACTGTGTGCGACATGACTATTTATGTGTGTGTGTGTGTGTGTGTGTGTGTGTGTGTGTGTGTGTGTGTGTGTGTGTGTTTGAGCTGAAATGCGTGAATGTTTTTGGAATGGTAATGCATTCATGATGGGAAATGTTGCAGTGTGTGTGTGCATGACTTTGAATAGTAGTAATTATGAGGCTTTAGGAATAGCAACCGTTACTGTGCATGACTTGTTTGCATGACTTTCAGGATGTGTAAGTAATATGCGTTGACCGGATGTACCAACATTTGCATGACTTGGAGTTTGTACATGACTGTAGTTCTACCTGGATGACTTTGATATTTCAGGGCATGACGTTGTGGATAGTTAAATACTGTAATCTATATTTGATTTTGGGATGTGGTAAGGTGCATGACTTGTGGGACGTTGTAGTGTGTGTGCATGACAGTGTGGATTGTGCATGAGTGGGAACATACAGGTATAAATATATTCATAGTTTTTTTAAGATATCATTTGACCTGTGTACTTTGTGTTGGTAAATAACGATGTGCTGACGTGTGCATGACTGGATGTGATAGTGTGTTCGTCATTATCGTGGGAAGTAATAGTATGTGCATGACTGTCTTCTGTCTGCATGATACGATGTCTTAGTGTGTGCATGACTGTCTTGGAATTTTAGTTTATTCATGACTCACTTGGGATATGTTTGTGTTCACATGACTGTCTTTGGTGTGTGTGTGTGTGTGTGTGTGTGTGTGTGTGGTAGTATATGCATGACTGAGCATGAAGTATATGGAGAACTTTATATATATATATATATATATATATATATATATATATATATATATATATATATATATATATATATATATATGCGCATGACCTCTAATGTGTCAATGTGAATGACTTAGGCTGTAATACCTGGTAGTACAGTGCATGCGTGACTTTGAAGGTATGTATGTCTGTGCATGATTGAGATTATGTAAGGATGCATGAATTTTAAAGATGGAATGTTTATAATTTAAGATACGGTATGTTATTATGCGCATGCTTGAGGATATGTGCAGTAAGATTGTGTATGATTTTCTAAGGATTTTAGTGCATGACTTAAGATGTGTAAGTATGGTATGCACATGCTTGAAGATATGTGGAAGATATGTACGTAGGCGTGTGTGCATGACTCAGGGTGTGGTAATATGTGGGGGAGTGGTGAAGGGAGGGTGGAGTGATATGTAGTGGAGCGGGTGTTGTGTGAGCGAGGGGGGCGGGCCAGACCAGGTCAATAGAAGAGGGGGGCGCTGGGGGGAGGGGGAGGGGGTCACGGCACTCTGCTATTTATTTATACTCTTCACCCGGCATTTTTTTTACTCTTTCTGTTCGCCATTTTTATTGTTATTTGCCAATTTTACTGTGTTTATTTGGCGTTCGTTACTGTTTTTATTTACCACTCCATTGCATCCCTCTGGCGTTGCGTGACCGACCTTAATGTTGGGTATGAAGCACATTTTTTTATTTTTTTGGATCGTGAGGTGGGGCTGAAAATTTTAAAAGGCTTGATTGATGGGTGTGTGGCCTATTACGCTCGCACTCCGGAGTTAGGCTATTTCTCTGGCTTTTCTTATCATTTTCCTTGTCTTGTATCTTATCTGGATTGTACCAACCTTATTTATCATTGGGGAATAGAGGTTAGGAGTATTGTGTTTTTATTTATGCCCACGTAAGGGATGAATATTATTTTTACTCGTAAGATATCGGTCTGTGTCTGTCCGTCAGCCTGTTCGGGTTCCTTCAGTGTTGGCCATGAATTTCCTTTTATTTGTGGGGGGGGGGCAATGTTGACAGCATAGATTTAAATTTCAAGGTGATGGCCAGGAGTCAAAGGTCGGGTGATTTTTTTTTTTTTTTTTTTTTTTTTTTTTTTTAACACGGGATTAAAGTCTGTGAAAATCAGGATACGAAATATACATAAAAGAATACAAGCAGAGATTCAGACATGTGGGTAACTGAAAAAAATATCCGGGAAGTAGAACATTTTGGGTCAAGGAGGTGAGGGAAGGTGCTGAGGATATGATAGTTATACCTTGAGACCGGAAATTGACAGGGGTTATCATCTTGGACATTACCTTTATTTATACCAGTGCCCCCCCCCTCCATAATTTATACCACTGCCTCCCTCTATTATTTATACCAGTGCCCCCTCCATTATTTATACCAGTGCCCCCTCCATTATTTATACCAGTGCCCCCTCCATTACTTATACCAGTGCCTCCTTCCATTATTTATACCAATGACCCCTCCATTAATTATACCAGTGCCTCATTCTCCTGCCAACATTGTCACTTCCTTTGTTAGGTCACTGGGACGGCATCTGTCTTGAGTTTCAGTGTAGGTAAAGGTCAGAGGGGAGGGGAGTAGGATAGACAGGGTAGATACAAAGCCAAGACTGGAATAAAGATAGTGATAACAGCCAGTGGTATGGTAGACATTATGGTAGAATGGTGAGGCTTGGTTAGGTGCAATGTAGGATAAGTACAAGACAAATTCAGCCAGACTAGTTATAACTAGGAAGCACTCAGAGAGTGCATACCTCCGCCAATGCCATTAAAAAAGATCCGGATCCGGATCCGTTGAGATAGGATCCGGATCCGCCCCCAAATTTAATCAGTTATTTCTTGACCTATGGCCCATCCTCCCTCAAAATTGAACTGAAATTCATTGAGAACTTTTGGAGATGTCTGGACAAACTTTCAGACAGACAGACAGACACAGGTGAATACGTAACCTCCTCCAACTTCGTTGGCGGAGGTAATAAACAGTAGTGTGGTTCATTTTATGATAAAATCTGAGGGAGGGCTAGTAGGAGAATAGAACAGATACGAGACTTCTGTAGTGAAACTGTGGATTGTATTAGTAGACAATGTTATGGTGAAGGTTATGGTTAGGTCGTGTGAGGGAGGTTTGACAAGGCACAGACGACGAAAACAGTGATAGTAAACAGTAACATTGTGTAGATTCGATTCACAGATTTAGGCTGCTGTACTCAATAGCATAAAATCGTCTGGCGTTAAGTAGAATAGAATGAATTGTCCCGACCAAGGAGGGTTATTATTGATACTGTTATTAACATTTAGGTTCCTTTGACTCACTCTGCTGTCTGAACTGAATAAAATCGTCAGGGTTAAGCTGGAATATATGGTAGAGTTGCATCAACCTTCACAGAGTTAATATGGACATTTGGTGGCTTGTGAACGTCCATCCCGAACACTCAGTCTCACTCATAGTACTTTCACTTTAACATGGCCCAGATTTTCGTCTTTTTGCTGTTGATTTTACATAACTCAGTGGTTGGAAAAGACCGTGCTGCGGCTCTACATCCTGAGAGCACCTCTTCGTGACTAGCACCATATTCACATGTTAATCTCTCCTTACAACTCAGCATTCAGAAAGGAAAGATGGTAGTTTCATGCCGATTTAACGTGAAAAAGAACGTTGTATTGCTCGAACCCACCACTCCAGACCGTCCCCCAAATGTGAGGCCAGTACCGTACCGACTGAGCCACGGAATCACCTTTGCTGTGGAGGACCAAAGCTTTATCTTGGGGGTTAGGAGGCTCCCTACACATCCCTGACGGTTTTGTTTTGTATACCACCCGTTTATATTATGGTATTGCATTTTATCTCTTACCATTTTCCTTATCGTCATGGTTTGATAAGTGGAATTCCTGTAACAAGGCTGTCTGAATATTTTGAACCCCATCACTACAAGGGGCCTTTCCTGGGGTGAATAAAATCGTCTGGAGGGAGTAGGAATAAAATAAGAAGTGTTCTCAGGGGGTTACTGGTTGACATTATAACTCTTTCGTGACGGTAATTCTTCCAAGCGTGATCCGTAGAATTCGGTAACGTCTGCTGTGTTCCTGCTTCTTCCAGACGATTTTATTCAGCTTTGGAAAGACGTTTTAATCTGGGGGGGGGGGATGTTAGGTACAGCCTGCGTTAATCTCTTCTCTGCTAGGGTGCTCTTCTAAGTTTAGTGAAATCGTCTGGAGAAAGCAAGAATAAAATAAACTTTCCTCGGACTGAAGGGGTTAATTAAATCTTCTGGTTGACCTTCTGACGATTTTATTCGGCAGAGAGGGACCCAGGCAGTCAAGGGGTTAAGTGTTATAGAGGGTGCCGAATGGAAAAGTCTGTTATTAACACTTTCATCGCCAAAATCTGATCATTTTAAACGAAAAATCCGATAAAAATGCAGAGAATTTTTTTGTATGTTGGTGAGAATTATTCCATGGCCTATTTTCCATTTTTATCTTTTTTTTTCTTGTTCGCCTTTTTTTCCGTTCTTTCAGTACTTGCGATTCGACAGACTGAAAGAGACAGACAGACGAGCAAATAAACTATTTTCATAATACCCTATTTCCTCCGGGGTGTTTAGGGGGGAGAGAGAGAGAGAGAGAGAGAATCGGCAGTATGCAGACCCATTGTATACTAAAATGGCTTCAAAAATAAATGTAAATAAAACATAACTGGTAGGTTTAACTCTGTGTAGTAAGAGCGTCGTTTTTGTTTTGTCCTTGCTATTTCCTGACTTTTTTTTTTTTTTTTTTAGCATACACCCTCGTACTGAAGAGGTTAATAAGTTGCATATGACCCCTCGCGTTGGGAAGGCCTCGCATAATTTGAATTAAACATCTGACGGAAATAAATAGCAAAGAAAGGGGGGGGGAAAAAAGCACTGGAAAGAGAAAGAGAAAAAAATAACATAGGTGAAAAGATTTACCTGTCGCTAATTCAAGCAGATTTTCGTCGTCTTTGCCAGGGTACATTTTTTTTTTTTTTTTTGGGGGGGAGGGGGCTAGTTTCAATTTCGAAGACTTGAATGGCGTGTGAATCGATGCGTGGTCCGTTTCACTGGGTACGCTGATGGTTGTTTCAAGTTTTGCGTTTGTGTGTCCATGTTTGTTTCTGGATTCTGCACATACCATTTAAACCTGTGGGAAATGCGTGAAGATTGCTCTGTAGGTTATTGTGACGGTGCAAAAGTAAATATCAGACTTCAGTAGACATTCTTTACGTTCAGGACCCAAGAAACAAAGCTGTGATAGGTAGACGGACAACACCCGACCTACCAATTCCTGGCTTTTACAAATCTGTCCTTAGAGACTCTTGAACCACCTGTGCTCTGTAAACCACAGATGAACTTGCCCTGTTGAAAGTGGCACAGCACTACCAGGGAACACACAGTCGCCCTTGTTTGAACAGATTCAACTTGGCGGATAATTCTTCACCTTGAACAACAGTGATTCCAGCAGCGACAACGAAGGTACCAGCGTTGCGAGGGCAGCTACTGTGCCTGGGCACAGCCTCCCCGTGATGATTCTTGGAGCTAGGCCTCTCAAGCACCAACCACGCCACAGGTACGCCGTCAAATTGGGCTGCTTGTAGAGGCGAACAAGGGACAGCCATAACAATCGGACACTACTCTTTGTCCGGGCTTACCGTAGAGCAAGATTTACTGCAGAGTCTCGGCTCGCTCAGAAGCATAGACGGGATTCACCCTTTTATTCAGACTCAGCCTACCCTAGAGTCGTTACGTACCTCATAACCGCTCATTGGCCACTGCCTGACAGGAATCATTCTTGTTTACATTTACCCCAGAGTCACCTGCACTCCATTCCTAGCAACACATTACTACACACTCCCAACTGTCCTACCACATCTCATTGCCTCAAGTCAGTCCCAGGAGCAGTCTTCCTTCCCTGATTGCGGTTAGGAAATTATTCAGAACCATGCAGTTTTCTGTTGTATACAAGCATATGCTTTCTGTCCACCCGCCCTTGTCTGTTATAGAGAAGAGAAACTGTATCTTCCATGTCATTGACCTCCGAAGTTAAGCAACGGTAAATAAGTTTCAGTAAATTACCTTTGCAGCGGCCCATGTACACTAGGCTGTAATTCCTTGTAGGAAAAGGAATTCACCGAAAGATAATGTAATGTTTACAGAATAAGTTGAATGTTGCATGATATAAAAGAAGCCACTAATATTATAATGTTTACTAAGCTGAATATTGCATGGCCACAGGGAGTTCACAGGAAGAAATGATTATATTTACGGATTTACCTGATTATTCTGTGACCTTAAAAGAATTCATCGCAAAATAGTTATAATATTTACTGATTTAGCTGAATATTTCATGACCTTAAGCAATTGATTGTAAGGTACTGTAATATTTATTGGTTAAGCTGAATATTTGATAACGTAGAGGAGTTACACAAACACCGCAAAATTTACTGAATCAGCTTAGTATTCCACTACCTTAAGGAGTCCACCATAACTCTGATATTTACTTATTAAACTGAATATACCATGACTTTCATTCACCCCTTCAGTGTGACAACGTAGTTTTCGTTTAATTCTAGCTACCACCAGACGATTCTGTTAAGCTTGAGAGGCTCTTCAAACTGGAGGGGTTAGATAAAGTCTCTTCTTCACAACTGTACTCGTTTTATTTTCATTTGAGGGAACCGCGTCACTCACGACTTTAATACTAAGTCGTATTTGCATGAAATTCGATTAGCCTTGGGTATATGAGGTAGGAATGAGTCTCCTTGGTTACGAGTCAAATCAGCCCTCTAGTCTAATAACACTGGCCATCTACTGAGCTTAAAGGGGTGTGAGGGATCTTGTCAGGTCAGAATAAACGCGCGATGTGAAGTTGAATAAAACAGTCATGTGTTAACAGGAATAATAACTGAAGAACACAGCATCGGGTGGAAGGGTGATAAGGAATTCATTCTAAGACAGTGATATTGGGTGCTGAGCTGAATATTTCCTAAGCTTAAGAGGTTTATCGAGAGA
>NC_137015.1:13219503-13264503 GCF_032717465.1 Coenobita brevimanus | reverse complement strand
CGTGCCCTTCCCTGACGATATTGTTTAGCTAAAAGGTCTCTCGTTGTGGAAAGACTAAAGAAAGATATATCTGACGTCAAAACCAGGGAATCTTTAATCGATATGTCTTCTGACGGAACTGTGTCACTCACAACTCCAATACTAAGTCGTGGTTGCGTGGAAGTCAATAAGCCTTAATTACGAGGCAGGTATAAGTCTCCTTGGTTGCTAGTCAAATTCACCCACGAATCATCAACTGTGCCGAGAGAGGTTAGGAATTGCTGTCAGGTAAAAACACACTGAGTATAGTAGAGGTAAGAAAGGTGAAGGAAAAATTGATTAACAGGAGAACACGAAGGGCAGCGTAGTGAACATAATGAACAAGAACAGTGAAGAACAGGTGCCAGGAGAGGCGGTGGGCGCAGGGCAAATGAGCGCATTGGTTATTCATACTGCGTGGCGTTATTCAGGTCGATGTGTATAATGGAGGAGTAGAAGGAAGGAAAGAGAGAAGAGAAGAGGAGAGAGAGAGAGGATCAAGAGAAAAGTGGGGTTATGAGGGAGGGAAGGTGAGGGGAGATAGTGGGGAGGAAAGGGAGAAGGGAGAGTCAAGGAAAGAAAGGAAAACGGAAAATGGCAGAAGAGAAGGATGCGGAGGTTGGACTGAAGGAAACAAGAAAATTTTAGAAGAAATCTGGAGTTACCGAGACTGGTTGGCTCTCCGCTCCTGCTTTAAGATGTGAGTGAGGCCTGTTTAATGATACAGGACTGGAGTAGGAGTAAACAACCAGATAAGAAAGTACTAATGTATTCTTTTTTACTGTGGCTTGACCTAAAATTGCCTCTTCTCTGTCTTGAATCCTGAGTTAGAGCAATAGATTAACACTGAAAGATGGCGCTAATCACGAAGGTGTGCTATGGAAGGGATGGAGAGTCGTAGTTTTCTCATTCTACATTTGAATTAAGCGAAAGGACGATAATCTTGGCCAGGTTCAGGTGAAAAAGTGTAGTAGTACCGTAATAAATGCATCCCCGGCTCATATGGCTTTGAACCTGGTGGACTGCAGGTTTAATTCCCATTTTCCTTCAGTACAGCATTCTCTTTGGGGGAATTGGGGGCGGTCATATTAGTGCCACCACATGAAGGCGTCCCTCTCCAGCGCCTAATAAAGAAGGCTCACCCTCATAATTTCAGCTACAGTACTGAAACCTGTAAATGAAAAAAATAAGATGCTTGTACCATAAATATTCCAGTCCTGTGCCGATCTCGCCAATTTTTGACACTCCAACTATGGTCAGTGTATTTTCATCTGACTGCAGTGGGCCACAAACAGCTTGAATTCTCAGCCGTGGTTGCATGTAATTTCATGAGCCTTAGTTATGAGGTAGGAATTGAGTCTCCACGGTTACTAGTCAATTGAATCGTACAGTCTGACTACACTTGGTCATCAGTCGAGCTCATAGGGGTTAGAGGTACTTGTCAGGTCAGAGCAAACGGACTATAGTATGGGTTATAATTACTCTGTCCTCTTTATAATGACCTTGAATTGCCAGCGTCCTTCGTATATGATGAGATGGAACAAGAGACTAGAATAAGGTCCTAGTCACGAAGAAGTGTTGCGGAAAGAATGTAGAGCCGCAGTATTGTTTTGTTTTGCCGCTGAGCTGTAACAAGAGATTAAGACAAGAATAATGTCCTAGTCACGAAGAAGTGTTGTGTGAAGGATATAGGGCCGTAGCATTGTCTTAGCCTGCCGCTGAGGTATAGAAATTATGCTGCAAAAAGACGAGGAAAAAAAAAAAAAAAGAAGAGGAGATGGGAAAGAGGAGGGAGAAGAAAAAGTTAAGGAGAGGATAGAAAAGAGAGAGCATGGAGAAGAGGGGAATGAAAAGGAAGAAATCAAGGGAAAGAGAGAAGTGATAAGAGAAGAAAATAAGAGGGGAAAAAGAGGAAGAGAGGGGAAAGAGAAGAGATTGAGCGGAAAAATTGAGAGAGAAGGAATTTAGAGGAAATAGAGGAGGATAAGAGTAAAGAAAAATAAAGAGGAAATATGGAAAAGATGAAAAAAAAAAAGCGAGAAGATAAAGAAGAAAGAGAGGAATGTGAGAATGTTAAGGAAAGGAGAGAAGAGAGCAAGTAAAAAATAAGAATGTGGAAGATTGGTTGAACAAAAGAAGGGAATGAAATTGGCTAGGGAAGGAGGTAAATTCTCTCTCTCTCTCTCTCTCTCTCTCTCTCTCTCTCTCTCTCATATTTTCCTTCTCGTTTTTTCCCACCCCACCTTTTCGTCCCATTCTTTCCTTACCATCCCATGATTTTTCCCTTCCTTTCCTTCATTCCTCCCTTCCCGTCCATCCCTCCTTTTCTCCCTTTCTTCCTGTACCCCCTCAGTGCCTTCTCCTCCGCTTCTCCTTTCTTTTCTCCTCCTCCCCTGCCTTCTTTTCACCCCCTACCCCTCCCCCACAGCACCCAGCTCTCAGATTCCGTATAAATGTGTAATTCATCCAGCCGTCCCACGTCTCATACTCTTATTCCTTCTTCCCAGCCTTTTTTCCCTCTCTCTTCCTATTTCCTCCTTTTCCCCTCGCGGTTTCTTTTATTCATCTTTTACCCTCTTCTTTTTCACCTTTCCTGTTCTCTTCTTCACCTTTCTCTTCTCTTCCCATCTCCTCTCTTTCCTCTCCCACTCTATCTCGTTTTCTTCCTTCCTATCCCCGCTTCCTTTCTCCCTTCCTTTCTCCCTTCCTTACTTATCTTCCTTCCCTCTTTCCCCTTCCTGTTCGTCTTAACCCTCTCTCCTTTTTTTTTTTCTTTTTTTTTTATCATATTGTCCCTGCCTCTCTCCTCGCCATTCCCTTTCCCCCTTCCATTCTTTCACCCTCTAATCCCTCTAGCAATCTTCATCTCTTTCCCATCCTTTCCTCAATTTTCTTTTCCGCCTCCTTTTCTTTTTTCTGTTTCCTTCCCCTTCATTTCTTTCCTCTCATCCCTTTTTCTTGCTTTTCCATTTTTCTTGCAGTGTTTCTTTTCCATCAGATACTTTTAAGCTCGTAGTGTCTTTCCTTCCTCTTCATCCTATCCTCTCTTGGTCTTTAATCTTACCTCATCTCTCTCTCTCTCTCTCTCGTCTAATTTTGTATACCTTCCCTGTTTTTCCCTCCCACCTCTTCCCTCTGCACCTTCCTCTCCCATTTTCTCCTCACCTCTCCTCTTTCCCCCTTCCCCTCCCTCCTCACCCCTTTCCCTCTCCCTCCTCTCCCCCTTCCCCCCTCCGTTGTGATATTCCTTATTTATTGCCAATACATCCCGGCTTGTCACTTCTTCACTCACTCTGTCTTTTCTTAATTTTCCTTCCCTTTTCTCTTTTTTCACCCGTCTGTCTTTCTCACATAGTTCTTCCTCTCTTCTCCTGTCTTTGCACTCCCCTTCTCTCCTCTCTTGACATTCCTATCTTCCTTTTCTCTCGTCATTTCCCAACATTATAATTCTCTCCTTCCTCTTCTCATTCCCCTCTCATTCCATTCTTCCTCTCCGCTCCCCCTTTTATTCTTACCTTTTGTCTCCTCCAGTTCTTTCTCCCCACCTTTGTACCTTTCCCCTCTTCTCCACACTATCTCTCACCTCACCTCACCTCACCTCCCCAGACCCCCTTCTTCCCCCTCCCCCTGTTTTTCCTTTCTCCTTCTCTCCCCTTCCCCCTTCATCCCTCCGTCTTTCGTCCTTCCCCTTTCCCTTGTCTCTTCTCTAGTTCCCCTTCCCTCCCCACCCCTCCCCTCCCCTCCCCTTTGAGATTCCATATAAATGGCCAATACATCCCAGCGTGTCACTTCTTCACTCCTTCCCTCGTTCTTTCCCCTTCCCCTCCCCTCCCTCTCTATCCTTCCCTCTTTTCTTTCCCCTCCCTCTCCCTTTTCCCTCCCCTTCCTCCATTTCTTTCACTTTTCTTCCTCTTCCTTTTCCTCAGTATTTCCTCTCCTCTTCTTTTTCCCTTCCTCTCTCTCCTCCCTTCTTCCCCTCATTATTGTTTCCTTTCCTACCCTATTCCTTTCTCGTACCTTTTTGTTTCTTATTCTCACCTTATTTATTATTATTATTATTATTATTACTATTATTATTATTATTTGAGCCTCTATTCTTTTCTCCCTCTGTGTCCGTTCTTCCCTCTTCCCGTATCTCTCTCCTCCCCTTCCCTCCCCTCCCCTTATTCTTCCCTCCCCTCCTCTCTGAGATTCCTTATAAATGGCCAATTCATCCCGGCGTGTCACTTCTTCACTTACCAGATTAATCCCCGCCACGCCCTAATCTCGCACGGCCTAATTGAATCAGTCCGGGGCGTGGGCGGACAGGGGTGGGCGGGGTGGAAGAGAAATGGGCGGGAAGGAAGTGCAGTGGGTTGGGAGGAGGAATGGGTGGGAAGGCAGAATCGGTGTGTGGGAAGGCAGAGTCGGTGGGTTGGAAGGTAAAGGAGTGGATGGGAAGGCAGAGTCGGTGGGTGGGAAGGAAGAATAGTGGGTGGAAAAGAAAAAGAGTAGGTGGGAAGGCACAGGAGTGGGTGGGAAGGCAGAGTAGTGGATGGGAAGGTAGAGCATTGGGCTATGAGGAAGGGCAGCGAGTGGGAAGGCAGAGGAGTGGGTGGGAAGGCAGAGGAGTGGGCGGGAAGGCAGAGGAGTGGGTGGGAAGGCAGAGAAGTTAGCTGGAAGTTAGAAGAGTTAGTGGGAAGGCAGGGGAGTGGGCGGGAAGGCAGGGGAGTGGGTGGGAAGGCAGGGGAGTGGGCTGGAAGGCAGGGGAGTGGGTGGGAAGGCAGGGGAGTGGGTGGGAAGGCAGGGAAATGGGTGGTAAGAAAGGATGATAACGTAGGACAACTACGAAAAAAACAGAAAAGTAGATATTATGAGTTTTGGTGGGGTGGGCGGTGTAAGATTGGTGGAGGGTGGGTGAGGAAAAGGGAGAAAAAGAGGGAGAAATGGATGATTGGTGAGGGAGAAGGGAGACAGATGGATGGTCGGTGGGATGGAGGGATGTAAAATGGGTGTTTGGTGGACGGGGAGGAAGAGAAATGGGTGTATGGGGTGAGAGGGAGGGAGGAGAATGGGTGGGCGGAAGGGAGGAAAATGGGTGTGAGGGGCGGGCGGGAGGGAAGGGAAGTGGACGGACCGGAATTAATGGATCCGAGGAGAGTGATAAAAGAAAAAAAAAATCATGTGTAAGGACCTAAAAAACGAAAGACTGCAGTAGGTCCGAGTCATTATCAAAATCATCAATACTGTAATGTCACTGTGCCGGCCGAAGGGTGTGCGGGGATCAGGAATCGAAGCACACACCATCCTTGTAGCACCTGTAATTAATTGTGGCGAACAATGACTGGAGGTAATAGTTGAGCAGGCCCAGGTTCGATCCCGGAGCAGTGCGGTCAGTCGACAAACACCAGCAGTAACCAGGCCAGACCATGCTTAATTCCTTAATGCCCCCGCCGACAGCAGCCCTGTGAGTTGTGTGACATGGAGAAAAAATATGTAAAAATGATAAAAGTACCGGATAAGGGGAAATACATCGCTTAATTAAAGTAAAATTAATACCATCATCACAACCCTATTTCCCAGTAGTTTGATAGTTCCTGATAGAGATTTGCCTCCCCCTTTAGCGGATTACCTGTTGCTTAATGGGTATATACTGTACATACATATCCTGAACAGTTCTTCATAGCTGTCAACATATTTCACAACCGTGCATATCTCCTACACAACAACCTGGCTTTATGATTTTGGAGAAGCCGCAGTGTTTCCATCATGAGAGCAAATCAGGTATAATATATAGGAGATGCGATGGACCCAGAAAATTTAAGACCTGCATTCACTCATGATTCAAGCATTCGGATTCTCTTCTTCACCTCACCGCCTGTGATCCACACTATAGCCGCATAATGCCGATGGGGTAAACACTGTCCCATCAAGCATTATGAGGCACATGCTTGTAAAAAAAAAAGGGGGGGGGTGCAGTAAATTGGCAATAGGCAAACAGAGCACAAATCGGCAGGAAACAGTGAGAAGGTTTATTGAGGAGTATGGAAAAACTGACGTGAATATTTTGCGAAGATGAGCGAAGCATAAGTTAATATCACTGGGAAGGGCGAAACAGAAAAATAGTTTATATTTAAAGGAAATTGCGAAACGAGGGAAATTTTATTAGAAAAGGGAACAAAAGAAATTTTGCCGGAAATATTGAAACAGAATCAAGCAGAAAGGAAATTGTGTTGCGATAAACGAAGCAAAGAATTTTATAGGAAAGAGCGAAATGGAGAGCAAATGTTTTGTTAAACGAAAGACCAAACACAAAAGAAATATTATTTGAAAACGAAGCTGGAAATAGTATAGGAAAGAGAGAAAATGGCAGGATTTTTATTTTTATTAGGAAAGATCGAAAAATCAAAAACTTATTCCACTCGAGTAAACTCAGTAGAGGGGAGTGAGGGGTAATCATTGGAAGTCATGGGTAATTTTCCTCTACTACTTTTTCTGTTTCTTTTTATTGGACTATTTGTGTAATAGGCGCAGAGGAATGAGTGAGGGATGAGCGAGGAGGAACGAGAGCAGAGGAATAGTTGTGAGGGATGGGTGGGGAAAATGGATGTGATAATCTAGTTTCACTCTCATCTCCTCCCTGCATCCTTCCTTTCATTTTTCCCCCCTCTTTTTTTTTCCCTCAGTATTTTTCTTTTTTCATTTTATCGTCCCATCTCCTTTTGGTCAATCCCATATCCACTCCTTTTTTTCCTCTCCACACAGATTGCTTTCTCTCATCCATTCTCCTTCTCTTCTCCCCTTCTCTCTCACCTACCCTTCCATCCCTCCCCTCGCAGCTCCTCTCCTCTCCTCAGTCTCCCCTCTTTTCTCCTTCCTTCTCTCCCCCTCGCATACCATACCATGCCATGCCATACCATTTGCAGGCCTAAGTGTAGCGAGTATCAGTGAATATAGCCACATCCCCCACAACGTTCTTGAAACCCCTCCCCTTCCCGCCCCTCTTCTCCTAGCTACACCTCCCCATTCCCCTCCCCTCCAAGCTACTCCTCCCCATTCTCCTCCCCTCCAAGCTACTCCTCCCCATTCTCCCCCCCTCCTAGCTACTCCCCCCATTCCCCTTCCCTCCTAGCTTCTCCTCCCCATTCCCCTTCCCTCCTAGCTTCTCCTCCCCATTCCCTTCCCCTCCTTCCAACTCCTCCCAATTCCCTTCCCCTCCTAGCTACTCCTCATCATTCCCCTCCCTTTTTAGCTACTCCTCCCCTACTCCCTAACCCTCTCCTCCCCCACTCCCTACCCCTCTCCTCCCCACTCCCTAACTACCCTACCCCATCCTTCCCCACTCCCTCCCCACTCGCTACCCGACTCATCCCCTCTCCTCTCCCTGTATCATTCTGACGACCTAAGTATAACCAGACTCCGTATCCCCCACCACGCCAGCGACTCTCCCTTGCCAGCTAAATGCCGAAGTATACCATAGTCTATTTGCTTGGTATGAGGTGGTTAATGAGTCTCCTTGGTTGCTGGTCAGATTTACCCCTTCATCTGAATGCACATGGCTATCAACTGAGCTGGAAGGTGTTATGGATGTTCGTGAGATAAAAATACACAGGCTAAACATAGGAAGAATGGATCACTAGGGAGCCGTAAGCCCACGAGAATACGGGATTTCCTGACTGATTGATACAGTTAGCTATATTGGATTGTACCGTGAGAGAGAGAGAGAGAGAGATGGGAATGTTTTGTTAATTTAGCGCATTTAAGGGGTATCTTTTTAAAGTTATTAAGCTTGCCAACTTTAATTTGTTGTTGAGAATATAATTATTGATGGTAAGTAGTTATGCCGTAGCAATAATATTGATAATAATAGTAATAAAAGTTAAAATAATAGTGATAGTAATAGTAGTAGTAATAATAATAATAATAATAATATAGCACCATTTATCTCTTATCATTTAATAAGTGTGTGCATTACGAGCTTCATTAAATGGGTAAGACTTTAATGCTGAACATTTTTATTATTTGCATCATAAATCTGCCGGCTGTACCAATGCCCGCGGAGGTGGTGGTATTGTTGATTATGATAATGCAGATGGTGATGATGATGATGATGATGCATTTAGTACTGATGTACTGTTGCAGTTGTTGATAATGCTATTGTATGTTGTGGTTTATCATAAGCCCTTTAATTACAGAAGACGTCTGCCAAGTTGAGTAGGCTACTTTGGTCGTATCCATAATTATAATAATAATAATATTGCTATTATAAGCATTAATATTATCATCATCGTCTTTGTCATTTTATCATTATCTTAGTGTTATTTTCAGTACTGCTCGTAATGTTAGCAGTGCTTGTTGTTGTTGTTGATGATTCTCTCCTCAATTCGAGGAGACCGGGCCTTGCTGTAGCCCGGTTGCTGGTGGTTGTCTTGAGTAAAGGTAAGGGGGAAGACAGGGCCTGGGGAATGCCCAGCACACACGCCCTGTCTCCTGGCTGAGTTGCGGTGTGTGTGTTAGCAGTGCAATTGTATCCATTAATATTTTATTATACTGCTGACATTTTGGTGTTACGAGTGTGAAGTGACGCTATTGTACGGGATGTGTGGGTGGGTGTGTTCTCTTGTACTGGCACTTTTATAACGCACCCTCTAATGATCCACTGCAGTATTGTCGTTCATCGGTGTAGGTGCTGGTGTTATGGTGTTGTACTGGAGATGTGGCTTTGTTAGCTTGGTGTAATGGTGGTGTTAAGATGGTGGTGTCTGTGGTATTGGATAGTGATGGTGTTATGTGGTGATGACGTTATGGTGAAATGGTAGTGGTGTTAGAGTGGTATAGTGGTGGTGATATGGTAGTGGTGTTAGAAATGCTGGTGTTATGGTGGTCGTGGTGTGATGACAGCGGTCTTTTTTATACCATTTTGCTTTTAAAGGCAGAAATCTCTCTCTCTCTCTCTCTCTCTCTCTCTCTCTCTCTCTCTCTCTCTGTAGCAAACCACCTCGAAAGGACCAATAAGGCTTGCTCTTTGCTTTCCTCCTCCTCCTCCTCCTCCTCCTCCTCCTCCATCAGCTCTTTCATTCAGTCTTCCCCTCCCACCTCTCCCTACCCCCTTCCTTCTCCTTTCTCTCCTCTTCTTTCCCCCTCTCTCCCTTCTCCCATGTCCTCCCTGCCTCTCCCCCCTCCATAGCACTCTGGTAGCAAAACGTAGAGGCCACTAACAATAGACGAGTTGGTTTAGGCCTAGTTTTGATGGTAGGCAGTGGAGAGGAGGGCTGGCAGGGAGAGAGAGGGAGGGTATTAGTGAGAGGGAGAGGAGTACAAAGGGAGAGAAGGAAGAGAGGTAGGGAGAAGTGTGGGGGAGGGCGGAAGAGGAAGAAGAGAAAGGGAGGGAGAGAAATAAGAAAGAGGAGAGAGGGAAGGGAAGGGAAGAAGTGAGAGGGAGAGTATTATTGAGATGGAGAGAAGTACAAACAGAGAGAGAGAGAGAGAGAGAGGTGAGAAGAGGAGGGAAGATAAGTGAGAGAGCAGTGGGGAGGGGGACGCAAAGGTAGGGAGAGAGGAAAAAAAGGGAGAGGGATTGAGGGAGTGCAAGGAAGGAGGGGACGTTGAGGGAGATGAAGGAAGGGAGATTGAGGGAAAGGAAGGAAGGGAGATTGAGGGAGAGGAAGGAAGGGAGATTGAGGGAGAGGAAGGAAGGGAGATTGAGGGAGAGGAAGGAAGGGAGATTGAGGGAGAGAAAGGAAGGGAGATTGAGGGAGAGAAAGGAAGGGAGATTGAGGGAGAGAAAGGAAGGGAGATTGAGGGAGAGAAAGGAAGGGAGATTGAGCGAGGGGAAAGAAGGGAGGTTGAGGGAGAGGAAGGAAGGGAAATTAAGAGCAAGAAAGGAAGGGAGATTGAGGGAGAGGAAGAAAGGAAGATTGAGCGAGGGGAAGGAAGGGAGGTTGAGGGAGAAGAAGGAAGGGAGATTGAGGGAGAGGAAGGAAGGGAGATTGAGGGAGAGGAAGGAAGGGAGATTGAGGGAGAGGAAGGAAGGGAGATTGAGGGAGAGGAAGGAAGGGAGATTGTGAGGGAGAGGAAGGAAGGGAGATTGAGGGAGAGGAAGGAAGGGAGATTGGGGGAGAGGAAGGAAGGGAGATTGAGGGAGAGGAAGGAAGGGAGGTTGAGGGAGAGGAAGGAAGGGAGATTGAGGGAGAGGAAGGAAGGGAGGTTGAGGGAGAGGAAGGAAGGGAGGTTGAGGGAGAGGAAGGAAGGGAGGTTGAGGGAGAGGAAGGAAGGGAGATTGAGGGAGAGGGAGGAAGGGAGATTGAGGGAGAGGAAGGAAGGGAGATTGAGGGAGAGGAGGAAGGGAGATTGAGGGAGAGGGAGGAAGGGAGATTGAGGGAGAGGAAGGGGAACTGCTGTTATGAGTTAGATGGAAAACTATTATGGGAAGAGAAGGCCATGGAAAGAAAGAAGAGGAAGGAGGAGAGAGAAGAGGAGGACGAGAAGAGGGAAGAAAGACGAGTAAGAGGACGAAGAGAGGGGAAGAGGAGTGGGAAGATTTAACAGAGAAGGAAGAGGAGGCGAAAGACAGGATAAGAGGAATGATAAAGATGGAGAGAAATGGGAGGGGAGGAAGAGGAAAGAATAGAGGAAGAGGAGAGTAAGGTCTGGAGAGGAAGCAAGGTAGAGGGAGGATGAGATGAGGAACTGAGTGACCATAAGAACTATTGGTAAGTGAAGGAGGGAGGGAGGAGAGGAGAGAAAGAAGCAGGAGAGATGAAGTGAGGAGGAAAAAGAAAGGAGAGAATGAAAGGAAAGAGGCAGAGAGGTGGAGGAGGGAGAGGGAGGAACTGGAGGGCATAGGAAGAGATAAGAGAAAGAAAAAGAGGAGGAGGTGAAGATAGAAGAGATAGAAAGGAGAGGGAGGGAGTCTTGAAGAGAAGGTATAGAGGTAGGAGGGAATGAGGAAAGTGGAGGAGGGAGGGAGGGAGGGAAAGGGTAGGAAGGAATTAGGAAAAAGAGAGAAAGGAAATGGGGAAAGAGGGGAGAAAGGAAGGGAAGGGAGAGGGAGGAAGGGAGGGAGGAAAGGAATGGAGGACGAAGAGAGAAAGGAAATGAGAAAAGAGGGGAGGAAGGAAAGGAAGAGGGATGGAGGGAGAAAGGATGAGATAAAAAGAGGAAGAAATGAAGGGGAAGTGAGAGATGGAGGGAGGGAGGGTAACGAGAGAGGTAGGGAGAGGGGAAAAAGGGAGGGAGGAAGTATGGGAGAAAAAGGGAGGCATGAAGGAAGGACAGTGATTGAGGGAGTGAGTGGCTCTAAGGACCAGGGGTCAGTGAAGGAGAGAGAGAGAGAGAGAGAGAGAGAGAGAGAGAGAGAGAGAGAGAGAGAGAGAGAGGTGCTTGGAAGGAGGGAGGAAAGGAAGGGAATTAGGAAGGGGAAAAAGGAGAGAGGAAGGAAGGAAGGGAAGTGAGAGTGTAAGTGGCTCTGAGGACGGGGGTGGGGGTGTAAATGGAGGGGGGAGGAGTGGAGATGGGAAGGGAGGGAGGGAGGGAGGGAAAGAAAAAGGAGGAAGAAAGGAAAGGGAATGGCGGAGTAAGTGGCTATAAAAGAAGGCAGGAGGGAGGAAGGAAGAAGAAAAAGAAGATAGAGGAAAAAGAGAGAGAGAGAGAGAGAGTGAGTCAAGGATAAAGGAATGATGGTAGGAGAGAGAGAGAGAGAGAGAGAAGGGAAAGAAGAAAATGAAAGAGGGAATATAAGGAAAAGAGGAAGGAAGAAGGAAGATGAAGGTAAGGAAAATAAAGAGGTAGGGATGAAGTGATGATGGCGGGGGAGAGAAAGAGGGGAGTGAAAAGGGAAGATAAGGGAAAGAGAGAAGTAAAGGGAAGAGAGAGAGAGAGAGAGTGGATTTGACGCCTGAGGGAGAGGGCGCAGAGGAGCATGAGGACTGACAGAGGGAGAGGAAGGGAAGGAAGAGAGAGGGAGAAGAAAGGAAGAGAGGAGAGAATGGAGATTAGAAGAGAGAGAGAGAGAGGGAGAGGGAGAGGAGGGTGGCGAGAAGGATGAGAAGTGACAAGGAAGAAGGGGGAGGAAGAGGAAGAGACGAGGGAGAAGAATGAATAGCAAAGGGAGAGAAAGAGAGAAGAGAAGATTGGAAAAGGAGGAGCAAGGAGAGTAAGGAAAAGAGAGAGCGAGAGAGAGAGCGAAGGAAGGGGGAGAGGGAAGGGGAGACAGAGCTGGGAAAGGAGAGATGGGAGAGAGACGAGAAACAAGGAGCGGGAGAGAGGAGGGAGAGAAAGAGAGAGAGAGAGAGGTGGATGAGAGAGGGAGAGGAAGGAAGCAGAGGAGAAGGAGGGAAAGAAGGGAGAGGGAGGGAAAGGGAAAAGACGAGAGGGGATGGAGGAAGGAAGAGAAAGGGAAGGCGTGAGAGAAGGTGATTTGATGGATAGAACTATGAGGAGTGAAGAGGAGAGAGAGAGAATTAAAGAGAGCGGAAGAGAGAAAGAGAGGCGAGTGGAAGAAGAGAGAGAGAGAGATAGAGGGGGGGAGGGGAGGGAAGAGAGAGATTGGATGGAGACGAGAGAAGAGGAAAGAGAGCAGAGAAGCAAGAGAAGAGAAGAGGAAATAAGATAAAGAAAACCTCGAGAAGAGAGGGAAAAAGAGAACGGCGGGGAGAGGAGGGGGGGAGGTTAGTTGTCAGGGGAGGGGAGAGTGGGAAGGGAAGGAAGAGAGAGGATAGAGATGGATGGGGACGAGAGGAGAGAGAGAGAGAGAGAGAGAGAGAGAGAGGGAGGGAGGGAGGGGTTGGAAAAATGTAAATGGGGTGAATTGACGGAGGCCTACTGATGGAAGGGAATTAAGGCTGGAGATGAAATGGTGATGGGGGGAGAGGGAGGGAGGGAGGGAGGGAGAGGATAGCGGAGGAAAGGGAGAAAGAAGAGAATGGGAGAGAAGGGTGAGAAAAGAAGGGTGGAAATAAGACAGAAAATGTACCGCTAAGTATGTAAGGAAAGGAGAAAGGCTTAAGGGAGGAAAGGGAAGAGAATGGAGGGGAAAGGGAAGGAAAAGAAAAGAAGGGTGGAGAGGGGAAGGGAGAGAGTTGGGAAGGGAGGGAGAGGAAAGGCGTCAGTGTGAGGAAAGGCGTCAGTGTGAGAAGTAGGGAATGAACAGCAGGGAAGAAAAGGGATAGGGAAGTGAGCGGGAAGGAATGAGAGGGGAAGGGGAAGGAAGGAATGAGAGGGGAAGGGGAAGGAAAGAATGAGAGGGGAAGGGGAGGGAAGGAATGAGAGGGGGAGGGAAGGAATGAGAGGGGAGTGGGAAGGAAGGAATGAGAGGGGAGTGGGAAGGAAGGAATGAGAGGGGAAGAGGAAGGAAGGAATGAGAGGGGAAGGGAAAGGAAGGAATGAGAGGGGAAGGGAAAGGAAGGAATGAGAGGGGAAGGGAAAGGAAGGAATGAGAGGGGAAGGGAAAGGAAGGAATGAGAGGGGAAGGGAAAGGAAGGAATGAGAGGGGAAGGGGAAGGAAGGAATGAGAGGGGAAGGGGAAGGAAGGAACGAGAAGTGAAGGGGAAGGAAGGAATGAGAGGGGAAGGGGAAGGAAGGGAAGTAATTGGAAGGGGGACTGACGTAGGTACTAAATCCATGTGACAGAGATGAGGGAAGGCAAGATAAAGAAAATGGAGACAGCGATACAGTGGAAGCGAAGGAAGGAGAGGAGAGAAAGGAAGGGAGAGGAGGAGAGTGATAGGGTAGGGTTGGGGAAGTAAGGGAAGGGGAATTTAGGGCAGGAAGAGGGAGAGGAGGAAAGAAGAGGAGAGGGGAGAACGGGAAGGAAAATGGGAAAGGAGAGATGGAAAGAGGAGAGGAGGGAAGTGATCAGATAGGGTACAGAAGGTAAGGGAAGAGGAGAGTAGGAAAAGAGGGGGGGGGGTGAGGATGAGAGAGAAGGGGAAAAAGAAGAGGAAAGGGAAAAGAAGTAGAGGGGAGAAAAGAAACCCGAAAGGGAGGGAAGGAGAGGAGGAAATAGTAGGGAAGGAAAGGAAAGAGAAGAAAAAGAGGTCTGAGTGGAGAGAGGAAAAGAGAGTGAAGGAAATGAAAGAAAAGACAAGATTGGGGACGCAAAGAGAGGAAATAGAAGTGGGGAAGGAGAGAGAAGGGAGGGAAAGGAAGCAGGAGTGGAGGGAAGTGACATTGTTAGTAGGTCCGAGAGGGGAGAGGAGGAAGAGGGGAAAATGGGAAGGGGAAAGAGTGGGAAAGAGGGAAAAGAAGAGGAAGAGAGAGAGAGAGAGAGAGTAATTGTAAGGGGAGTGACATGGTTAGTAGTTCCGTAATATGACATAGAGGGGAGAGGAGGAAGAGGGGAAATTGGGACAGTGAGAAGGGGAAGAGAGAGAGAAGAGGAAAGGCAGAGATGGGAAGGGTCTTATAGTGAGGGGACGGGAGAGGGAAGAGGCAGATGGAAGAAAAGGAAAGGAAAGAGTGGATGGGAGAGAGAGGGAGAGAGAGAGAGAGAGAGATTATAAAGATGGGGAAAAGAGAAGGGAGGAGGAACGAAGGAAATGAAGGGTCGAGAAAGAAACGAGAGAGGAAGCAAGGCAGGAATAGTGGAGAGCAGTGAAGACAAAGAAAATGTGAATGAAGGGGAGTAGTGAGAGGGATGGGGAGAGGAAAATTATGGGGAAAAGGAGGTAAGTGAGGAAAGGATATGAGAAGGGAGTGGGTGACTGAGAGGGGAGAAGAATAGGGAAGAGGAGAATGTGGGTTAGGGTGAGGGGAAAATGTAGTGACGGGGGAGAAGCAATATGGAAAAAGTGGGGAGAGTACAAAGGAAAGCAAACAGCACTAGACCTGTCGGTCCTTTCGAGGCTATTTGTTATAGGGAGTTATTACTATACTAACAAAACTGATGTACCAGCTAAAGACAAGGATAGAAAAGCAAGAAGTCTCCCCTCCACCCACCAAACCTTCCAGCCGAAGCCGGCAGGAAATAGTGAGAAGGACCATCGTGCAGCATAGGAAAACTGTCATGGAAATTTCATTGGAAAGAGGGAAAGAAAATTGTATTTTGCACTGTACATGAAAGGGAGAGTAACATTAAGTCGGCAGTATTTGTCATGTTGTTTAGCAGTTGTATCTTCCAGGCTCTGAAAAATGAGAGAGAGAGAGAGAGAGAGAAGCATACACCACAGAAATGTTATTCAGGTTCGAACGCACTTAGCTGGGAAGGAGGGAAAATGGTAGGGAAGAGGGGAAAGTATGGAGGAAGGAGAAGAAAAAAAAATGTAGAAAGGGAGTAGAGAGGAATGAATGCAGGAGAGATTGGACAAAGGAACAGGAAGTTTAGGAAAGGAAAACAGAATATGAGAAAGAAGGGAGGTGGAATGGTTTGGGGAAGGGAGTCAAGGAAGGGATGGTTGGGGAAGGGAGAGAAAGGATGGGAAAGGAAAAGAACGTTGGGAAGATGGGTTTGAGAGTAGGAGAGGGGAAGGGAAGGGTAGGGGAAAGGAACGAGGGAGAGGAAGAGGAGAGGTGAGGGGAAAGAGGACACTATAGTATGAGGGAAAGGGAAAAAGGGTTGAAGGGAAAGAGTGAGGCGAGAGAAGGTGAAGGAAAGGGATGAGGTGACAGGGAAGGATAGCTGAAGAGAGTGAAGGGAAAGAGGGTGTAGCAGCGGGGAGGGAGAGGAGCGAGGAAGGGATAGGGGGGGGGAAGTAAGGGATCCGGAAATGGGATTGAGGGAAAAGAGTATCGGAGAGGGGAAAGAGTGTACGGGAAAGGTGAAAAAGGAGAGGGAAAACAGGGAAGGGAAGAGAGAAGTGAGAGAAGGGGAGGGGAAGGGAGAGGAGGGGAGGGAAGGATAAAAGGGGAAGGGAGCGGGTGAGCGAGAGGGTAGGGGAAAGAGGGGTAGGAGTGAGGGTAAGAGAGGGAAGGATAGGGGAAGGGAGTGAGAGAGCGAGAGGGTAGGGGAAAGAGGGGTAGGAGTGAGGGTAAGAGAGGGAAGGATAGGGGAAGGGAGTGAGAGAGCGAGAGGGTAGGGGAAAGAGGGGTAGGAGTGAGGGTAAGAGAGGGAAGGATAGGGGAAGGGAGTGAGAGAGCGAGAGGGTAGGGGAAAGAGGGATAGGAGTGAGGGTAAGAGAGGGAAGGATAGGGGAAGGGAGTGAGAGAGCGAGAGGGTAGGGGAAAGAGGGGTAGGAGTGAGGGTAAGAGAGGGGAGGAAGGGGAGGGGACATAGGCCGCTGCTGGATCAATGTTCGGCCAAGCCAGCAAGGACCACGTGCACCCCTGCCTACCGTACCGTACCATACAATACCATACCATACCATACCATACCATACCATACCATATCATATCTTACCATATCTTACCATACCATACCATATCTTACCATACCATACCATATCTTACCATACCATACCATATCTTACCATACCATACCATATCTTACCATATCTTACCATACCATACCATACCATACCATACCATACCATACCTTACCATATCTTACCATACCATACCATATCTTACCATACCATACCATATCTTACCATACCATACCATACCATACCATACCATACCATAACATACCATACCATAACATACCATAACATAACATAACATATCTTACCGTACCATACTCTAACATACTGTACCGAACCCAACCCTACCCTGCCATAACCCAACCCCTACTCTTCTCATTCTATTCCACTTCTTCATGTATTCCAGATCTTCCTCATGACAGCCATTCATACCAATATTCCAACTTGCTCTTTAAATCTTCCCACATACGCCACAATACACTCTTCACTCTTACTCATTTGAGCTCTTACTCTCGCTCTTGTTCCAACTCTTCCTCATTTGCTTCCGCGTGCACCCCGGCCTTTTTTATGCGAAAGAAAGAAAAAAATGGAAGTCTCAGAACCTACAAAACTCGTCCCTTCCAAAGAAGGTTCAACAAAGGAAAGTTACATAACAATCCGTTCAAGACACCTAGACTCATTATCTTCAAAAATCTGAAGGAAGATAGGCAGAGGGAGAGCGTTCCAGAGGTGACTATGCTCCGTTCACTTTAACTAGGCGTAAAATTGCTATTAGTTAGTCTTGAGTGCTGAGATAGAAGAAGAGGTTAACAGAAAAATATGCAGCTAGTCACGAAGAAGTACTATGGAAAGGATGCAGAGCCGAGGTATAGTCATGTTCTGTCACTGAGCTTCGGAAATTAGATTGCAGGAGGTCGGAAATCACCGCCAAGTTAAGGTGAATGAACTACAGGTGTGTACATAATAGAGAGAGAGAGAGGGAGAGAGAGAGTACTGATGTTTTTTGTGATGTTAAATTTTTCGAATAATCAGGCATCCATAGCAGTTAATTATTATCGTAGACCGTTTTGTTTTTCACATTTCTTCATATTCACTCAAATTTGGCTGTGAAGTTCTCGGTAGCTCTGTGTGTGAAAGCAAATTTATATACAAGCTCCGTGGCGCTTGAATTGTGTCACGGATCATTTTGTTTTTCGCATTTTTTTTTTTTCACTATAATATTACTTTGGTCGTGAGGTGTTTGGCAGCAGTAATGAGTCAAGAGAAGTGTATATACAAACAATATTATACAAGATTTGGGCTTAGGAGAGGTTGTAAATAGAGACTCTGGTTAATTCTTGCATTATAGTAGGGGTGTGCGTTATAGTAGGGGTGTCCATTATAGTAGGGATGTGCATTATAGTAGGGGTGTGCATTCAGCGGCCGTCAGCCCATCTGTAAATGAGGTGAGTGATTCGCATTATTTATTATTTTATTCATTAATTATTTGTACACCAGGATGCTTCTTTTTAGTATTTCCTAATGATTCACACTTCCTTATTGTAGTGGCAGGTGAGGCTGGGGCGCAGGTTTAATAGCCGTGGAGATAAGGTACCCAGATGGCAGAGGACAGAGTGACAGGGAGGCGATTGGTTTGTGGCCACCCTCTCCGGGATTAAAGCGTCTGACTATAGATAGATAGATGGGACAAACAGACAGATGGATGGATAGATAGATGGGTAGATAGATAAACATGCCAACCGTGTAACATAACTCTGGTTACAAAGGGCATGAGCAGGTTATAGAACTCTTGTCATTTGTGAAGTTGTGGACATAAATAATGATCCACATCATTACGATAAATAACGAAACACACACACACACACACACACACACACATACACACACACACATATATATATATATATATATATATATATATATATATATATATATATATATATCGAAACCCTATGTTGCGATCTTCAGAATCCAAAAATCTTCTCAGAGTTCCGTGTAGGAGTTTGACCAGTGTTCGACTAAGAAAATGAGCAATAATAGTGTAGTTCATTCACCTTAACCTGGCCCAAATTGTTATCCATTTCCAGCTTTATTTCACGTAGCTCAGTAGCAGAAAAAGACAATACTGTGGTTCGACATCATTTCAGTATCACTTCTTAGTGACTAGCATATTGTAGTGTTACTCGTAATCTGTTGTTATATGTCAGCTTACAAGATGGAGGGAGGGCAGCTTTAGGCCAAAGTAAAATGAACGGAGTATTGTAGCAACTCCAGGGTCATCTGAACGTGAACCCCGTGAACTGCAGGCCCCGAGTTACCCTTCTGATTCATCCACCATCCTCCTTTCGGGTGACAAACTGGGGGGTGGAGGGAGGGGCGATATTACTGTCAGTTATTGTACGTTTTGAGAGCAGATACGTTTAACACACACACACACACACACACACACACACACACACACACACACACACACACACACACACACACACACACACACACACACACAGTCTCTCTACACTGTCTTTCTTCTTAGTAGTGCGGACGGCCAAGAAGTGCTGGATATAAAATTCGGCCCCCTCTGCGCTGAAGGTTGAACGTCGTTGCATTACAGAGTAGAAAGGAAAGGAGTGTGTGGGTAGATAGGCGCTACGTGGTTAGAGAGAAAGAGAGAGAGAGAGGATTGTTGTGATGGAAGTGCACCTTTTACTCTTATTCCATTTTTTTCTTTTATTCTTCATTTTACTCATAATTTTTTAATAATTTTCGTGGCTCATGTATGCTGACGTCTTGTTTATGTATTACTCTTGCCACGGCCGCACGATTTCACCCAGCCGAGGGGAGACCAGGGGTTTGCGAAGGTTACAGTTAACCACTATAGTTCGAAAAATCTCTCCACAGCTGAATAAAATCGTCTGGAGATAGCAAGGATTAATACAAGACATCCTTCTGCTGAAGGGGTTAAGGGCTTCAGTAGGGCGGCGGCGTCTTTGCCCCACCTCCTGTTACCAGACGATTTTATTCAGCGTAGGGGAGTCCTTGTTCTAGCAAAGAGGTTTATATTGATTCTAGGGCCTTGTTTTACCACGGCATAGAATCGTTGGACGGCTGCAGGAAAAAAACAAGATCCTATTAGTAGTTGTAGCTTTAATCCTAGGCTTATGTGAACGTGAACCCAATGGACGGCAGGCTTAAGTTACCCCTCTGTCGCCATGCACCACCTTCCTTTCGGGGGATAGGAAGGGGATTAAGTGACGATTCTATAAGCAGGCCGCCCCACCAGCCTGTCATATCGGTGCTACCACGTGAAGGCGCCCCTCTCCAGCACCCCTCAGCATATTAAGGGGATTGGTGATTGTAAATACACATTGATTTTTTTTTTTTTTTTTTAGTACAATTGAGTCGAGAAAAATATCCTACCTCATCCTCCACAAGAACTACCGACACTCATTAGAACACCCTTGATACCGTTACACCAGTCCTCAGTGCAAAAAATATACCGTATATATATCTTCTAGCAGTTCAGGATAGGCGGTTACCATATTAGCGTCCAAGCAGTGACAGGTGAAGGTGTGTTTGGAGCCATCTTTTGCCCATAGGTGTACTGTAGGGCCGAGGGAATGGGCTGTATACTCTGTCCAGTGTCTGATTAAAAAAAAAAAAAATCATTCACTTCATGCAGTAATACTTTAACTCATTTATTCATCATTAACCCAGTCGTCCATTCATCCATTCATTCCTGTTGATGTAATAATTCAGTATTTCTGTTCATGTACTCAAAACTTTATTCATTCATACATTACTCCCTCCATAGTCTATTTGCTGTAGCCTCTCAGATGAAAAGAATTGATTTTCCATTCTTTTATTCATTTTTCATTCATTCCTGCATTCATTTCCTCTTGCGTCCAGGTATTATTCTTGCACAAAAGTCAGTCATTTTGTATTTCGGTTTAATCAGAAGTCATGGAACCAGTAGTGTACCTTTAAAAAGCGCATTAAATATTTGACAGCACTGGGAGCATTGAGGCAGGGAGCATTGGTATGGGGTGCGTTGGAGCGTGATAAATATTGCAGCATTGGAGAGCGGAGGAGAGCGGAGCATTTTGGCTGTGGCTGGGAGAGGCTGCCAGCATTTTGAAGCGTTGACATAGTGAAGGGAGATTAATGAATTTGGAGCATCTGTTGGCACTTTTAATTTGATGCCTTATTATTATTATTATTATTATTATTATTTATTATTATTATTTATTATTATTTATTATTGTTATGATTATTATTATTATTATTCTATCGGATAGGTACAGTATATATGAAGCCACAGTATGCGGTGAAGTATTTTTGCCTCTCAGATAAAGCCAGGATACCGTTGGCTTGAATGATGAGTGGATAGAAGCGTGGCCCACTGAATTGGCCGAACTTTGGCTGTCTGGACGCTGCTACTTCTCACCCCGGCCTAGGGTGGGAAAGGAGGTCTGGATGATGATGATGACGACGACGATGACTGATTATTAGTAGTAGTAGTATTGCTATTATTTTATTATTATTATTATTATTAGTAGTAGTAGTAGTAGTTGTAGTAATAGTAGCCCCAGGTTCATTGGAAACGTAAACCCGGTGGACTGTAGAATGAAGCTGCCCTTCTTCTGCAGCCCATCCTCCTCCTTTTGGGGGGACAAAGTTGATTAAGGGACGTTTGTATAAGCAGGCAGCTGCACTACCTGGCCATATTGGAGCCACCGCGTGAAGGCGTCCCTCACCAGTAGCACCATTATTAATATAGTCAATGATTGCCATTTTCAGGGCGACGGGTCTCAGGTGTGCTGGATAAGATCGTGTGCAGTTATTAAGGAAATAAGAAAGACGACATTTTGTGCAAGGGATGAAGGGAGTGGCGGCTTCACTACGAGGTGTCATTCTAATCACTACTCTGTTCACATTAAATAGTCACATTATTGCCATTGCGTCATCTTCATTGCAGAAGTTCAAGAAGAGGTTACAACTAAAGTCTGGTGCTACTGAAGAAGTTATGTGTAAAGGATGTAGAGCTATAATGTTATCTTCTTCCTACAGTGGGGTGCGGGACGTAGGCTACAAAAGAACAAAGACCTCCGCTTAGTGTCTGATATATCAAGAATCAGTGGACACTGAAAGAATTTAACTATTAGCTACTGTTCTTATGGCCTAGGTGTTAGTTCTCTTTGTCATGTAAATAGTAGAGGAAGGGTAATTCTCGCTTGTTAGATAATTTGTTGATAGTATGTTTTGTCTTCCAGGTGATGATGGGTGTCCGGACCCCAGGTGTGTGAGCGAACTGAGGTGAGTATCGTATTGTCTTTTATCATGCTTTCCTCAATGTACATCATTCATTATACGAATTGGAAGACTATGGTGATTTATTATGTAGCGTTTCATGTGGGAGTTTCTCTGAGTGATTAATCTGTGTGTGTGTGTGTGTGTGTGTGTGCAGTCAGTCAGTACGCACAAACATACGTCCCTTCCACCGCCACATACACCACTTTCACTACGGACACCCTTTTATGATTCCGCCGCTGCCACGCTGATGGAGGCGTATTTCTAGCTGGACCTTTTTTTTTTAGCCCAGGAAAAAGTCCGCACCCACAGGAGACAAGTACGAAGGGTGATCAGAAAGTAATGACAGTTCGTGCTATAACATGAAAACCTTGAATGATGGGAGGTAGGGGAGCAAGGAGAGTGCAGAGTTGCCTGTCCTTACGAGTTTGAACTTGTCGCCGTATGCCTGACTTTTCTTGTTTTAATGTTGTGAGTGAATGCTTCACTCTTGTTTTTGCTCTCTGGCCAGAAACATGGATTTCTCGAAAGAAGGCTGCAGGTTCTACATTTTTACGAGGTGGAAACTGGGAAAGAAAGCAACAGAGATTCGAGGGGAATTATTACAAGTTTATCCAGACACTACTCCTTCCCTGGAAACTGTTTCCCGCTGGATTCGTGCTTTCACAGCAGGAAAAACTGAATTGAAAGATGAACAACGCTCTGGACGCCCCTGGACATCCGTGACCGAAGCAACAACTGTCCCTGCACGGTCCATCATTGACGAGGATCCAACTGTAACTCTTAGGTTCTTAGCCTTGGAGCTTGATATCAGTTATGGGAGTGCATATGACATCGTGCATGAACAATTACACCTGAGGAAGAAGTGTTGTCGATGGATACCCCATTTGTTGACTGATGAGCAAAAGGCTGAACGGGTGAGGATTTGTCGTGTCTGGCTTGCTGAATTTGAACCAAATGGTCCAAAACGGTTCTCAGATGTTGCTACTGGAGATGAGTGTTGGATTTCATTCTTCACAACCCGTGACAAGCACTCAAACATGGTGTGGTTGGGCGATGAAGACCCTCGACCTCAGATTTTGAAGGAAGGATTTCGCAGCCGGAAGCGCCTTTTCACCATCTTTTTCAATTCTCAAGGACCAATATGCGTGGATGTGATGCCTGAAAAGTCCACTATCACAGCCCAATACTACACAGACCAGGTCCTTCCACAAGTCTTGGAACACAAGGCCAACACCGCACCAACCCGCCGTCGGTCTCGCCTTTTGCTGCACCACAACAATGCTGCACCCCACAAAGCTCGCCTCACTATGCAGTACCTGGAACAACAAGGTATAACTCTGCTCCCCCACCCACCCTACTCCCCTGACCTGGCTCCCTGTGACTTTTGGTTGTTTCCAAAAATTAAATCTGCCATCGCTGGGAAGCAATTTCATCGCATCCAAGACTTGGCACGGACCGTCAATTCAGAACTCCGAAGTATACCGTCTTCAGAGTACCACGCTTGCTTCATGACGTGGAGAAAGAGAATGGAATGCTGCATAGAGGTTGGAGGGGAGTACTTTGAAGGAATGTGAGTCATAGTTTGATAGTTCTTCATGCTAATAAAAGTTTATGGACTCACTGTCATTTCTTTCTGATCACCCCTCGTATAGGGATTGACTGAGAGGAGATGCTGTAATAATAAATAATAAAATAACCAACCAGCCGTCATCGTGCTAAAGCGGTTAATAGAGAGCGACTATGGGATTTTTTTTTTCAACCATCTGACGATATATATATAAAAGAAAAAGAAAACCGCTAGAGAGAGAGAGAGAGAGAGAGAGCCATCGTAGTGAAGGGGTAACGAGTACAGCAGGTCGGCAACGGTGTGCTTCATTACGTACAAAAACCCTCAACTCCTGCAACAATGTGCAACTCTCAACGTTATCGCCAATTTCGCTAACTCGCCTAACTATTTGCCACTCAGCCAAAAACAGAAATCTATTGTATTTCACCAACTAAGCCATCCACCACCACCACCACCACCACATTCACTATTATCACTACAATTCCCACCCCCATCATCACCCTCCACTGCGGTCACCACACTAACACCACCATCATTACCATCTTATCGCCATAACAGTCATCGCTTTCACCTTCACACCATTATCATCACCATCACCACTTTCACCCTCACACCGTTATCATTACCATCACTGTATTCACTTTCACACCATTATCATCATAACAATCACAGCTTTCACCTTCACACCATTATCATCACCATCACCTCTACTGCAGCGACCACAGTATCACCACCGTCATTCCCAGCCGTCAGCACCTGTCACCATCATTACCATCTTATTACCATAACAGTCACCGCATTCACTTTCACACCATTATCATCGCCATAATAATCACCGCTTTCACCTTCGCACCATTATCACCATAATGATCACCTCTTTCGCCTTCACACCATTATCATCACCATCACCACTTCCGCAGCAGTCAGCACACTATCACCACCGTCATTCCCAGCATTCAGCACGTCATTATCAGTGCTATCATTAGCACCACCACCATCACCAACAGCAGCAACAACAGCAAATAATAATAATAATAATAATTCATCCATCATCCAATCCTATGTTGCCTCATGAGCGTAGGAGCCCGGGGCTAGGCAAGTTGGTACTGACATTTAAGATGAGAGTGACCAGCCTCACTCATCCCTGAGTGGCATTACATGAGCAATAAACCCCAACCATCCCTTGGATTTAAACCTACACAGGCTAAATCTGATTCGAGCGCCTTAATTACCCACAACACCACCAGGCGCCATAATTTGGTTATACGGTTACCACCCAGCGTAGTAAATGGTTTCCTGGTGTACCGGAAACCATTTGGCTTGTCACTCAGTGTAGAGTCACCCATAGGCAGAAGGGAGAGGAAAGAATGAAGGAAAGACAGAAGAAGAAGGAAGGAAGAGAGGAAAGGGCAGACACCCAAAGCAGCACAACATCGAGTGAGTGGATGTTGTGAATGTTGAGCGTCCCCACCTACCACCTATAATAATAATAAATAATAATAATAATAATAATAATAAATAATAATAATAATAATAGTAATAATGATAATAATAAAAATAAATAATAACCCACCACCTTTATCAATAGGACTACCTCTATTAGCCAGTTAACACCATTACCACTTCAACCAGTCTAACCAGTTAACACCATTACCACTTCAACCAGTCTAACCACCCAGCCAGCGGCCACCACTGCTATAATCCGTTTAGTTTCATCTGACAAAAATCCGTCACCTCTTTCTGCTTAATTATTGGCCATTTGTAGTCAGAATGGGGCATAAATTCACAAGTAACCAAGGAGACTCATCGCTACCTCATAACTGTGGTTCGTGGAAGTGGCTCATTTTTGTCAGATGAAAATAAACTGACTATAGTACCGTCCGCCATTACCTTTACCACACATCGTTACCCTCACTACAACCACCAGTGTACAACTACATTTTACTCCTGCAGTCTTTTTGCCAAATACATCATCAGTTCATCCTACCAACCACCACCCAGTCAGTAAACCATCCACCCATCCTACCTACCTACCTACCTACCACTCACTCACTCACTCACTCACCAAACAAATTTTGTATCTTCCATTCCCGATCACCACGACCACCTACAAACGCAACTGCATAGTATACGGGTGGGGTCCTCTACGAGTATACCCGGGCCTATAGTACAGATCTCGTGGGTGGGTGGGGGGGGGGTTTCATCACATACACTTCTTTAAACAAGGTGGAGTTTTTGGCTTTTCGTCTCAATAGCGCCTCTCCTACTGATTTCATTTATTTCTCTCCGCCTTAAACTGGTGTCACTCTACTGTATGTAATCATTCGACATTGGACAGTCATTAGACTTTCTGATTATTTGCTTATTTGCACTTGTAAGGTGGGCACACAGCACCCGTATGGCAACGCACACTCACCCCTTGTTGTCCAGCTTTGTAATGCAGGAGTTACCAAAATTCTGTGTCCTTCATGAACCTTGCTGGTTCTCTCTGTATTTCCCGCTGCCTACGACCTCCAGTTCTTCAGATTTGGTTCAGGCATCCAGAATTAAATGTATCCTAATTTTGACTCTGTTGTTTGACTTTCGTGGAAGACGCGATATCCGCAGGCTTTCGTCTCCCTTATTCCTTGCTGTGTTATAAAGAGAGAGGAAAAGAGTACCAGCCACCATCTTAACATTTCCAGTCACCAGTATTCAGCCCAGCCGTCTGTACCGGTAATGTGTGTCAGTTTATGGAGGGCAGCATTAAGCCCCTCATCCCTCTAGACTATTACCATTTTCAGCCCATCTAACTACCATCCACCCCGTAACAGCCTCCACCACTCAACTACTACAGCTCTCACCATCCACTCCAACCCGTTACTACCATCCTATCCAGCCTTTACTGATCACCTATCCAGCAGTCACAACTATCACTATCACATCACCATACAGAGAATGCCAAAAAACACCATCCAGTCCAGCAATGTTTACTACCACTTATCCATAGTACCACCATCCCAAACAACCGCCATCCCAAACAACCACCATCCCAAACAACCACCATCCCAAACAGCCACCATCCCAAACAACCACCATCCCAAACAACCACCATCCCAAACAACCACCATCCCAAACAACCACCATCCCAAACAACCACAGCTACCACCATCCAGCAACCACAGTGTACAACTACCACCATCAGTCCATAATCCAACGGCCACATCCACCACCATCATCTTCACCCACCAAAGTTAGTCAACCAACCATACACAACCACCACTGTCACCTCATCCACCACCAACCACAACTACCACCATCACACCATTGTAGACCAACCACATCTACCATTACCGTCTTATCCTGACATCTGTTACTACCACCACCATCACTATCACGATGCAGTCGCTATCCAAAACCCCAGTTTCCACCATCTTCTTTACTACTGCCACTGCGGCCGATTCAACAACCAGAACTGCCACCTTCTACCAGCCTTAACTACCACCATCCACTCCAGCTGTCTGCTGCTACCACTATCACTTATACAACAACCACCAACCACAACTACCACTATCCAGCAGCCGCCATCCAACAACTGCAACTACCACCATCAACCCATCAAACTACCCCACCATCCACCAACATCAGTTCATCCACCAACCACAACTACCACATCAAGTAACTCCAAGTATTACCATCCACCCACCACAACTACCACTGTCCACCCATCACATCTACCACATCACCATCCACCCACCACAACTACCACATCACCATCCACCCACCACAACTACCACATCACCATCCACCCACCACAACTACCACCACCGCCACCACCACAACTCCCCCTCCGTGACGCGGGGCGAGCCATGGAGGCCGGCCAGACAAAGACACTGATCCCCCTCTCCCTAAATTAAAATGTAAGAAAAACTTGGGCCATGAATTTGCATACTCCGATTTTTCAAAGTGGCCGAGTTGGTGAGGGAGTTTTTATTTTTTTTAAGACCCCCCTAAAACCCTCTCTTCTCCCCTCTTCTGTTCTCCTCTTTTCTCTTCTCTCCTCCTCTTTTCTCCCCTCTTCTCCTCCCCTCTTCTCCTCTCTTCTTCTCGTCTCTCCTTTCTTTTGTTCTCTTTTCGCTTCTCCTTTGTTTTTCAGCTTCTCTCTCCTATCTTTTTTTGTCTTTCCCTTTTTCTTCTCCCCCCTGTTTCTCTCTCTCTCTCTCTCTCTCAATATATATAAGGACTTTAGACAGAAGAATAAAAGGATGGAGGAAGGGGAAGAGGAGAGGAAAAACAAAGAGTAGAAAAGAGGTAACGATGTGAAGGGAAAATGCAAGGTGAAGGAAGGAAGGAGGGATGGAAGGGAAAGAAGGAGGGATGGAAGGGAAAGAAGGAGGGATGGAAGGGAAAGAAGGAGGGATGGAAGGGAAAGAAGGAGGGATAGAAGGGAAACAAGGAAAGATGGAAGGGAAAGGAGGCATAGAAGGGTAAAGGATGGGGAGTAGTTAGTGGAGGGATAGAAAGGGAGGAAGGAGGGAAGGAAAGAGAAGTGTGCATGAAGGAGGTAGTGGCTTAAAAAGGAGAGAGAGAGAGAGAGAGAGAGAGAGAGAGAGAGAGAGAGAGAGAGGTGGTTGGGGAGAAGGATAGTTGGAGGGAAGGGATGATGGATGGAAGGTGGGAGGGAGTTGGTGCCCTGGTTTTATAATATATAGCCCCTCTATCAGCTAGATGGAGGGAGGGAGGGAGGAAAGGATAGATGTATGGAGAGAGAGAGAGAGAGAGAGAGGAAAGACACAGCGGCAGTGGGAATGAAGTGTTTGAAGAGAGGAAGGAGGGATTGGAGTTAGGATGGTGGCAGTGAGGGAAAGAAGTGATCGTGAGGAAGGGAATGAGGGAAGAGAGGAAGGAAAGTGGGATGGATGAAAGGAAGAGTAGGAGGGAAGAAGGGAGGGAAGGTTGGACGAATGAATGGATGGACGAATGGATGCGTATGGATGGGTGGATGGGTTGGAAGGAGGGAGGTAGGATAGAAAGAAATGGGGACAATGAAGGGGAGAGAGATGGAAGGGGTGATGAGGTACGACAGGAGAGAAGGGAGGAAAGGAGGAGCGAAGGAGGGTAAGAGTAATGTAAGAGGTAATGAAGTGGAATTGAAGGAGGAAGAGGAAAATAAGGAAGGAGGGATGAGGCAGAGTGGGTGGAGGGGGGAAAGGAGGAAGAGGTGGGAGAGGAAGAAAGAGGGGAGGAAGCAGAGAGAAGAGAGGAGGAAGGAGATTTGGGGGAGGGAAGAGAAAGATGGAAAAGAAGAGGAAGGATGGGAGGAGGGAACATAGGGGAGCTGGAAGGAAAGAGCGAGGGAGGAGAGAATGGTTGTAGAGTTGGAGGGAGGGAGGAAAGATTAGAGGGATGGAAGGGGAGAGAGACTAAAAGAGGGGGGAAAAGGGGAGAGAGGGAAGGTAGGAGAGATGGAGGGATGGAGGAGATGAGGGAGAAAATAAGAGGGAAAAACAAAAGGAAGGAACGAGGGTTGGATGGATAGAAAATGAGGAAGGGTGAAGAAAAGAAAGAGGGAAGGGGAGGATGGAGGAAGGATTGAGACGGAGGGGAGGAAGGATGGAGGGAAGATAAAGACAGAGGGGAGGAAGGATGGAGGGAAGATAAAGACAGAGGGGAGGAAGGATGGAGGTGTGGGATAGAAAGTAGGAAAATGTTGATGTAGTTTTATTTTTCTCCGTCGGCAAGGAGACAAGACAAATAGAGGAAGGAAGGAAGGAAGGAAAATAGGTAGGAAGGAAGGAAGGAAGATAGGTAGGAAGGAAGGAAGGAAGTTAGGTTGGAAGGTAGGTAGGAAGGAAGGGAAGAGGAAAGTGTGAAAGTTGTAGTAGTGAAATGAATCAAGGAGAGAGAGAGAGGGAGAGAGAGAATGGATAAATTGTAACCAGACTGATAGATATAGGTGAACTGATGGATGAATGAGGTAGAAAGGAAGTGAATTCATGAACAAAGATGGGAAGGAAAAGAAAATGGTGGTAAGGAAAGAGGGGAAGTTTAAAGGGAGAGAAAAATGATGGCAAGGAGGGAAAGAAGGAAGGGAAATAAAAGGCGAGAGAATAAGGAATTGAAAAAATGGAGAAAGGGAGAGGAGGAAAGCAAGGATGGAGGGAAAACAAGGAAGGAAGGAGGGATGGTGGGAGAGGGATATAGTAGCAAGAGTAGTAGTAGTAGTAGTGGTGGTAGTAACTGCAACCTCAGCTCATCTGAAAGTGAACCCCGTGGACTGCAGGCTGAGGTTGCCGTTCTTCCTCAGTTCACCATCCTCCTTTCGGCATTAGGGAAGGGACAGAGGGACGTTTATGTAACCACTCAGCTCCATCCCCGGCCATATGGGTGCCACCACGTGAAGGCGTCCCTCTCCAGCACCGAGGGGAATAGGAATGAGTACAGCTGGGAGGAAACATCAGACAAGGCCGTACTTTAAGTGGCTTTGGGGATTCGCAACACGTCTTTCGTAGCGATTTATTCTGCACCTCACACTGCAGTATCACTTTGTACGTAAATAATGAAAACTGTCGATATTAAAACGAAATAAATTACAGGAGTTTGTTATACTGTAGTACCCTATGTTGAATAAATCGCTGAGGAAGAGATGCTACCAAGTCTCTTAAGTCATCTGTAATAAATCCCTTTTTGATCCATTTTAGGTCGCTTATTACAAGATACACTAAATATCTTGCCCATGTTAAAGACAAGGATAGTAAAAGAAGAAGTGAATGGAGAAAGTGATGATGGAGGATGAAGAGTAAGACAAGGATAACAAAGGAAGAGGAGAGTGAAGGAATTGGTTGTGGGGGATTGAAGGATAAGGCAAGGATAGCAAGGCAGGAAGAGAATGAAGAAATATATAGAGTGAAGGATAAGACAAGGATAGCAAAGAAGGAAGAGAATGAAGAATTTTATTATGGAGGAATGAAAGATAGGACAAGGATAGCAAAGAAGGAAGAAAATAAGGAATTGATTATGGGGGAATGAAGGATAAGACAAGGATAGCATAAGGGGAAAGAGACGAAAGGAATTTAGTATTAAAGGATTAAAGGATAAGACAAGGATAGCAAAATGGGAGGAGAATGAAGAAATTAGCTGTCAAGAAATGAAGGACAAAATCAAAAGGAATGGAGGATAGAGGAATGAAGGAGGAGGTGAAGGAATGAAGGGAATGAAGGAAGGACGAAGTGAAATGTGATAGATAGAAGAAGAAACGAAATAGATGAACAGATGGATAGAATGAGCACGAGGAGAATGAAACGGGTGAAAGGTTTTACAGAGAGAGAGAGAGAGAGAGAGAGAGAGAGAGAGAGAGAGAGAGAGAGAGCAAATATTCATTAATTCTGGCCAGACGCATGGAAAAATGGGGAAGAAGATAGATTAGAAAGACAGGAGGAGGAGGAGGAGGGAAGAGAGGAAGTAAGAGAGGAAGAGGAAGGAAGGAAGAGAGGAGGAAGAGGGAAGAGAGGAAGTGGAAGGAAGAGAGGAGGAAGAGGAAGGGAAGGAGGAAGAGAAGGGGAAAAAGGAGGAGAGTAGTGGGGAAAAGAAGGAAGAAAAGGGAGGAGGATGTGGAAAAGAAGACAGGAGGAGATGGAAGAGGGAAAAGAAGAGTAGAGAAATGGAAGGAAAAGGGATAGGAAGAAAGGAGGTGCATTATTAAAGAAGATGAAGGAGATTAGGAAGAAGCAATAAAGAGGGGAAGGAAGAAAAAAAAAAATGCAAGAAAAAGAAGACCTGAAGAAGCAAAACTTGTAAGAACGACGCAAATATGGAAGGAATAGAGAGAGAGAGAGAGAGAGGAAATAACAGGAAGAGCAACAAGGAGAGCAGACGAGAGAGAAGGGAGGCAGGGGACAAAGAGGAAAGATAATGAGGTAAGAAGAAATGTCAGGCAAGAGATGAGGAAGCAGTGGAAGAATGAGGTGTAGGAGAGGAGAGATGAAAGGCGGAAGAAGAGAGAGATGTATATATAGGAGGAGGAGGAGGAAAAATTGGAGGGAAACACGGGCGAAGGGAGGAAGAATAAGAATAAAAATGGAAGCGGAGAGAGACAGGGGGCAAGCAGACAACTAAAACTCAAGAGGAAAGAAGAGGAGGAGGGAGAGAAAATGAGAGGAAGAGGAAAGAGCAAAGTAATAACCAAACGAGAGAAAAATAAAGAAAACGAGAAGGGAGGGAAGAATGAAAGAAAAGAGAGAGAGAGAGAGAGAGAGAGGAGAGGAGAGGAGTGAGCAAACAAGAGAAAATGAAGAGGAAGAAAGAGGAGAAAAAACTGAAAGGCAGGGGAATTGTCTCCAGCCACTTGACAAAGGAGAGAGAGAGAGAGTTAAAACATGTAAATGGTAGGGAGTTTGTGACGATGGTAGTTGTGGTTGTAGTAGTGGTTGTTATTTTGGCCTTGATTTACCGTATTTGCTATGGTGTGTGTGTGTGTGTGTGTGTGTGTGTGTGTGTGTGTGTGTGTGTGTGTTTGTATGGTCGGGTTGTTTTCACCTGACAGAACTGGGCCACTCCTAACAACTTCCTTATTAAGTCCTGGTTGGATGGAATTCTATGAGCCTTAGTTATGAGACACGACTGAATCTCCTTGGTTACTAGTCAAATAAACCCTCCATTTGGCCATTACCTCAATTGACTGGGTTAGGAAGGATCGTCAGTGGGTTGTAGTGTATGTTGTTGTTGTTGTTGTTGTTGATGTAGTTGTAGTGTTCGATTTTTTTTCTGACCCAGTTTTCCTCCTACGAACTATACACCTCCACATGCCACCACTTAGGCACCAGCACCCACCGTCCGTATTGAATACATGCTAGGGCTGTCTCATACAGGGCTGGTGTATTGGTATTAGCGGGAGTATTAGTGGCAGGTCTTGTGGCTGTGGATGTACATTGTCATTAAGTGGCATTTTTATTACACTGGGAAGTAATTACCTGCTATTAAACGAATGAGGTTGAATTACATGGAGCTGATGTGGCAGTTGCGGTAATTGTGGTAGGTTAGGTGGTAGCGGTAGTGATTGTGGTAGTTGTGGTAGGTGTGGGAGTTTTAGGTATGCGTGGTAGTTGCAGTGGTTATGATAAAATGGTTGTACTCAGCGATTGCCTCATGTAATTACAGGTAGTAGTGGTTGCTGGCGATATTTGTAGTGGTGGTGGCTGGCGGTAATTGTGGTAGTTGTGGTGATTGTGGTTGGCGGTGCAATCTGAGGCTACAATCATGGCGTCTTTTGGCGGGGCGTGAATATCGCGAGAGACGCACGCCAAAATTTATGGAGCGCGAATAGGAATGGATAAACTTTTTTTTTTTTTTTTTTTTTTTTTTCCGAGTCAGTATCTTACCCACACTATTTCTTTCATCCCTCTTTCCTTCATTCCTTCCTTCTATCTTTTCAGTCCTCCCATTTTACTATTTCCTTCCTTCTCTTCCGTCTCTCCGCCCTTCAATTGTCCCTTCCGTCTTGCCTTCCTTCCTAATTTTCTTCCTTCCATTCCATATTCCATTCCTTTTTCATTCCTTCTTTCCATCCTTCCTTTCTCCCTTCCTTCCTTAGTTTTCTTCATTTCTTTTCCTACCTTCTTCCTTTCCTTCGTTCATCCTTCCTTCCTTCCTTTCTTCCTTCTCTCCTTCCTTCCTTCTTCCTTCCCTTCCTTCCTTCCTTCCATCCTTCCCTCCCTTCTTCCTCTCTTTCCACTTTCCTTCCTTTCCACTTTCCTCATTTCACTCTATTTTCCTCCCTTCCGTCCTTCCTTCCTTCTCCGCTTCACTCGTACCAAACTTTCTTCTCATTCTTTCCTCCCTTCCCCCTTTCTCACTCTTCTTCTCTCTCCACTTTCTCCCATTTCCTCCATTCTTTGCTTCCTTACACCTCTGATTTTTTCCTCCTTTCCCTCCTATTTTTGGAAGTGGGAATAGGATGATGATGATGATGATGATGATGATGATGGTGGTGGTGGTGGTGGTGGTGGTGGTGGTGGTGGTGGTGGTGGTGATGATGATGATATGGTGATGATGATGGTGGTGGTGGTGGTGTTGGTGGTGATGATCGTGGTGGTGGTGATGGTGATGGTGATGATGATGATGATGATGATGATGATGATGAGTGTTTATATACTTTGCTTTTTTTTTTCTCAGGGTCTGTCTTGTTTGTTTTTTTTATCGTCTTTATTCTTAGTCAACATCCTTTTATTCATTGCCCTACCCCTCTATCCTGCCTTCCCTATTCTTTACTTCCTCCTCCTCCTCCTCCTCCCTCCTCCTTCTCCTCCCTATTATCATACACTTTCTCCCCCCCCCCTTGCTCCTCTATCCCTCTCCCTCCTACCCTACCCTTCCTCCACCATTTCCCTTTCCTCCTCCTCCCATCCTCTTCCTTGTTTTTCATTCTCCACTCCCCCCTCCCTACTCGTCCTTTTCCTCTTCTGCTGCTCTTCCTCCTTCCCTCTCCTCCATCTCCTGTTCCCTCCTTCCCCTTCCATCCATCTCCTGTATTCCCCTTCCCTCTCCTTCCTCCCCGTTCCCTCACCTCTTCTCCGCTTCCCTTCCTCCTCTCCCCATTCATCCCCTCTTCTTCCCCGTCCCCCATCCCTTCTGAACTTCCCCATTATTCCTATTTTCCCCTTCCCTCCCCGTCTGGATTCACATTCCTTTCCTTCCCATTCATCTTTTCCCCTCTTCCCTATTCTCTCTCTTTACTCTTTCTCCCTTCCCATCCCCTCCCTCCCCACACCATGTCTCTCTCCTCCTTCCCTTCCCCTCCCCTTCCTTCCCTCACCCCTCCTCATGTATCCCCTCTTCCTCCCTCTTCTTCCCTATTTCCTCCCCTTTTCCTCTCTTCTTCCCCTCTTCCTCCTATTTCCCCTCGTCTTCCCCTCTTCTTTTTCCTCTCTTCATCCTCTCTTCCTTCCTTTTCCCCTCTTCCATCTTCCCCATTTTTTACCTCGTCTCTTCTTGCCCTCTTCGGTTATTGCGCTCTTCTCTTGTTTTCCCCTCTTCCCTCTTGTTCCCTTCCTCCCTCTTTCCCCCTCCCCTCTTCCCTCTTTCCCACTTCCCTCTTTCCCCCTATCCTCTTCCCTCTTCCTCTTTCCCCTCCCCTCTTCCCCCCTCCCCTCTTCCCCCCCTCGCCTTCCCCCCCTCCAGTAGTGAAGGTGGTTGTGTCAATTCATGGAAGCTCTCGAGAAAATTAATGTGGTGGTCTGATACTGCCTGACCTCTCTCTCTCTCTCTCTCCCCCCTTCCTTCCTTCCTTCCTCCCTCTCTGTTCCATGTATATCTCTTCCTTTTTTTTTTTCCATTTTTTTCCCATCCACTGTCACTTTTCCTCCACCCTATTCACCCTCCACAATGTTTTTTTTCCTCCACTTCCTTTCTTCTTCCACTTATTTTCCTCCGCTCCCATTCTTCCTCCACTGTAATTTTCCTCCACCCTCATTTTTCCTCCACTGTTATTTTCTTCCCCTCCCATTTTCTCTCTCCCTCTCCCACGCTTCCTCACATTTTTTCCCTCTCCCATTCTTCCATCATCCACATTCCCATAAGGTCCATTTCCCTGGTGTTTTCTTCCCCCCCCCATTATTCCCATTCCCATTTTTCCTATCTCATTCCACCCCTTCCTTCCATTTCACCCATTCCCTTCCTTCTACTTCCTTTATTTCTTACTTTACTCCTCTACCATTTTCGCTCCATTTCCCTTTCTATCCCCCTTCCCCTACTCGTATCTCCCTCCCCCTCCCCCCCTCTCCTCCCCTCCCCTCCCCTACAGAGCCAGGCACGGACCCCCCCCCCACTGGGCTTTATGTAGGTGCCTTTGTCCCTCACTCTCCACCACTACTATCACCACAACCACCTCCACAACTTGCGCCATCATCATCACCTCCATCACTACGATCATCACCTCCACCACCACCTTCACCCTTGTTAGCACCACTGCCCCTATCACCTTCACTCCTACAAACACAACCCACCATAACCCCTGCACTCACTGCCACCATCACCACCACCACCACCACCACCACCACCACCACCACCATCACTGTCATTACAGCTACCATCATCACCATCACTACCGTTACTGTAAATGCCATCGAACCACCATTTGCACCACAAACTCTACTATTCCCACCACAAACACTGCCCTCCACCACAAACACTGCCCTCCACCATAAACACTGCCCCCACCACAAACACTGCCCCCACCACAAACACTGCCCCCACCACAAACACTGCTCCCACCACAAACAGTACCCCCCATCACCAACACTACCCTCACCACACACACTACTATACATTCACCACAATACTTCCATCACCACAAACACTGCCCCCCACCACAAACACTGCCCCCCACCACAAACACTGCCCCCCACCACAAACACTGCTCCCACCACAAACAGTACCCCCCATCACCAACACTACCCTCACCACACACACTACTATACATTCACTGTACATTCTACCATCACCACAAACACTACCCCCCACCACACACACTACTATACATTCACTACACATACTACCATCACCACAAACTGCCACCACCACAGACACTGCCACCACCACAGACACTGCCACCACCACAGACACTACCATCACCACAAACACTGCCACCGTCACCACCACAGACACTATCATCACCACAAACACTGCCACCGTCACCACCACAGACACTACCATCACCACAGACACTACCATCACCACACACACTACCATCACCACACACACTACCTCCACCACACACACTACTATACATTCACTACACATACTACCATCACCACAAACTGCCACCACCACAGACACTGCCACCGTCACAAACAGTGCAGCCACCACACACACATCACCACAAACACTGCCACCGTCACCACCACAGACACTGCCATCACCACAAACACTGCCCCCACCACAAACACTGCCATCACCACAAACACTGCCATCACTACAACCACTTCCACACCATCATAGACACTCGCCGTCACCACCACCACAAACACTGCCATCATCACCAGCGCTACCACCATCTCCAGGACTGCCACCACCACAAACGCCACCACTTCTACCACAAACACCACCACTTCCACCACAACCACCACCATTCCCACCACAACCACCACCATTCCCACCACAACCACCACCATTCCCACCACAGACACCACCACTCCCACGGCAACCACCACCACTCCCACGGCAACCACCACCACTCCCACCACAACCACCACCACTTCCACCACAACCACCACCACTCCCACCACAACCACCACCACTCCCACCACAACCACCACCACTCCCATGGCAACCACCACCACTCCCATGGCAACCACCACCACTCCCATGGCAACCACCACCACTCCCACGGCAACCACCACCACTCCCACGGCAACCACCACCACTCCCACCACAGACACCACCACTCCCACCACAAACACCACCACTCCCACCACAAACACCGCCCCTCCCACCACAGACACCGCCCCTCCACCACAAACCACCATTCCCACCACAACCACCACCACTCCCACCACAAACACCACCACTCCCACCACAACCACCACCACTCCCACCAAAACCACCACCACTCCCACCACAACCACCACCACTCCCACCACAACCACCACCACTCCCACCACAACCACCACCACTCCCACCACAGACACCACCACTCCCACCACAAACACCACCACTCCTACCACAAACACCACCACCACCACCGCCATCATTAATATTAGCAGCATTAAACTGCCCCCACCGTTACTCGTGGCCTATCACCATAATAATCCCCCTCATTACCATACCATCATCACTCACCACCACCATCACCATCAACCTCTACAATGCCAGGACGGATTTTTCATTTTCATCAGGCTTTTACACAAACCATATTTATTTATTTATTTATTTAAGAAAAGACCCATAACTGCAAAGAGGTTATTGAATACTGTATCAAACCCATCCATTTCGAAACGTCTCCTACGCTGTAAAAATCGTGTGATGGAAGGAAGAATAAATAGAAAATAATTGGTGTTGAGGATAGGTTGGTGGGAAGGAGGCTGTGTGGTCCTGGGTTCGATCCTGGCTCCTAAAGGGAACGTTTCGTGGATATTAATTGGGTATCGTCTGCAAGGCACCACCGACAGCGAACATTTCTCTTAGTGTAGTTGTTTCACCTCAACTTGGCCCAGCTTTCGTCCTTGTGCAGCCTATAAACTTCACGTAAGTCAGTGGCAGAAAAATGTAATGCTGTGACTCGACATCCTTTCCATAGCACTTCCTCGTGACTGGCATCATATCCTAGTGTTAATTTATTGCAACAGCTTTGAAATCAGAATGGAGATATGGCAGTTTTAGGCCAATTTATAGTGAAAAGTGTTATATTTTTGTCACCAGATTTGACTTTGGTATCCGTAGCTTATCACACTAGAGACGATGTATGTTAGTGTTCAAATTCCAGCTCACTTGGTGGTGGTGGTGGTGGTGATGGTAGTGGTGGTGGTGGTGGTGGTGGTGGTGGTGGTGGTGATGATGGTGATGGTAGTGGTGGTGGTGGTGATGATGGTGATGGTGGTGATGGTAGTGGTGGTGGTGATGGTAGTGGTGGTGGTGGTGGTGACTGCAGAGATGTACTTGAAGTTAGTGTGTCGTAGGTGGAGTACTGGACCTTGGGAATGAATGTCTTAGTTTGTGTCCAGAGTCCGATGCATGAGAAGGAAAACAAGAAAAAAAAAAAAACACTTCAGTCACATGCCTTTCTAAACCCACCATTACCACCACCATAAACACCGTCCCTACCATCACCACTAATACTTACCACCATTACAGCTCCATCACAACACCACTGCCATCACCACAAATACCATTATAACAGACTCTACCATATCACCGCTACCATCTCTACAGCCTGCTTCACCATCCTTGCCTTGAAAGACTACAACTACCACCACAGTCACTACCACCACTACTACAACACCATTCACCTCTGCCACCACTACTACAACACCATTCACCTCTGCCACGATCCCCAAAACCACTACCACCAATACCACTACCACTACCACCACAGTTCACCACTACCACCGCCATAGTTTCTGCCTTTTGCCTTACTACCACTACTACAGCTACAACCACCATCACAGAAACTGCCACAACTTACACCACTACAACCACAATCAGCTTCCCTACCATCAAGTTTTCGAGGGATACTGGTACCATTATTACAGATTCTCTCTCTCTCTCTCTCTCTCTCTCTCTCTCTCTCTCTCTCTCTCTCTCCTACTTCTGTAAGCGTAGTGTGTGTTAAGACTGGACCGCCTTGTAGTGACACACACACACACACACACACACACACACACACACACACACAGGTGAATGTGAGAGAGAAACGGGTGAAGAAGAGAGATGATACACTCAAGCACACACACGTCGAGGAGACTGAAGACAGACATATTTTGTGTGTGTGTGTGTGTGTGTGTGTGAGAGAGAGAGAGAGAGCGCCAAGCCAAGGCAAAAGGTAGTCCATTTGTAAGATGAGGTGACGCCACACCACACCACGACAGCCATGACACGCGGGATGCAGGCTAACAGAGGGAGAGAGAGAGAGAGAGATTGAAGGAGAAAAAATGCCCATAATTGAGTCTGAGGAAGAAACTGAGAGCTGGAGAGAAATGATTATGGAAAAATGGAGAGAAAATTATGTAGGAAAATTGGAGACTTGAAAGGAAAAGTTGGAGGAAGAATGGAAAAGATGGAGAGGTGGGAGAAATGAATGGTGGAGAGAATGGAGAGTTGGAGGGAAAATGGGAGGAAAATTGGAGGGTTGGAGAGAAAAGTTGGAGGAAAATGGAGTTGGGGGATGGAGTTAGAAAGGAAGGAGAGAAAAACGAAAAAAATGGAGGGAAAAGTGGGAAGAAAAAGAGTCAGTTGGAGGGAATAGTTGGAGGAAGAAAAGACTGAGACATGGAGGAGAGAGAGTTGGAGGGAAAAAGAGAGTTGGAGGGAAAAAGAGAGTTGGAGGGAAAAAGAGAGTTGGAGGGAAAAAGAGAGTTGGAGGGAAAAAAGAGAGTTGGAGGGAAAAAAGAGAGTTGGAGGGAAAAAAGAGAGTTGGAGGGAAAAAAGAGTTGGAGGGAAAAAAGAGTTGGAGGGAAAAAAGAGTTGGAGGGAAAAAAGAGAGTTGGAGGGAAAAAAGAGAGTTGGAGGGAAAAAAGAGAGTTGGAGGGAAAAAAGAGAGTTGGAGGGAAAAAGGAGAGTTGGAGGGTTTGAGGAGAAAAAAAAATCCTGAGTTGGGGAAGAAAGGAAAGAAATGGAGGGGAAAAAAATGTGAGGTGGAGGAGAAAGTCTGGATGGATGAAAGAGAAGAGTGAAGGAAGGAAAGGATGGAAGAGAAGAAGAATGAAGGAAGGAAAGGATGGAAGAGAAGAAGAATGAAGGAAGGAAAGGATGGAAGAGAAGAATGAAGGAAGGAAAGGATGGAAGAGAAGAAGAATGAAGGAAGGAAAGGATGGAAGAGAAGAAGGAAGGAAGGAAGGAAAGGATGGAAGAGAAGAAGAATGAAGGAAGGAAAGGATGGAAGAGAAGAAGAATGAAGGAAGGAAAGGATGGAAGAGAAGAAGAATGAAGGAAGGAAAGGATGGAAGAGAAGAATGAAGGAAGGAAAGGATGGAAGAGAAGAAGAATGAAGGAAGGAAAGGATGGAAGAGAAGAAGGAAGGAAGGAAGGAAAGGATGGAAGAGAAGAAGAATGAAGGAAGGAAAGGATGGAAGAGAAGAAGAATGAAGGAAGGAAAGGATGGAAGAGAAGAAGAATGAAGGAAGGAAAGGATGGAAGAGAAGAAGAATGAAGGAAGGAAAGGATGGAAGAGAAGAAGAATGAAGGAAGGAAAGGATGGAAGAGAAGAATGAAGGATGGAAAGGATGGAATAGAAGAAGAATGAAGGAAGGAAAGGATGGAAGAGAAGAAGAATGAAGGAAGGAAAGGATGGAAGAGAAGAAGAATGAAGGAAGGAAAGGATGGAAGAGAAGAAGAATGAAGGAAGGAAAGGATGGAAGTGAAGGAGAATGAAGGAAGAAAAGGATGGAAGTGAAGGAGAATGAAGGAAGAAAAGGATGGAAGTGAAGGAGAATGAAGGAAGAAAAGGATGGAAGTGAAGGAGAATGAAGAAAATAATGGAAAAAAGATGAATGAAGGAAAGGATGCAAGAGGCGAAGAATGAAGGATGGAGAAGATAGATGAGAGAAGAATAAAGGAAGGAAAAGTGGCAGAGAGAAGAGGGAAGGAAAAATGGAAGAAGAATGAAGGAAGGAAAAGATGAGAGAGAAGAATTAATAAATGAAAAAAGTGTAGGGAAGGAAGAGATGGAATGAATGAAGAAAAAGGAAGAAGACGGAAGGGAGGGCTGGAAAGTAGGAAGGAGAAGATGGAAGAAGGAAGGAGGACGAGAGAAGGAGTGATGGAAGAAAAAAAAAAGAAAGGAAGAAATGAAGAACGAAGGAATAAAGGCAAGGAAAAAGGAAAAAATAGAAGGAACGAAGGAGGGAGAAGACGAAAGAGAAGAAATGAAGGAAGGACGAGATGTAATTTAAAAGCCAAGATAAAAGAAAGGCAGTGACAGTTGCTAAACAGGAAGAGAAGAGTGAAGGAATGAAGGAGGAATGAGAGAGGAGGGAAAAGATGGGAGAAGAGTAAAGAAGGAAAGGATAGAAGGAATGAAAGAAGGAAAATGAAGGAAAGTAATTAAGAATAAAGATAAAATTATTACCGAAGGAGAAAGAAGGAAGGACAGGAGAGGGAGGAATGACAGAGAAGGATTGAATGAAGGAAGAAAAGGAATGAATGAAGGAAGAAAAAGAATGAATGATGGAAGAGAAGGAATGAATGAAGAGGAAGAAGGCACGAAGGCAGATAAGGAATGAATGAAGACAGAGAAGGAATGAAGGAAGAGAGGGAAGGAATGAAGGAAGTGAGAGGGAAGCGAATCAAAGGATCAAGTCTTCCGCCCTCCACTCAAAAAGCATGACTTGCTCTCTGCCTTCTAGGAAAGTGTCGCCGGTGAGAGAGAGAGAGAGAGAGAGAGAGAGTAAAATGTAAGGGATGTCCTTGTATTGAGGAGATTAGTGTGAGAGAATGGGAGTTGACACCGAGAGAGAGAGAGAGAGGGGGGTACGAGTATAAAAAGTGAGATATAGATAGTGAGAAAGACAGTTATGGGTGTTGAGTGTGACAGTGAAGATTTAGATGAGTGGAGAGAGAGAGAGAGAGAGAGAAAGAGAGAGAATTTAGTGCAAAATAAAGTGAGTCAAGAGAAAGAGAAAATGAAACTGACAGATAAAGTGAGAAAGAGGCCATGCGAGGAAGGGCGTCCATTAAGAGAGAGAGAGAGAGAGAGAGAGAGAGTGGGGTCCATTAAGTGTTGGGCGGAAGAGTGACTAAGGAGAAATTTGTACCCTCTCTCTCTCTCTCTCTCTCTCTCTCTCTCTCTCTCTCTCTGAAACACACACACACACACCCCCTGTATTTCACATCCTGTTCATTTTACACCTTTCTCTCTCTCTCTCTCTCTCTCTCTCTCTCTCTCTCTCACAACCACACACACACACACACACACACACACACACACACACACACACACACACACACACACACACACACACACACACACACACACACACACACACACACACACACACACGTCTTTTCTAAGCTTAATAAAACCGTCTGAAAATAACTAGAAAAAATAAAAAATAGGTTCATTGGATTGACTTTTACCTCCGATGTGGTGAGTTATTTGTTCATTTGCTTTTTTTTTTTTTTTTTTTTTTTTTAGTGAAGGAAGAGTTATCATGAATTGCAGGGGTTAATGAAGGCTTTATCTAGCTCCCAGTTCGAAAAAATCCTTGCTCAGTTGAAGAAAATCGTCTGAAGGTAGCAGGAAATTAATAAAAAAAAAAATCATGCGTCCATGAATGGAATGCCAATATATCCAGTTTAGACGGGTTGTTAATAATAAAAGGGAGAATTATAAGAAATTTTAAAGACTATATCAACCCTCCAAATGATCGGGACTACTCTAGTATTGCTTCCGAGCCAGCGACAGACGATTTTATTCAGCTTAGAGCGCGTCCAGGAGCCTCAGAGTGTTTATATTGCCACCGTTAACTCTGCAAATGATCGGGACAGCTCTAGTGCTCTATAGGTAAGTTCAGACGATGTTATTGAGCTTAAAGTGAGTCGGTGGAGCCTGTGGTAAGCGAATGTATAGCTTAAAAACACAGTCGTTAAGGAAATACAGTACAGTGTAAGAAAAATAAGCAACCACATAGTCGTGAAATATAAGCGTAACTTGATCAATCCGTGACGTTTTTCAGTTAATCAGACAAACATCAGACGATTTCAGTCAGCTTCAAGAGGACCTGTAGTAGTGAAAGGGTTAATACGAATGAACAGAGTTAAAGAAAAGAATAAAAACTCGATAAACAAACTGAAAATAAAATAATACACCTAACAAAATATAAACACGAATTATTAGCAGAAAGGACACTGACTTATACATAAACATAAGCACTTGAGATGAAGGCGAAAACACGAAATAAACAAGCTTATGGAACAAGAAAACTCGTAACAAAATTAAAACTCACGAACCCCCCAAAATAAAAAAAACAGTAAAAAAATAGAAAAAAAAATACTTATAACTAATAAAAATGAGAGAAAAAAAAATAGAGCAAAACATGAGAAAAAAAAAAGAGAAAAACTCACAAAATAAAAATATGAGAACTCGAGCTCATACTTCCTCTTTCCCAGTAGTATTTTATTTTCAACTTCGCCTCGACCTTTACTCTCGCCCTTTGACGCCATAACAACAAGAAAGTCTAACTATTTCCTCATCTATTCCTGAGGATACTTTGGGATATAACTTGGGGCGCTGGGAATACTTACTGTACGTTAGCTCCTTCATATTGTAAAATGATTTGCAAGGAAAGGCAGAACAATGCAAGAAAAGCTAAAAATTATCCAAGAAAATCATAAAGGATCGAAGTATGAGTAACAAAAGCTAATATGCAAGAAACCAGAAATAGGAAGAAAATAAAACAAAGTAAGGAATGTTAGACCCAGGCAGAATTATAAGCACGTAAAAATTGCACATGGAAGAAAAGCCATTATGAAGCATATCCTCAAATTTGCGAGAATTGCCAGGAATAAGTAGAGCGTTCCTGGGCATGAAAAGCCATAAATATGCAAGAAACTAAGAAATATATAAGATAAACAAGAAACAGACTACGAAGTAGCACCAGGAATATATATATATATATATATATATATAGATATATATATATATATATATATATATATAGATATATAGATAGATAGATAGATAGATACAGATAGATAGATAGGTTTAATCTGTATGTGTACTTTCACCTATAGATTTGCCTGTTTCAGTGTTTATAAATTTCTCTCTCTCTCTCTCTCTCTCTCTCTCTCTCTCTCTCTCAGGCAGCATAAATCACTCGAATAATCCCCCAAAAGAAAACGCTAATGATAATAAAATAAGAGTGAATCCGCAAGACTTCGTTCGGTTCCAAATTCCCGGCGCTGACAGATCGTCCAACGCTCTGTAATTTCGTCCAATATATCCCCTGAGTTATTATTATTATCAAGGGAGAATATTCGGGGTCTTTGGCGGTGCCCGGTTTTAGGGGGAATATCCGTGGGGCGGTTGGGTTGGAATAGGAAAGTGGGTCTTGATTTCACAGTTCCGTGGTTTGTATATATGGCAGAATTATTGCCCATATACAGAACTCGACCCTCCACCTTAACAGTACTGCTACCGTCTTCCTCTCATCTCACCTTATATATATATATATATATATATATATATATATATACATTGTGTGTGTGTGTGTGTGTGTAATATATATATATATACAGAGAGAGAGACAGAGAATGAATGAATAATAGGTACCTGTACACATTCACACACGAGATTCTCGTAACATAATTAATCAGAAAAATAATGTGGTTAACGAAATTAGTGTTTTGTCATCGTATTAGCAATACATACTCTGTTAATTATCAATGATCCTTGCTTCTGTGATGCATGTAATGTGTAGGCGAAACATGTAAGAGGCCCGTAAGAAAGGTTGAGTAGAAGGCCCAGGTAAGAATTTATTATTATTATTATTATTATTATTATTATTGTGATGATGATGATGATGATGATGATGATGATGATGATTATTGGTATACTGTAATTAATGCTGAAGGCTAGGTGTATGGGATTTATTTATTTATACACATGTTTCTCCTAATACTCTAAGAGTATCCACGGCGGATCATAGCTGTTTCATCTTCACATTTGATAATATATATTTTTTCCTATGAGTCTGGATTTGGAATGGGTGAAGGTTGTCCGTGTACGTTATTAACCCCTCCCGCCCCAGGCCTTCCCTCATGTACATTAAATAGTCAGTAGTGAGGAAGAATAAAGACGTCATCGTACTGAAAAAAGGACAGGCTGGAATAATCTTCAATCTGGTTACGTTTCTGTCCACTGGGGTTCGGAAAGGAGAGAGTGTTCGAACCTGGGTGAAGGCCGGCTGTGTATTACCCGGTATTGATATTTCAGGGGCGAATATCCAGGCTAAGTACGGTGCAGCAAAGGTACACTCACCGACAGAAAAATAATACTGACAATAATAAAAAAAGACGTAAGTATATTGTATGTCGCCGTGGTCGTCTTCGCTGTCGTTGTCTTTGTTTATCGTCGTCGTTAATCGTCATCGTTGTACATAATTGTCACTACATTATCGTCATCATAGTTTTCGTCCCCATCATTTT